>NC_080797.1:13811310-14158268 GCF_028018385.1 Neofelis nebulosa | reverse complement strand
CGGTACCCCAAGGTGCGTAGAAGGGCTCGGGGGGCGTCTGACCACGCCGCTGGCTGTGGTCACCGCCTCATTGCAGGCTTGCACGGCCACGGTTCGTAACCAGTCAGCCCTGTTCGTGATGAAAACACGCTGACGTGTTTTTACAAACGCGCGTGGTGGGGCTTGACCAGTCCTCGTGTGCAGCCTGTGGTACAGTGAGCTGAGGCCACAGCCCTGGCCAGTAGCATGGTGGGGACAGCCGGGAGCGGGTGCTGGCTGGCACTTCCACCTGCCCTGGGCCTGGTGTCTTCTGGCCCGGGTTGGGGGACCGGCCATCGTGGGCCCAGGGTACAGCCGGTGGGGACTTTGGCCGTTCCTGCTGACAAGTTGCCTTGTCCTGGCCCAGGTGGTCCTGAGGGTCCTGTTCCCTGACCGCTACATCCTGCAGGGCTTTTTCCGCCCTAATGAGACAGGTCAGTGGCCCCACCGGGGTGTCTGGGCGGGGGGGGCCCTCTGAGTCCCGCCTGGCTTCCTTCCAGGCCATGGGACTGCGGCTGCTGGGCCTTTGGGGGAGACGGGCGTTTCCGGGTTGTTGGTTGTATCTGTGGGGCAGCCTGTGAGCTTGCAGAGCGTGTTGGGGGTGTGGGCACGGGGCCGGGGGGCCAGCTCGTGTCGGATGTGTACCTGGCCAGCCTGGTGGTGCCCCCGCGTGCCCACCTGTTCAGGGCACGGGTGTGATGGAGGGGTACCCAGAGGAAGGGTGGGCCCCCGCCCCCCTAATGTGGGAGTCTCTGGCTTGGAGCTGCGGCTCCCCTGGAAGGAAGGCAGCAACGCTGCCAGTTCTGAATGAGGTCAGCGACCTCCTTGGTGACCTGTGCCCAGGTCAGTGAGGGTGGCAGGCAGGCCCCCACGGTCCCTGGGATGCTGTGTAACCAAACCTTTGTACCCGGGGCCCCCATAGGGCAGAGCTCGGGTGGGCAGGGTAAGTGGTAAAGGGAGGGATGCTCCCGCAGCAAGCTGGGGGCCTAGCCAGGCTGAGGGTCTCAGAGTCCTGTGGAAGGACCATGCTTGGCTTTTCACCCCTGGGGTGGAGGCGGCTGAGCTGCCTGGGGCTGCCCGTCCCATGGGGTGTAGGGGGCTCTGCACAGAAGCGGGACGTGGCTTGTCCCGTCCCAGAACGCGGACCGTGCCCGTCCCATGGGGGCTCTCGGCTTAATCCCGTCCTCCCTCCTCCAGTGGGGGATCTGCGGGACTTCGTGAGAAGCCACCTGGGGAATCCTGAGCTGCCATTCTATTTGTGTGAGTCCTCCTGCTGGACACGTCCCGGCAATGTCTGGATCTCGGTGACCCCCGACCCGTCCCAGCTGGGGCTTGGAGAGATTTTCCTCTAGAAAACAACATCGTGGGGTGGGCTGGGCTGGTCATGCAGTAGCCCGCCTACTGTGTAAGCCCCGCTGGTGTCTGAGGACAAGTCCGAGGAGAGGGGAGAGGCAAGGGGAGGTTGGCTTTTGCCCCCTCAGCACCCCTGCCCTGCCCCCTCTCCCTGACCTCCCCTCCCAAGGGCGTCTGGGTAGGGAGGGGTCAGACCACTGGGCTTCGCGGGGAGTTGTGTGGGGCTGGGGCTCCTTGTAGGTGGGCCCGCCCCGGGTCACCCACCCCCCAAGCCCCTTGCCCGGGTTGTAGTAGTAGCAGAGAGGCGGGCAGAGGGCTACAAGCTGAGGGGGCTCCTTGGAGATACCCCAGCTAAGGCCTTGGGCCCGGGGCCTGCCCCTCCCCCTCAGGCCTGTCCTCCTGTGGGGGTCCGGGGATGGGTGGGGGGCGAGGTGGCTCTGGGCCCAGACACTTATCTTTTCACAGTCATCACTCCTCCAAAAACCATCCTGGATGACCACAGGCTGACCCTCTTTCAGGTACTGGCACCCTGGCGGGGATGCGGGGGGCCAGGGGTGCAGGTGTGGCCCGGCTGGCTCTGTAGACGTTGGGGGGGGGTGCACCAGAGGGAGACGAGCGCCTCTGAAGCTGGTGCCGGGCCTTTCCAGCCTCCCCCGCTTCCTGCCCTGGCGGGGATGGGCCTACCCGGCTGGCTGCCAGCCTTCCCGAGCCGGGACCGCCTGCATCCTGCCCCGGGGTCTGGGTGAGAAGGGGCTGGGGGGGGCGGATGGAGGGTCAGAGGCCTCACCCGCCTGTGGCAGGTCCCCTGGGGTGGCAGCTGTGGGGCTAGTGTGGCACCCGGCTGCCCGGCCTGCTTCCCTGCCCCTGCTGGCAGGGCCGTGATGGGCCCTCCCCGCTAGCTGGTGTCTGCTTCGGCCGACCCTCCCCACGGCCCCCAGAGCTCCTGAAGGTAAGGTGAGGAGTGTTGATCCTGTGCCCTGCTGGGCTGCCTTCCAGAGCCAGGAGGAATGTCCCGTCCCTTTGCCCCCCGGGAGCGTAGCCTGGGGCCTCCCCAGCCCTCTGGCCTAATGGTTTCCTCTTCAAAGTCTTTTCAGATATTTTAATTAGTAACAGAGGCCGGCCCTTGTTAAGTGGCTGGCAGGCCCTGCAGAGGTCTGAGTTGGGCCGAGGGGGTGTGCTTGCTGCCTGGGGCTGCCACCATTGTCAGGAGGGCGGGGCAGGGGCTGGAAGCTCTCCGAGGAAAGGAGTCGGGGTGAAGTCAGGGCAGGCGGGAGCAGGGAGCTGTGCCCCCCGCCCCCAGCTCCCCTTTCTCAGCCCTCGGGAGCCCCAGAGGCACTGGGCCTCTTCCTCCAACCCGCCCTCCCACCTTCCCTCCCTCCCTCGCTGGCCAGCCTGTTGATAAACATTGAATTTAGGAGATGCTTTGGAATGGAGGGGGACCAACGCCGGTCCCGCCCCACCCCCACCCCCCTCCCCCGCCCACGCCCCGATTAGGAGCCCTGGGGTGCTGTCTGTTCTGTCCAAGCGGCCTGATTCCTGGTGACACCCTGCCCCCTGCTACCAGCAGCTGTCTCCTTTCATCTGTCAGCTCAGCCTGGAGCTGCGGGGGCCTCCGCGCGGGGTGGCGTCCCCGCCCGCCCGCCATCAGAGAGCTGGCAGGGCTTGGGGAAGGAAGCCTTCCTCCCTCGTGTGGGTGAGCGGGCGTGGGCGCGGAAGCCGCCGGCTTTCATGTCCCTGGCACGGCTGTGCTCCGGCTGCTGGCTGCCTGGGAGGCTGCCGGGAGGCCGGTCCCAAGCTCCAGAGAGTGGCAGCTTGGGGTAGGTGAGAGGGACGGTGGCCCAGCTGCCCTTTTTGGCCACTGGGCCAGGGCACTGAGTGCTGGGAGAGGTGGGGCTGAGGACGAGGCCTGGGAGGATGTGGGGGGGGGGGGAGGTTTGCGGTTGGCAGGCACAGGCGCCCCCAGTGCCCATTGGATGGGCTTCCTTTTTAGTCCTGGTGCTGCCCTGGGCCCCGGCACCTCTCCCACCACCTCGCTTAGGGCCCGAGTAGCAGCCTTAGCCGGTCCTGAAGACTGCCGTGAGCTGCGTAGACCTCAGCCTGAACAGAGGCATAGACTCCTTCCTGGTGGTCACAGCGGCCTTCTGTGCTGTCCCTTCACCCTTTGTCTGGTTGGGATCGCAGAGACGCGAGCAAGCTAGTGGGATGCTTCTGGTGGGTGCTGAGCGGGGAGGCAGGGAGGCTGGGTTCAGGAGGAGTTGCCCCAAGGGCCCGAAGGACTCCCAGCTGGGTGAGAGGGGTCCTTCAGGGCTTTCAGCTCCACGGCCCCCGGCTGTCCTGCCAGGTGGGTTCCGGCGGGGTCTTGGGAATGTGCCGAGAGTGGTCCAGGTGCCTGGGAGGTCAGCCAAGTCAGGGTCCGGTCAGGCTGGGGCTCCCGGGGAAGCTCGGAGCCCTGTTGTCTCTGCCCCCCTCCTGCCCCCAGCTTCTGTGCCTCCCGGGCCCTGGGGCAGCCCTCTGTACGCCCCACAGGCTGTCCCTGTGACCCCAGGTGTCCTGACAGAGTGATGGGGCCTTCACATCAGCCTCGTCTTTGGCCTTGGTCTCAGCGTCCCCAGGCTTGGCCTTTGAAACTTCCTCCCGGAGAGCAGAGGGGGCGCTCTCACCTGTGGCTGCCCTTTCCAGTGAGGGCTGAGGACCAGGACCCTCTGGCCAGCTTTGGGGCTTGCAGCCATGGTCCTCGGGTACAGAGACCGGAGCGGTAGACCGTGGGGCCCCTTTGTGGGCGGCCCTGAATCTGCACCTCAGATTAGCCCCTGCCTCCAGGGAGCACGTCAGGGCCTATGTGACCCATCCCTGTCCTGCACCTGAGCGAGAGCCCCGCACCACTACCCCCCCGTGGGAGGAGACTCTGGAGAGGCAGTTCCTGGACGCCCAGGGCGGGGTGTGGGGGCCCCGTTGCGGTGCCCTCCCTGTGGCCAGGGCTCCACACCAGTCACTTCCAGGTGACCGCCCGATGCTGAGTCAGGGACCTCGAGCCTGAGCTTTGGGGTTCTGGGTGGCGGACACTCAAAGGTAGCTGACCCGGTACCTCCCCGCCCAGGACTTTCAAAGCGCCTTGGCTCCAAGAGCCCCCGCTCGCCATGCCTGGGCCTGGGCCGGCTGAGGGGCCCCCGCTCAGCGGGTATGGGGGCTCCCCCTCCCCCTGACGGCAGCCCACCAGCTGCTGCACAGACCCCCGCGCTCTGGGTCCTCTGAGCAACACTGCCTGTTCTCTTCCTCCACACCAGTCCCGTGTATCTGTTTTCATCTCCCCTGACCCGTCGGCCTCTTACAGGCTCCGCTGAGGGTGGGGGCTTCTAGGCCTGTTCCCCTGGGTCATCAGGAATGCCGAATGCATGTGCCGCGAGAATGTCCTGCTGGTGTTGGGGCTGGCTCCCGGAGGGACCCCTGTGGTCTCACAGCCAGCCCGGCTCGTGCTGGGGATGGGGGGGTGGCACAGCGGGACCCAGTAGAGCCGGGAGGGGTGGGGGGGGCAGTTCCCGGGAACAGGGCAGTGGACTGCGCTTGTGGTGGGGACCTGGCTGGGGCGTGGCCCTGGTCGGCAGAGCCCTGGGCCCGGTGTGTGGCGCTTAGCTTCCCATGCAGCCCCCAAGAGGCCACCACGAAAGTGGATGCGGCCCGCCCTGCCCACCTGCCGCGGCCTCTGCCCACGGTGCCCACCTGATGCCCCGAGCCCCCTTCTGTTCTCCCTGCAGGCAGATCTCTTCCCTGCTGCCCTCGTGCACTTTGGAGCTGAGGAACCAACAGGTGGGCGGGGAGGAGATCTGGGAGGGAGATGTGTGCCCAGTACCCTGTTCCCAGGCCGCGTCCCCTCCCGGAGCAGAGCAGCAGCAGGGGGAGGGGGGCCCTCCATGGCCTGAGGTGGGCTGGGTGTCCCGCAGGCCTCTTCCTGGAGCCCAGGCTGCTGGAACGCACCGTCTCCCCGTCTGCGGCTGACCTGCTGGTGGCCAGGTGAGTGCCCGCGGTGGGGAGGGGCGAGTCCCTGCTGTGGCGCATCGGCCCTCCTGCATCTCGGCCTCCTGCCCCCCAGGCGCATGCCCCGGGCTGCTGGGGCCCCGCCCCCGATGCCAGCCCCTGACCCTGCACCCCGTGACTTGGAGCCAACGGCTGAGGCGGGGGCAGTGGGGCTCCCTGAATCCCGCCCCGAGACGGCCCAGCCGGTCAAGAGGGATCTGGGCAAGGTGCCCAAGTGGCTGAGGCTGCCAGGTACCGTGGCAGGGTGCAGTGAGGGAGGGGCTGCCTGCCGATGGGGAGGCCCTCGGGTCATCTTGGAGCAGCGGAGGGAGGGGCTGCCTGCCGACCCGGGGCCCTCGGGTCACCTTGGTGTTGGCATTGCAGCCGGCAAGAGGTGAGAGCCACCAGCCTGGAGGTGCCCTGTCTGCCAGCTGCGGGACCCCTCCCCACCCTGAGCGGGAATAAAGGCGTGAGCTGCTCTCGGGGTGCTTCTGTCGTCCTTTCTTCAGAAAGGGACCCCACCGCGCCCTGCGCGCAGCTCCCCACCCTGGGCTCATTGATTCTGCAGCCGGTCTGGACCCGCGTGGACCTGGGGGATGCCGCTTGCCGGGACCTCACCCTGGCGAACAGAGGCACAGACAGGTGTCCTCCCTGAGCCCGTTAATTGCCCCTCCTGTGAGGACCCCAGCGGCCCCAGGCGTTCACTGCCCGGCCGCCTGTCTGAGCGCAGTGGCCGCGGGGCACGGGCTCCCGCCAGCCTCCTCTTCGGGTCTAATCACTTCCACATGCTCCCGGCGCTTTGAAGCCCCTAACGCTCCCTGAGGAGAGGGGTGGGGGAGGAAAGTTGGGGGGCCATCATGGGAAGGGGTGCAGGAGGGAGCCAGCGGGGCTAAATTAGGGAGGACGGGCTTGCTGTCCAGCCCAGGCCGTCCTCGGGTGCGGGCTGCCCGCAAAGGCGCAGATCCGCGTGGCAGGCGGGGCGGCTGTTGTCCCTCCCCAGGGGACACCCTGCGGCTCAGGTGTGGGAGCCCCAGGGAGGTGGGTGCCGTGGGGTGCCCCGGCCCCCGAGCGCCCGGGGGCAGCCGCACCACCCAGACGGACTCTGGACAGGTCCCATGCAGCTCGGTCTCCGGCGGGGCACGGCCTGAGGCCACGGAGCCACCCTGACCTAGCTCCAGGTCCCTCCTGCCAGCAGACCCTGCCCACACGGCAACATTGCTGGGCCGTGGCAGCCCCACAGCCACGCACCCCGCCGGGAGCACCGTCCGGCAAGCGGCCACATGCGTGAGGGCTCGGATTTCACTGCCCCTCGCTGTGGTCCGTGGCAGGGTGCTCACAGGCGCAGTTCGGTGTCCTCCTTTCTCAGGGCTGGGCTGCCTTCCTACCAGCACGGAGAGGGGCGGCCCAGCAGGCTTTGAAGCAACTTGACTTTGGGTGATTAATGCATCAGGGAGGCGTGCCCGAGAGGCGGCTTTGATTTATTGATGTTGCCTTGTGAGAGCAAATTTATGGCTCAGGGAAGCACCTTCTGAGGGGAATATCAAATGGTTAAAAGGTTACACAGCAGCTTTGATGTCGGGGTGTCAGGACCGTGCGCACCTCCGCTCACTCGAAGGCGCACAGGCCACCTGCTCCAGCAGCACCCCGCTGCTTCCTGGCACCTGCATTCGGAGGACCGGGCGCTTCCCTGACACCCGTGGGTGTGAGGGGAAGACGCCTGCCTCCCCGTCCCCTCAGCGACCTTCCCCACTCCATCTGCTGTGTCCAGGCAGTCAGCAGCGAGGCAAAGGAGACACCAGGAAGGGTGGGGTGTCTGCCAGGACCCAGCTCAGCCCTTGGGGCCGGCGGAGAATGTCGGGTATCAGGAGCTGCTTGTCTGTAGCCAGAGGCCACCGAAACGTGGGCACGGGGCTTCAGCCTTGACTTGGACAGCAGGCCGCAGTGGGGGTGGAAGTCCCTAGAAGTCCAGGAGCTGTGGAGGGGAGAGGCGCACTCAGAACCCACAGGTGCCAGCCCCGCTCCTGCTCCCGGAAGGGCAGGGCGCAGGCCCCAATGGGGGCCACCTACCAGCTGAGGCAACACCTTTTCCAGCTGGTCCACGTCCACGAGAGCCAGGTCCTCCGCCTGGGCCTGCCGGACGCTGCGGATGGCTGCTTCTGCCGTGACACAGGAGGAGAGTGTGCAGGGGTGGAGGACGGGGTGCACCTCCCCCCAACCCTGTGCGCGGCTGGCAGCTCAGAAACATGGGGCTCTCCAGGAACACAGAACTTAGGGGCTGGTGGGAAAATGGGAAAGAGGTGTGTGTGTGTGGTTTCCCAGCTGAGAAACGTGAGGGGAGCAGTGAATGGTCGGGACCGGCCTGGGGGCCACCAGAGGACGCTGCCGGGGCCCCTTGGCTCACCCACAACGAAGATCTTCAGCAGGTCCGCCGTGAGCCGCAACGCATCCCCGCTGACTGCAAGGTGCAGGGGAGTGAGTCACAGGATCCGTGCCCCTCTGGCCACCCCTGTCAGGGGCCGTGGCCCCACCCCGACCCCGGCCTCCCCAGGGCGCTGGCCCTGTGCCTGGCGGTCCCTGGGTCTGGCCCCGCCTCCCAGCCAGTGCCCACGAACCTTTGGTCTTGTCATCCTTAAAATGCAGCTGCAGAAGCTTGCCCACCAGCTCCTGGGGGGGGGGGGGGGGGACGGGGGACAGAAAGGCATCAGTGGTGGGCCAGTGGCCCAGCACCGTGCCCTGCCCGTGGCAGACCCCTTAGGCACTCAGTTCCGGCTGCTGGAAAGACCCTCTGTCCAGGAGCCTTCTGAAAGCTGGGAGACTGGGTGGGGAGAGGCCTCCAGGGGAGGATCAGACACGCGGTGGACAGGTGGGAGCGGCCCAGATGCCAACCCGCTGCTCCCTGGGCTCCAGGACAGTCCTGTGCTCCCACCCCTGGGCCCCAGGCACTCTCCTCGAGGGGCCCCTTGGCAGGAGTGTCCGCACCACCAACACTGCCTAGCTTGTTCCAGACCCTGCTCTCGGCGCCAGGTCAGCTCCATCTGGGGTCCCTCCCCGGGGTCTACCGCGTGCGGGGCCTGCAGTGCACAGGGGAGTCTTCCTGTACGGGCACGGGTGCCGTGAGCCACACAGCTGTGCAGGGGCCGGGCTGCTCCATCAATAGGCGGTCAGGGTGGACAGGGGAGGAGGGGAGCGGAGCCTGGGCGTGTCTGCAGGGCCTCCAGACAGGAGGGTGGGGCGAGGGCGGGTCCAAGCTGAGACTCCTCAAGGTAGGGGACTTGAGCCCCTGAAGGATGGCACCTCTCTGCAGAGCCGGGGGAGGTGGGAGGAGGGGCAGCCAGAAATGGGGTGTCATGCAGGGAAGGTGAGTCGGGGGCTGGCCAGCCCTTGACTTTAGCCACAGGAGGTGGCGCTGCTCCACCCGGTGCCACTCGGCAGAGCCTGAGGGCAGAGCAGAGGGCAGGACAGGGAGTGGATGCCTTGGGGCCCAGGCTCAGGAGGGTAAGAACTTGCCACAGGGTCCCTCCAGCAGTGACTGTGAGAGCTTGGCGCCACCTGCTGGTCTTTCTTGCTGCTTCACCAAGAAGGTACCAGGAAAGGCCCAGAAGGCCCTGCTGCCCCACCTGCCGGGGAGGGGGGGGGGGGGGGGGGACACGGACCCCAGGAAGACCTACATCAGCAAGGCTGCTGCACCCGGGGGGGGGGGGGGGGGGAGGGACGGCGCTGTCCAGACCACTGAAGGGGTCGGCACCAGCTGAACACGGTGGTTCCCTAAACAAACAAGTAACTCAAACTCGCGTTGGGCAGGACAGCCTATAGGCACTATGGTGCTCTCTGGCCCTCACCTGGGACAGCCCTGCTCAAGGGTAATGATCGTACCCCCAGCTCTCCAGTTATAATTGCGGGGAAGCACTCTCATGACCACCACTCTGCCAAATCATTCCAGCCTCAGTGACTTTCCCTGTTAGGTCACAACCCCTCCTGGGGTGGCCAGGGCTGAACCACAAGCCCGGGTGACGAAGAAGAGGGGGCTGAAGCAGAAAGTGAGCCACAGAGGATCCCTGTGTCTGTGCAAGGGAGTGACTCCTACCCCCCGGGACTGGCAGACCTCCCTTCTGCTATCAGGGGCTCAGAAACCACTCATAGCGGGCAGGGGGCGGGAGCCAGCGGGGCCTCCGTACCCACCCAGCTACCCAGAACCGCCCTTACCAGGGCAAAGGGTGAGGCCCTGAGTGGAATGGCCTGAGTGTAACCCTAGTTCTGCCTCAGTTTCTCCACCAGTAGGTGAGGAGGGTCCCAGTACCCAATTCCTAAACGGACTCATCTGTGTCAAGGGCCTGTAACCGAGCCTGACCCAATGACACTGACTGCAGAGCCACACGCACAACCCGGATGGAACACAAACAGAAATGGTTTCAGCTTGGGGCACCTGGGGGGCCAACTTCAGCTCAGGTCATGATCTCGCAGAACCTCAGTGCAAGCCCCGGGTGGGGGCTCTGTGCTGACAGCTCAGATCCTGGAGCCCGCTTCGGATTCTGTGTTTCCTTCTCTCTCTGCCCCTCCCCTGCTCATGCGCTCTCTCTCTCGCTCGCTCTCGCTCTCTCAAAAATAAGTATAAGTAAATAAGTAAATAAAAAAATAAAATAAGTTTCAGCTTGACTCAGGTGAGACACAAAGCCCAGGACTCTTGATAGGGAGCAGGCCAAAGGGAAGCTTTAGAGGATGCAGGCCGCGGGACTACCTGCGAGCCCGGCGCAACCACTACGCAAGGTGGTCGCCGGATCCCGGAGCTCCCGTGGCTCGGCGGGCGGCGAGGGTTGGGGTCACACGCCTCTGCCTGGTTTCCGCAGACCCTCTCCCTCTGGCCGCCAACCAGGCTGCCTACTCCACCCTAGGCTACTCGGCTGCAGGACCCCACCCGCGGAGAGCCAAGGGCGCGCGGGGCGGGGGTCGCGGTCGGGTTCTGGGAACGGGCCTGCCCCACAAAGCACCAGCGGGCGTAGCGGGGGCGGCTCGGGGCCCGCACGTGAGCCACCCTGGGGTCCCCCGCCCGGTCCCCGCCCCCTGCTCCGCCGGTGCGCTCACTTTCCGGAAGCCGCCGCTAGTTCCTTCCATGACAGCCGCCGGGACACGCGCGCTACAGGGTCCTGGGAGCCCCAGGCCAGTCTGTCCCGGGCGCAGCCTCCGAAGTCCCGCCTCCGCCCCTCCAGCCAATCAGTCCGGAGCGCGCCCTCCGCATCCCCGCCCCCTGGGCCAGAAGCGCGTGCCCACCCCTTCGTCCCTATTGGCCCGCGAAGATCGCTCCTCCTCCTCCTCCTCCGCAAAGCCTCCTGGGAGTTGCAGTTTGCGCTCGCCGTTCCCGGCGCGCCTTGCTCTTCCTGGATACTGAGGTTCGCGGCGGCCGCGCGGACTGGCGTCTGCACGGGGACGGTCCGGAGCGTGAGGGCTGGGGCCTGGGGCTCGCGGACCGGCCTCGCCGCGGGAGGTGCCGTCGACGAGGGGTCCTCACCCCCGCCGCCTGGAGCGGCCCCCTGCTCACTCCCCGGCCCTGCCCTCATGGGGTCTCCCTCCTGTAGAACCAACTCACTTTGTTCCTCTTTCCTCGGCTCCTGAGAACTTAGGGGAGTGCCTGTGCTCCGCACTGAGCGGTCCGGCACCGTAGGCCCCCAGGGGACGGGCCCTGCCCCCTTGTCCTCAGGGAGAAGAGCCGGGTAGCAGGAGCAGGCAGTCGCCTTCCCTCTGCTTCCCAGCCCCAGCCGGCTCATGGTGAGGCCTGTCCCCAGGAGTGTGCCATGGAAGAGTTCCGGCACTCCTACAGCCGGCTGTGCAAGGAGAGTGGGGCCGAGCCCCAGGAAACTGTCCTGCAGCAACTGCAGGGGCTGCCACGGGGTCGGCTGGACCTGGCCACTCAGAGCCTGACCGTGGACACCTGCAGGGCCTTGGGCGAGCTGCTGCAGAAAGAGACACTGCTGACGCAGCTCACCCTGAGCGACTGCATGCTGAGCGAGGAAGGTGGGCCGGCACCCGAGGGCCCGCAGGGGCCAGGGCAGCCCTTGCAAGGTTGGGGTTGGGGTCAAGCCCTTTGCCTCAGGGCAGCCTGGACTTGCTTTGTTTCTCGCGGTTTGCTGCGCGTGGTCCACGTTCCTTGGCAGCCTCTGGCTCAGAGGTCTCCCGTCCCGACCGTCACACTTCATCTTTGTGAGGTTTCTACTCTGTGCTGCAGGCAGTTGAAGCAAGCGGCAGCGCCCCTGACAGCTGCTGGCAATTGAAACCTGGCAGCAGAGGGCAGTTTCTCTTTGCAACAGAGAAGTGCTAGGTTCCCCTGAGGAGAATGCCAGGGTGCTGGTGAGCATGAGGTCAGGAGCCTGGCTCTGTGCCTAGCAGAGGTTACAGATGTCTCAGACCTGACACAGCAAGCAGGGCAACTCAATTCGGGCATGGATCCTGACCAGTGGGGGCCACTGGGACAGTCGTTTCTCCCTTATGTCTGGGAAGCTGGGCTGTCCCAAGCTGGAGCCCATGGGGAGGAGCTCAGGGGCACAGAGTGACCGTCCTGCCGCCTTACAGGGGCCACACTGCTGCTCCAGGGGCTGTGTGCCAACACTGTTGTGCGGTTTCTGGATCTAAAGGTGAGCAAGTCTGCACTCGGGCGTGGGACTTGAGACCCGGAGGGGGGCGGGGGGGCGGGGGGGCGGGGGGGGGGCGGGGTGTGTGTGTGTGGAGATTTGAGTGTCCTAGCAACCTGCAAATGTGGATGGTGGCTGGATACAGTATCTGTAAGTGCTCTCGGCACACAGGGCTCCCTACCGTCTTCTGGTGGTCTCGACTGGGGGGTGGTGTGTGATTTGAGGTTAGGAATGTGAGTTCCAGAGTGTTCGTTCAACAAACCGCTCCAGGAGGCCCACTCTGGTCAAGGAAAGCACCTCCCGCCCACAGCCGGCCACCTGGCCTCATCCACTGTCTGACCAGGGCCCTGTGGGGTATGGACATGGCATTTGGAGCCCAGCGTGTGACGATGGGGAATTACCAGGCTGCCTTTTCCTGCCCTAGGGCAATAACCTTCGAGCTGCAGGGGCCGAGGCTCTGGGAAAACTCCTCCGGCAGAACAAGTCCATTCAGAGGTGAGATGTGGTCCTCGGGTCGGCCCCAGAGGGCACGTTCTGAGGCCTGAGAGAGTTCTCTTGAGCCCTCGTGGCCCATTGTTTGCGTTTCGTATCCGTTGGTAGGGAGCTGACAAGTTTAAGTTACTCACGTGGCTGCAGCTTTTCTGCTAGAGACCCTGAAGCCTGCACCTCCCCTCAAGCCCCTCCAGACCCTGTGGCAGCAGGGTGCTCCCTGGGGCCACACGCCTCACGTCCGCCTTTCCTGCAGTCTCACGCTGGAGTGGAACAACATGGGTGCGTGGGAAGACGCCTTCGCCACCTTCTGCAGGGCCCTGGCGGACAACGGGGCCCTGCGGCAGCTGGATCTCCGCAACAACCAGATCAGCCACAAGGGCGCAGAGGAGCTGGCCCTGGCCTTGACGCGCAACACCAGCCTCCAGCAGCTGGGTGAGGCCTCTCTGCACTGGCCTTCTCCCGAAGTCTGAGGTCTGGGGCTGTCGCCTGCTGCTCCCTCGGCCCTCCTGCCGCTTCTGTCCTGTTCTGGAAGCAAGTGGGTGGAAAGGTGCTGCGGGGAGGGGCCCGGTTTGCTGGGCTCCTGCTCAGTTGGCGACCACAGGAAGTGCCCTTCCCCCAGAGGAAGCATCCCAGGCTGGGCCAGCCATCTCCAGGCACGTGTGGTGACAGTGGATTTCCTTCCAGACCTGCGCTGGAATGACATCGGCCTCCTGGGGGGCCGGGCCCTGGTGAACTGTCTCCCCCGCAACAAGACCCTGTGGAGGTTGGAGCTGGCGGGGAATAACGTCCCCGGGGACATTCTCAGAGCTGTGGGTACGGGCACTCCGGGCTGCCGACAGCTCGCCCTGTTTGGAGCCGGGAATAAAGCTGATTCCCTTGGACGGGCCCAGCCACTGAGGGAGGGGCAGCTCGGGGCTTGGGGCAGGGACGCGTAGAAGCATCGTGAGATTAGCCTAAATCAGAAATGGAAGTAGAGGGAGAAGGTTCAAGGGAAGGAGACAGTGGCAGTGAGCCCGCGGAGAGCCTGCTGCCTTGTGCTGCTCCAAGCCTGCCTCGGGATGTGCGCTCGCTCCTTAGGCCTGTGAGGCACGGGGTCACCTGGGGCGTGGGGTCTTGCCCCGATGGCCATACCACTGCCTTGGTGGCCCAGCCACAGATGGGAAGGAGTCACCCCAGAGTTCGTGGCTACACGTGTAAGCTGTGTATAAGCACAGCCACCCAGACTTTGTGGCCCCCTCCCATCAGTGACCCCAACAACTCAACCCCGGGCCCGGTTGGACAGTCTGCCACTCCCCATGGTTACTTGTCCTGCCAGCAGCACCGGCCACCCAAGGGCCTGAACTTGGGCTGGAATCCTGGGTGGGGCCACCACCTCCTGCTGGGCCCACCCGGCCGGTGTTGTCCCGAACTTCTCCTGGTCCCTCAGCCATTATGATTACCCTCAGTGCCACTTTGGGCTGGCTCCTCTCCAAATCTTGCCGGAATCTTTCTGGAACACAGGAGATGAGTGTGGTATTCGATTCTGGGGGGTCACGCTGTGGATTCTGACCTCTGGGGTGGAGCCCAAGTGCCCAGGAGAGCGTCCATCTGTGGCAGCTGGGCAGTCTCCCCACGTGCATGCCCCTTGCACTGGGGGCCTCCCGGGCTCCTGGCCCCACTGCTACCCACGCCTCTGCCTCTGGTGCATTGCGGGGAGGTCTCTCTGATTTGTGGGGTAAGGCTGCCTCACACAGTGTCGATTCCCAGATGACTGGCTTCTGGGTGCGGGGCCGGGCTGGCTGCTGGCCGCTCCTGGGCTGAGCAGCCTCCTCCCCACCCCCCCCCCACCCCACCCCCACCCCCGGTGGATAACTTGGCTCTTTCCAATAGAGCAAGCCATGGACCACAACCGGGACCGGCAGACCACCTTCCGAGAGAACCAGGCCCGCACCCATGTGCTCAGCAAGGAGGTGCAGCACCTCCAGGAAGAGAAATCCAAGCAGGTGAGCTCCGCAGAGCCTCTCCCCAGCTGCGTGGACAGAGCTCCCCTTGGTCCCCATGCCATGGCCGTCTTTCCTTCTCGCAGACACCAGTGCTCCCCCAGGGCGGCCAACACGTAGGCCCGAGAGGCAGCCTCTTGGTCTGACCTCCTCTGTCAGGTGGGCGGGCGGGCGGGCGGGCTTCCCCTGTGCAGGAGTCCCAGCCTCCCTTTGGATGAGGCCAGTGCTTTCCTGTTCTGCTGCTTCGGCGGGCGTCTGCTCTCCTTCCTGCTTGACCAAAGGGAGCGGGCAGGCTCCAGGTCCTGACACGGCTCTGGCTGGCTCTGTCCCCAGTTTCTAGACTTGATGGAGACGATTGAGAAGCAGCGGAAGGAGATGGCCAGGAGCAGCAGGTGAGCGCAGCCCCGGGACCACAGCTCACCTGGGGCGCCCGAGACTTGGATCCTCGGCACCTGCCCACCGACGCGGGGGTGGCGTGCTCCCCGGGGGAAGCTGGCTGCAGGATGAGGGGCGGCACCGAGAACTTCCCGGCCCAGCACCTGGAGCGTGGTGGGAGCATCAGGAACGGCAGCTGCCTCCAGAGCCCAGGGGGCCCGGGAGGGCTCTGAGGTTTGGGCCTCTTGGACCTTCCTTCTGTTCGTAGGGCGTCAGCTATACGCGTGGGGCAACTGCAGGAAGCCCTGAATGAGAGACATTCCGTCATCAATGCCCTCAAGGCCAAGTAAGCAGGGGTGGGGGGCACGAGTGTGGTTGGAGGGTGGCTTCAAAGCGCTTTAGTGATGTGCCCACGGGCAGAAAAGAGTGGGACAGACAAGAACCCGAGTCCTCAGTGTGCAGAGTGGAGGTGGGAAACGGCTGGGCTGGTGATCCTGGAAGGCTTCTCGGAGGACGTCAGCTCTAGCTGAGGTGAACAGTGGCCAGCAGGAGTGAGAACAGCAAGGCCTTTGCGAGGCCCGAGGTGAGGCAGGGGCGGGGCTGGCGTCTCCCTCCGAACAGGCTGCAGATGGCCGAGGCCGCCCTGGCCCTGTCGGAGCAAAAGGCCCAAGGCCTGGGGGAGCTCTTGGCTACCTCGGAGCAGGAGCAGCGAAGCTTGGCGCAGAGGCAGGCAAAAGAACACAGGCTAGAGCAGCAGGTGAGCAGGGGAGGGCTGGGCGCAGGGCGGGCAGGCGGTGCCGGGCAGGGGTGACGGGGGCGCCCTTGCCCTGCCTCCCCCGCAGGAAGCTGCGGAGAGGGAGTCCAAGCTCCTCAGAGACTTATCTGCTGCCAACGAGAAGACCCTCCTCCTGCGAAACCAGGTGTGGGGGTGAGGGGCCGGGCCCCCTGAGGAAACGGGTGGGGCCCCGGGGCCGGGACCCAAGCTTCCCACCCACGGTGCTGCTTCCCAGGTGGACGAGTTGGAGCGGAAGGTGGGATCTCAGCAAGAGCAGCTGTTCCTGGCCAGGCAGGAGCTGACCAACACGGCGGCCGAGCTGAAGACCAGGGCCATCCAGGCTGAGGGTAGGCGCATGCGGGCCCACAGCCGAGGGGCCCGGAGAGGGGTGGGTGGGTGGGTGGGTGGGTGGGGAGCGCCGGGAACGAGGCGCCCCCAGCGAGTCCCACCCATGCTCTCCTCGCTTGCAGAGCGTCTGGAACTAGAGAAGAAGAGGTCCCGGCAGAGCTTGGAGGACTTGGAGCGGCTGCGTGCCAAGGAGGTGCTTGTCAGTGACCCCATCAGGCCTCCTGCTGTCCCCGCTGTCTGCCCGGGGCCTGCAGAAGCCTCAGGGTGGCACGGTGTCCCCGAAGCACACCCCTGGCCGTGCTCCCCTTGACTACCTTGGGGGTGCCTGGCAGTTCTTGGCCAGCCCTAGCAGATATAACACCCAGGGACTCCGACCAGGCTGTAGAAAGGACCCCGGCACAGGCTGCCGTGTGCCCTGTGCCACCCTGTGTGGCACTGGACTGTGCCCTCCACCCTTCCTGCAAAGCCGCGTGGGGCAGCCCATTCTCGGGAGGAGCAGCGTCCCCAAGATTTGCCTGCCTCCTGGGGTGGGAAGGGAAGCCTCCTTCCACGGCAGGGGGTCAGGGGATGCCCGCCCGGGGGGTTGGTCTCCCAGCCCTGCCCCCACCCTGTGCCTGGGCAGATAGAGCACCTGACTCGCCGCTTGGAAGAGAGCGAGAAGGCCATGCAGGAGAGGGTGCAGAGGCTGGAGGCCTCACGGCTGTCCCTAGAGGAGGTGAGCACATGCCAGTTGGGTGCTAGACTCTGCCTTTCTCTGGGGCACTCCTTCTGTCGGTCAGAACCTCTTCAGGCCCGCCCCCCCCCCCGCCCCCTCTCCCCCCGCGTTCAGGACCAGTATCTCTGTGAGGCCAGAGGGACTTTCCTACGGTGGGACGTGGGACCTCTTGGCCGTGGCAACTCCCGGGACACTCTCAGGAGGCTGGTGCAGGGCACCCCCGGCCCAGTGGCCGGGTGGGGCCACAGGGGTCCTGGCTAGGGGCAGGAGAATAGGCCCAGCGGGTCGCTGTCTGTGGGGCAGGAGCTGAGCCGAGTGAAGGCGGCGGCTCTCAGTGAGCGTGGCCAGGCTGAGGAGGAGCTCATCAAGGCCAAGAACCAAGTCCGTCTGGAGGAGGTAAGCCCGTGGCCAGACACGCCTGGATTCCACAGCTTACAGTGCCCACCGGGGAGCGAGGCCTGAGGGGCTGATGTGTGCACCGGCCAGACCTAGGCCGTCCTTTGGTTCTGTAGGGGAAGGTGGGGGGACAGGAGCTCCAGAGGTACGGGGGCAGCGAAGAGTCAGAACAGGACAGGTGCAGGACACATCCCACCCCCTCCCCCACCAAGAGCCACTGTCGTGCCACCCTGGGATGGGGGAAGCGGTCTGCCCCCGTGCAGCCTGTGATCGCATGGCCACAGCCAGGACCCAGAGGGCAGAGTGGTCAGCCTGGGGGTGGGGAGGGGGAGCGGGAAGGGTACTCTGTGTGGGCTAGTTCAGGTTGAGCCTGCTCGGAACACACACACAGAGTGACTTCAGTTACGAGCAGTTTTCACGCTGCAAGGAAAAGTTCCCCTGGGGCCGAGGCGGCTACTCCACAGGGAGGCCCAGGGCCAGGGCGGGAAGCGGCTGGCAGGCCTCGGCCCTTCGCCCCTGGGCTCAGCAGCCCCCCTGGGTGCCCACAGCAGCAGCGCCTGGCTCACCTGGAGGAGAAGCTGCGGCTGCTGGCTCAGGCGCGGGACGAGGCCCAGAGCGCCTGCCTGCAGCAGAGGCAGACGGTGGCCGAGGCGCAGGCGCAGGCCGGCCAGCTGGGCCTGCAGGTGGAGGGCCTGAGGCGGCGCCTACAGGAGCTGCAGCAGGTAACTCGGACTTTGAGGCGCCCCCCCCCTCCCGTGCCCTTCCCCCGCCACACACTCACCCCCACGTCTGGCAGGAACTGAGCAACAAGGACCAAGAAAAGGTGGCAGAGGTGACCAGGGTGCGGGTGGAGCTGCAGGAGCAGAACGGCCGCCTGCAGGCCGAACTGACGGCCCAGGAGGCTCTGAGAGAGAAGGTGGCAGCGCTGGAGCGCCAGCTGAAAGGTGAGCTGAGCCCCCAGCCCCGGTGCCCTCGCAGCCCAACCTGTCCTCAGTGGGCCACCCGACGACAGCCGGCCGGGCTGCAGAGCTGAGCCTGGCCTGGGTCTCAGCTCCCAGGGGCGCTGGATGGGGTCTGCCTCTGTGGGACCCCGGCCAGGGCCCCCCCAGGCCCTCTCCCCCGCTGCCGTCCTCCCTGAGGTTCTTCCCCTGCAGTGATCACAGGTGACCACCGGGAGGCGCTGCTGGACAGGGAGAGTGAGAACGCCTCTCTCCGGGAGAAGCTTCGGCTCAAGGAGGCTGAGATCGCCCGGATCCGGGAGGAGGAGGCCCAGAGGGCCAGCTTCCTGCAAAATGCCGTCCTGGCTTATGTGCAGGGGTCTCCCCTGAGGGCCATGAGTCCCCAGAAGTGAAGGGAAGCAGGGGGACTCCTAGAGTGGCAGGAAGGCAGCATCTCCCGGACATCTGTGCCCCATCCCTGCCCGTCCCTTCCTCTCAAGGGACAGCCCATCAGGCTGGCAGTTTAAGGCAGGGTCTACAGCTGGAGACTTGGAAAATCGGTGCCAAGGCGGACCAGCGAGCGGGGCCACTGCTGCCCAGCGCTGGGGTGCCCTGCTAGGCAGGCACGGGGCTAGTCAGCCAAGACGTCCCCAGGGGACACACCGTGGGCCCCAACCCCAGTCCTTCGGGCGGGTCCCAGGGAACATGCCTGAGATGTGTTTCAGAAGCAGCAGCCACAGGGGAAGAAAATCCAGAAGACCTGCACCCCCTACCCCTCACAATCGCCTTTTCCGGTGTGCCCACAAACGCTCCTTTCCCAGTGTAACCGGGAGTCCTGGTTCTTTTGAAAATACAGAACTTTTACACTTTGTGATACATTTTGGGCCGGTGCCTTTCCCCACATGTGTCTGTGCTCCCAGCCACCCAGGAGACGCTCTCGGGCGTGGCTGTTGCCCTGTGGGGACGTGGGGCTGCGGGGGCGGGGTGGGGGGGACCGGTGACTGCCAGCACCAGCTGTCTCCTGGTCGCGGGCCGAGTGCATCTCAGCCCCTCTGTCGGCGGTCCCTGGGCAGGCGCTTCCTGGAAGAAGCCACAGGCACACAGACGGCCCCACACACGGCCTGGTTGGGGGGCATCGCCTGCCTGCGCTGACCCCCGGCCCGTGGCATGGGTCCCAGGGGCTCCGGGGACTGGCTGGGGATCGCGGCGTCCCCACCCCTCACCGGAGTTCTCCGGGACCGGGCGAGTGCCGGGCTCGGGGCGGGCCCGCGCCCCCCGCGCCCCCCGCCGGCCGCGCTCGGCTGTCTCCGCGCCCGGCGCTCGGCGGCGCTCGGCTGTCTCCGGCCGCTCGGCTCCGCGCTCGGCTCGGGTCCGCGGCCGCTGCGGCGCCGGGCATTTCTCCGCAGCTCGGCTCGCGGCCGCGCCCGCCCGGCCCGCGCCCATGCAGGCCATCAAGTGCGTGGTGGTCGGCGACGGGTGAGTGCGCCGCGCGGGGGCCGCGGGCCGGGCGGGGGCGGCCCCGGGGACCCCGCCCGGGCTGGGCGCAAGGCTCCGGGGCGCGGGAGCGGCGGGGGTGCGGGGGGCCGGGCGGGGCGGCCCTCACGCCCCGACGCCCCTCCCGCGCGCGCCCCGGGGTCGGGCCGGAGCGGGAGGGCGCGCTGGGGCGAGGTCCCCGCTGGCCGCCGGGCCGCGGGCCTCCGGCCCGGGCCCACCTGATGCTGCCCTGCCGCCGCCCGGCCGCCGGGTGGGTGGGGCCGGGCCTCCCACCTGGGCTGCGCCCTCCGCCGGGCCCACCCGCCCGGGTGCCGGAATCTCTGAGACGGCTCGCCCCACCCCCACCCCCAGCCCTGCCCTGGGGAGGCCGGCCCGCGCTGGTCCTCCTCCAGCTCTGGGCAGCTGCGGATCTGCCGGGCCGGGACCCCTGTGTTCGCCTCTGGCTGCACGGGAGGGGCTGCCCTTGCTGGGCGGAGGGCTGAAGCCTGGCCCGGGAGCAACGTGGGCTCGCCCTCTGTCCACAGCGCCGTGGGGAAGACCTGCTTGCTGATCAGCTACACGACCAACGCCTTCCCGGGAGAGTACATCCCCACCGTGTGAGCGCTCCGGGCGGGCGGGTCTGGAGCTGGCCCGTCAGGGCCTCGGGCGCGGTCTCGGTGTCGTGGGCCCACCCCCACCCCCACCCCCCCACCCCCAACCCCCGGGCTTCGAGGTCAGGCGCGGGAGGCCCCGGTCTGGGCTGCTCGGGTGGGGCCGGGGCGCTGCCACACCTCGCGTTCTGTGCGGGCCTGGACCGACCTTCCCGCTCTGCCTGGCAGTTTCGACAACTACTCTGCGAACGTGATGGTGGACGGGAAGCCGGTCAACCTGGGGCTGTGGGACACCGCCGGGCAGGAGGACTACGACCGGCTGAGGCCACTGTCCTATCCCCAAACTGTAGGTGACGACAGGGCCGCCCCGGGAGCTGGGTGGCTTGGGTGGGGTCCTCGTCGGGATATGTGGGGGGGTTGCCATTTGGAGGTCCTTGACCACTCCCACCAGGGCCCCCTCACCTTTTCTCCCAAGGACGTCTTTCTGATCTGCTTCTCTCTCGTGAGCCCGGCGTCCTTTGAGAATGTTCGAGCCAAGGTAGGGCAGTGTCGCAGGGAGGGCTTGTCTGCGGGAGAGGGGTTGTTCAGAGGATTTGCCCTGGCAGGGTGGGGGCTCTTGCCTGAAGACCTTAGGCAGCTTGTCCTTCGGAGGCAGGCGAGGTCTTGGCACGGGGTCTGAAGGTGACCCGGGACAGTGACGAGGGGCTGCGGTGAGGTAGGGGTGGGGGGTGAAGCTCTCAGAGAAGGGAGGGCCGCTAGGCCCTTGAAACTTCCCGGTAGGCATTTTGTCCTGGGTCACTTTCCCACTAATCCCAGTGAGGCTCCAGGAAGGGCTGAGGGTAGATCCAGGGACCAAGAGGAAGGGACTCTTGGGAGCCACGGCCTGCTGCGGGCATGGCTGGGGGAGAAGCCCTCAAGGGGTAGGGGTCAGAGCCTCCATCCCCGCAGTGGTACCCCGAGGTGCGACACCACTGCCCCCACACGCCCATCCTCCTGGTGGGCACCAAGCTGGACCTCCGTGACGACAAGGACACCATTGAGCGGCTGCGGGATAAGAAGCTGGCGCCCATCACCTACCCCCAGGGCCTGGCCATGGCCCGGGAGATCGGTGAGTGGGCCCTGCAGGGCCTTGGGATGCCGGCGGGAAAGGGACAGGAGGCTTGCTCTGGAGGGCACAGTGCTGCCCCCTGTGGGCCCCCACCTGTGCTCACCCCTTACTTGCACACACCACCCCCCCCCCACCCCTGCCCCGCTGCCACCTCCCTTGCTGTCCTCCCCCTCGCTGAGTCCCATCCTCAGCGTCCCCTACTCTCGCTGTCCCCTCATCACTGTCCCCTCCCTCGCTGCCCTCAGGCTCTGTCAAGTACCTGGAGTGCTCAGCCCTCACTCAGCGGGGCCTGAAGACCGTGTTTGACGAGGCCATCCGGGCTGTGCTCTGCCCACCCCCTGTGAAAAAGCCCGGGAAGAAGTGCACGGTCTTCTAGAGCCAGCTTCTGGAGGAGTGACCCCGCCCGGGCCCGTGCTTGCTGTCGTGTCGAGATGTTTGGTGTCCCTGAGTCTGCTGTGGGGGAGTGGTGTGGGTGGGGAGGGGGAAGAAGCATGGGGACAGGGCTGGGGCCGTGGAGTCCTGTCTGCTCTGTCTTGTCCTTCTGGGGTACAGCTCCAGCTTTACCTGGCCCCCACGGGAGGCTGGAAGGGAGCAGGGTCTCCCTCGGGCTGCAGGGGCAGGTCCAGGGCAGCCCCAGGATGGGCTTCCCGGTGGGGGAGGTTGGGGGGATGGGTCCGGTTCACGCGCCCCAGGATGGGGCAGCCCTTTCTTCTTTTATACAATAAACATTCTCCACCACCATCTCCCGCCTGTCTGGCTACTTGCCTCTCTGCCCTGGGGTGCCTGGCCCCTCACTTCCCCCATCGAGAGTACAGAGGGGTGAGCTTGACCCCACACCCTGGGCAAGAGGAGAGAACGACCTCGCTCAGCTGTGTCAGTCCCCAAAGGAGGTGACCCAGATCAGAACGGGAGCAAGGACATGTAGCCCCTTTGGGGTGAGGAAAGCCCCCCTCGTGCTGACTTCAGGCCTCGGGGAGGGGCACGCGCTGGGGAGGCGGGCTTCGGTGCAGCAGCTCTCAGGTGTGGGGAGGGGACAGCCTGCGGTCAGGGCCCATGGAGTCCCTGGCAGGGCTCCGCAGCGCCCGCACCCACCAGGGCTGGGCCACACTGAGCTAAGTATTCAAGAAGAGAAGTGGTCAGGAGGAGAGGTGGCCAGTCTAGACAAAAGCGTGGTGGTCAAGTGTGGTTCCTCTGGAGTGGCAAGGGGCTCTGGAGCGGCAAGGGGGCCGTGTGTCAGTGCCAGAGTCAGAAATAGTGGGAGGGAAGGTGAAGGTCAGCCGGGGAGCGCCGCGGGGGACCACAGTGCAGGAGCTCGGACTTCACCCGAGGCCGCAGGGTGCCAGTCCAGGCAGGTGCTTACGACACCAGGCCTCCCCATGGTGTGCACAACAGGCTCCCGCCGGCTCAGAAGAGCCAACTGTGAGAGTTTTCAGGAGTTTCGCTAGCCAGTTGCTAAACTGCCTTTATTAATAATTATATACACTTACAATGAGTCATATCAGAAAATGAGCAAATACTCCAAACACCCGTTTTTGTACACAATGCTATCGTCTAGGTGTGTGGGGTTACTTGTGCCCGTGGCATCTGTGTGGTGCGGATGCCACATGAAGGTGGGACACTGCACATCTGTCCCCACACATCTGCGCCCAGCCCCGCCCTCAGTAACATCAGATTGGGGGGGGGGGGGGGTGTCCCTACCCTGTGGAGACCGGCAAGTTCGAGCAGGGCCTGGCAGACCGAATCGTTCAGGCCTAAGGCAGGAAGACACGCGGGTGACACATGGGCCAGCTCTCACGTGGGGAGTCCTTTGTGAGCCACAAAAGTGGTACGATGTCCTTCCAGTATTTGAAAACTGTCACCTGATCTGGCAAAGAGGTCGATCAGGTCACTGACAAATTAGCGAAGTTCCAACATCCGTCTTCCTTGTTCCACTTCTGACTCGTTCATTAATGCCGATAAACATCAACCGGTGTCTCCGTGCGGTTACACCCATGGAGCTGGTTGTCAGAACGCCGCTGCTTCCAGCCCACAAGCCTCTGGACGGAGCCAAAGGCCATCCCTGGTCAAATTCACCGCCGCGCTTAGGAGCTGGCCTCCTGGATGGCCTCGCCTCCCAGGCCCTGCCAGGAACTTGGCCAGGTCTGAAAAATCTCAGGCACGGGAGCCAGGCTGCCACCTGGCCTGGGCTGTGAGTTGAACGGGTGCCTGCCTACCTGGGACTCATTCCCACCCCCGAGCACTGGGTCCTGCACCTCCCGACCCCTTGCCAGCGGCCTAGCAGTCAGTGTGCAAACCAGGCAGAAGAATCATGTTTATTGGAGAGATGGGGACAGGGGTGGGCTCAGCACGAAGCAGGGGTTACGTTAGGCAGAGGAGACTCAGGTGGCCAGGAAGCCTCCGTCCACCGGCACGGTGGAACCTGTGGTCATGCTGCTCCGGTCACTCAGAAGGAAAAGGATGACGTCCACCACATTCTCCACCTCTGTGGGCAGGGTGGAAGTCAGGGCACAGGTGGAGGGGGCTGCCCTCATCCTTCCCTCTCACTTCTCACCTACGTGGGTATGGGGGCTACTGGTGCACCCCCCGGCTGGGCTCCTGCCTGACTCACCAGCAAACCTGCCAAGTGGGATTCGATCCAGCATGGCCTTGGCCTTCTGGGGGTCGCTCCAGTTGGCCTGGGCCATGGGGGTCATCACCACTGTGGGGTTCACCGCATTCACGCGGATCTGCACCAGGACAGACAGGAGGTCAGCAAGGCAGGCTAGGCGCCCAGGGCATGAGGGCTGGGTGTTGGGAGGCGTCCCAGGGGGGCTCACCTTGTGTGGCCCAAGCTCCAGAGCCATCACCCTGGTCAGCATGTCCATGGCACCCTTGGTAGAACCTGTGAGGAGTGGCGTGCCTGGAGCCTGACGGCTGCAGACTTGGGGGTCGGTGGGGTTCGGGCAGGAGCACATCTGGGGCTTACTCACAGTAGACGCTGTGGTTGGTTATTGCGCGCTGTGAGGCCTGGCTGGAGATATTCACGATGGCCCCCGGGGCCCCCCTAGCTATCAGGCCCCTCGCCACGATCTGGAATTGCAGAGGGAGCGTGAGGCAGAACTCGTCACCCACTAGTTCCCACCCCAGCCCTGAAGGCGGCTCACCTGAGACACCTGGATGACAGCCCGCAGGTTCACATCGAAGGATCTGGAGGCAGATGGAGAGACCCCGGTCAGGGACTGGGGCTGCTGCTGCAGGGGACAGCCCTGTCCCCGGGGGCGTCTACCCTGGTCAGCTCACGTGTCACACGCCTCCTTGGTGACCTCCAGGAAGGGCTGCAGCAGCGCCACGGCGGCGTTGTTCACCAGCAGGTCCACGGGGCCCACACTGCCCAGTGCCCGCTCCGTGGCGTCCCAGTCACCCAGGTCCACACACACGGGCTCCACCCCAGGACACTGTGCGTAGCGGGGGGGGGGAGGGACAGCTACCAGCGGCTCCCCGCCCCAAAAGGGGCGCTGCCTCACCGATCTTTCAGCCTGACAGGGGGCGGGGCTAGAGGTCCCAGAGGATACCTTCTTGGGGTTCAGAACGCAGGCTGCTGAGGGAGGTGGTAGAGGACCTAACGCGGTCCCTGGGCATCTCGGGGCTTGGTGACCTGGAGGCTGGCCCCGCCTCCGGCCGGTCCACTTCCTGCGTCCCAAGGCCCCGGGCCGGCAAAGCAGCCATTTCTGCCTCCTTCCAAGCCCAGGGGGCGTTGCCGTTCCACCGGAGGCCGCGCGCCCTGGGAGGGGCTGCTCAGGGTCCTGGGTCAGCCCCTGCGCCCCGCGCCTGCGCGTCCCGGCCCTCTCGCCACCCCCACCCCCAACCCGCCCGCCTCCCGCCGCCCCCGGGGCCGGGACAGAGCTGCGCCTACCTCGACGACCAGGCTGTCCAGGTCGGCCCGGGTCCGGCTCAAGGCCACCACCTGCACCCCCGCCGCGTGCAGCGCCTTGACAGTGCCGCGCCCGATGCCTGCGGGGAGCGCGGCTCAGTGCGTGCGTCCCCCGCCGCGGCCGCCCGCCGCCCCAGGCCGCCCCGCAGGCCCACCTTTGCCAGCCCCGGTGACGAGCGCACGGCGGCCCGCGAGCCCCAGGTCCATGACTGGCGTTCAGTGTCTGAGTGTGGCGGCCGTCGGAGGGCGCGGGGCGGGACGGCGGAGAGGCGGGGCGCGGAGGGGCCAATCACAGGCTGGTGTCCGGGTCAGGGGCGGGGACATGGAAACAGCACCGCCCAGGCGGGCGCCGCAGGCGCAAGGGAGTGGGGGCGGCGGGTCACCTGAGCCCGAAAGCTGTTTAGCGGTTTCCGAAAGCAGAGCCCCGGAGAGCACCGGTTCCCTGCCAAGATTGTTCCAGAAAAGGTGTGCTGGTTAATACCAGAAAGAACGTGTAGCTACACGTGAAATGCAGAACTCAGCGCCAACATATCTTGCTTTGTTTCTGGGAAGAAAAGTTTGGCAAAAGGGATCGCATGACCCGCACCCCCACCCTACCCCATGGCTGACGCAGGTTCTCTCACAGTGCCCAAAGGGAGAGAGTTTGGACAACTAAATCAGCCTGAAGAAGCCAATGCCAACAAAGCCCCACCTTAACCTGGTGAGGTAGAGTCCCCTCCCTAAGGAAGGAAAAAAACAAAAACAAAAACCTCAAGGTAACCTGGCTGTGCGCATACATGACAACATCCCTCAGGACCTTGTAACATGAGATCACTTAATCAGACTGCATGTTTGTGTGTTACCACATATGGGGGACAAAGAAGTAGAAAACACATTTGAAAAACTATGCCACGTGGTGCTTGGGGCTCAGTTCTTTGGGTACGAACCCAACTGAGCTGTGCTGGCAGGAATAAAGTTGCTTCCTGGGAAGTAAAACCTCAGTGTCGCGACTCTGTGAGAGTCCTGCTACATTACTTGGGGACTCGTCCGGGATTCAGAGACAGTGCGTTTCCACCTCCTTTGCTGCTGGGATACGAACCTCCGGGCGCCGGGGGACCACTTGACCCGCAGGAGGCTACCCCTCCCGGCTGGGGGTGAGGACCCCGTGTGCGCCAGCGGAGCCCGTGAGGCCCAGGGACCAGCTCAGGGAGCGCCCATCAGACTAGTATGAACCCAGGTTCGTTTTGGCAGACCTGCCCCTAAGAGGCAGAAGGGGAGCCTGGTCACCCCCCAGGGCTGCCTTAGTAGTTCCTCGAGGGGACTGGGCACAAAGCTGCAACTCCAGGGCGCTCCGCGGCGGGTTGGAGTCACCGTGTGACCGTGTGTGGGGACTGGTCTCTCATTCATTTCCTGGGTCAATGACTATGATAGTTAGAGCCAACTGTCTCTGGTTAGCTTACCTCTGAATGGGAGCTTTAAGGAATACTCCCAAGGGGCCAAACTCCCTTTGTTTCAGGGAAATTCCCTGTCTTCTCCGGACTGACATGCACTGCCTTATTGCACCAGTGAAAAACAAAGCAAAACAAAAGAAACCTGGGGTCTGCTCCTCTGTCTGAGCCGACAAGACTTAAAACTGGGAATTCTCTTTCTCTGCCTTCTGCTGGCACCTCGCCTCTTCTGCCTTCCCCTCCCCCCCCTCCTGTTTCTGCACCACTTGGGGGCGGCCTGCAGAACGGGCTCCCCAATGCCTCAGGCACATAACCACCCCGCCCCAGAGGTCCTAGAGTGGAGACCACACACTTCAGATTTCCCCACCAGGACTCTAAGTAGCAATTAATCACGGGAAACAAATTGTCTTCGGTGGACCCAAGTAAAACGTATTTAGTGTTTAAGTTAATTTAAGTTTGTTGGTTTGATAGAGACAATGTTTATCAACATTAAAAAAAAAAAACAACAACTTTTACTCTACCTAGATTTGCAAATAAGCTCATGTGATCTCTGTTCCAATTTAACAAAAGGGTGACTTAAAGTAATGGTTAACTTTGTCTCATAGTTTTCGTGAGTAATTGTTAAGATAGCTTTCAAAGTCTTTGGTAACTTAAAACTGTTAGGATGTCCTTGGAACCACAGTAGAGGGGACGGCCATCTTGCCAGTGCAATCCAACGAAAAGCCCCTAGTAGGGTGCCAGAACGAACTGGAGGTCAACCAATCACCGAGCGACAGCACGACCTGACATGAAAAAGGCCCACCCGGACCTAAACCTGGAGGAGCTGCAGCTTAAAAACCCCACCCCACCACACCTGGGTGCGGCTTCCCTGGCTCCTCTCTCTCTCTCCTTGAGTCACGGAACCTCGCCCGAGACCTTAGTTCCCAAATAAAGCCTTTGACTGCTAAAATTTTTTAGCTTCTGACTCCTACCTTTACCCTGCCTTACGCCTGACCCTAACAAAAACGTTAAACTTTTTGCTTGCATGATAAATTGGGTTTTAATTCATTGGCTATCTAACGAGACAAGAGGCTAAAGCACTAATTACTAAGTTTTTTTTTTTTAACATTTTATTTGTTTTTGAGACAGGGAGAGACAGAGCATGAACAGGGGAGGGTCAGAGAGAGGGAGACACAGAATCTGAAACAGGCTCCAGGCTCTGAGCTGTCAGCACAGAGCCCGACGAGGGGCTCGAACTCACGGACCGTGAGATCATGACCTGAGCCGAAGTCGGCCGCTTAACCGACTGAGCCACCCAGGCGCCCCTAAAGCACTAATTACTAGATGTAGGTTTGCGCTTTTGACTGGTTGCAGAAAAATAAAGATATTTGGATCTGTTAAAAAACATGCTTTGTGCTTGATTCTTATGTTTGCCATCTAAGAAATTCTGATGTAACAGTTCACAATTGATTACTACTTAGTTTTTACTGGAGACTAAGGTTTCTAAGAGTTAAAATTCTGCTAAATGTAGTTGAGACTGATGGAAATAAGGAAAGCAACTCTACATGTAGAAAACTAGACATATAAATAAATATAAGGTATGGAAATACATTTTTTGTTAAAGGTAAACAACAAAAAAAATAATTTTGTCCTAAATAAGACTGGTTGTTTGGGGGAAAAAATGGCTCAGGTCAAAATCTAAAAGCAAAGGACAGTTATAAAAAGGTTTATGAAGAAAAATCTTTAAAAAATTGTACATATGGTCATGAGGTCTAAGGTCAAATCTTTAAACTACGCTAAATTAGCCACTATCTTTTTTTTTTTTAATTTTTTTTCAACGTTTTTTATTTATTTTTGGGACAGAGAGAGATAGAGCATGAACGGGGGAGGGGCAGAGAGAGAGGGAGACACAGAATCGGAAACAGGCTCCAGGCTCCGAGCCATCGGCCCAGAGCCCGACGCGGGGCTCGAACTCACGGACCGCGAGATCGTGACCTGGCTGAAGTCGGACGCTTAACCGACTGCGCCACCCAGGCGCCCCTAAATTAGCCACTATCTTACAGACACAAAATAAAACCCCGGTGGCCTTCCTGGATAGGTTAAGGGAGGCTCTCATTAAATATACACTGTGGGCCACTTGACCGACCCTTGGGTAGATTCTAACTGCTGTACCCCTACACCATCCCTTGTAAGCTTGAAGAAGCCAGAACGGTCATCATCCCTGTTCCCTCACAGCAGACACAGGCCCTGTTCCAGGGGAGGAATGAATAGGGAAAGGGTGAACATGAGGCAGAGAGAGACAAGGGACCTCAGGGAGGCAGACTACAGCTGCAGGTGGGAAGCTGAAGAAGCAGATGGGGTTCTCTCCTTGTGAAATCCCTTATGGGCACCCTCCCCCCCATTATCAAGGGCATAAGGGGGGGATCTAAATGAGACAGGCAATCTAACCCTAAGACAACAGGTGTGAGCCCTTGCGTCTACCCTAACCACCTTATACCACTAGGTCAGGGAGCGATTACCTGTGAGTCTGACCACAGAGGCTCACCCTTTTAAACCAGGAGATGCTGTATGGGTGAAGGAGCAGAGCGTCCAACCCCTAAAACCCCTCTGGAGAGGACTGTTCATTGTCATTTTGTGCACCCCTACGCAGGAAAGTCGCTGAAGCGGGTCCCTGGGTTCACTACGACAGAGTGAAGCCGGCATCTCGAAACTGGGAGTGCCTTCCTGATTCATCAACGCCGTGCAAGCTGACCACAGGAAGAAGCAACCTGCAACTCCAGGGGGCTCCGGCCCCGGGAGACTGCAGCCCTGCTTTAGTCACTTGGAAGCTGACTGACCTACGCACGGCAGAAGCTTGAGGAACCGACGGTCCGATGAAACAAGACTGTCCTTATTTTCTATACGTTTCCGCCTTGTTTTTCACTGTTACTATGATTCTTGGTCTACTTTTCACCATAGGATTGGCTGAGGCTGCCCCGGGCCGGCTAGGAATGGGGGGAGAGGTTTCTGTTAGCACTCACTAGCCAAGCAGCAAACCAAAGTGCTCAGTGCTATCTATCAGAATCGCTGGGCCTTAGATTGCCTGCTTGCTTCTGAGGAAGAAGTTTGTGAAAAGTTTAGCCTCAGCAACTGCTGCCTATAGATAATGAGGAAAAAGTCATAGAAAAGATCACAGATCAAATCAAAAGGATTACTCATGTCCCTGTCCAGACCTGGAGTGGTTAAAACCCCGGAGAGTTATTTGGAAACTAACTTTCAGGGGATTCAAAACTCTCATAAAAATTATCCTCCTAATTCTGGGAGGTTGCTTAATCCTACGGTGCTTAGCTCCCTTGGTTGTACCGTCTGCTTCCAATCTCACTGAGGCCATGATTTAAAAAAAAAAAAAAAAGAGGACAGCCATACATGAAATGATGCTATAGAAATATAAGCCTTTAAACCAAGATGGTGCTCTTTAACCCAAAAATAGAGGGGTCCAAGCATCAAAGAGGGGAAAGTGGCAGGGTTCCCTCCCTAAGGAAAACAAACAAACAAAACCCTCAAGGTAACCTGGCTATGAGCATACATGACAACATTGCTCACGATCCTATAACAGGAGACCACTTAATCAGACTGCATGTTTGTGTGTGTTACCATATATGGGAGACAAAGAAGTAGAAAATACATTAAAAAAAAAAAAAAACACCACGTGGCATTCGGGGCTCAATTCTTTGGGTACGAACCCAACTGAGCAATGCGGCACAAATAAAGTTGCTTCCTGGAAAGAAAAGCCTGGGTGCGGTGTCACCACTCTCTGTGTGGGAATCTTGCTACACTGGAAGGGAGGGGAACCCCTATCATCCAGGCCCGTTAGCAGACCACCAGCACTGTAAAAAAACTTGCACAGGATGAGATAGGAGGATCGGGGTCATCCGGGGTTCACGGTGGCCGGCAAGAGCAACCGGCATTGCTTCCTGAGCCTTTAGGGTCATTTACAGATAGATGTGACCCGGGGGTACATGGCATCTTCCCCAGATCCCAGACCCTCTAACCTCTCTGACCGGCGGAGGTCGGAGCAGCAGTGCTGGGCTGAAGGGCGGGGCCAGAGCCTCAAGGGGAGGGAACGTGGCTGCCCTCTGCCCAGGGCTGATTGGGGGCGCTGGGGGAGGGGGCGGGGCACGGACGAAAATCTCTGTGTAAGAAATCGCTGCCCTTCAGCTACAAGACAGGGTCGCCGTAGAGTCCGGCTGGCTTTAGGATCTGCGCCCTCATTTCATGGCAAGTGAAATGTGTGCTCCCTCTCCCTGATCCTCCCCTCCCAAACCCCGGCACGCACTGGTTCCAGAGAATGGCCTCCATTTATTTAGGGAAATCCAGCCGGCACAGGGAGGACACAGTGGGTGGGGGCGACAGGGGCGGGTTTCATGGCAGCACGAGTGTGGATGCGGTGTGTGCCCAGATGCAGAGTCTGGGTGGGAGATGCGTGCGCGAGCGGCTTGGTGGTGAAGGCGTGGTGGGGCGGTGGGCGTGACCGGGGCGTGGCTGGGCGGTGGGCGGTGCGGGGCGTGGGCGGTGCGGGAGGCGGGCCTGGTGCCCCGAGCGCCGGCTCCCCGGCGCCGGGCGCTCTAGGAAGCCAGGTACCCGGCGTCCACGAGTATGCCCGAGCCGCTGGTGGAGGCGCTGCGGTCGCTGAGCAGGAAGAGGATGCTGTTGACCACGTCCTCCGTCTCTGCGGGGATCGGCGGGGGACCGGCGAGATCAGCGCGGTGTGTCCCGGCCGCCCTGCTCGCGCCCTCCGCTCCCCGAAGCCCCGCTGACCTGCAAACTTCTGCAGGGGGTGACGCTCCTTCAGTTTCCGGGCGATCTCGGGGTCCGTCAAGACTTTCTGGCCCATGGCCGTCAGCACCACCGTGGGGTTCACGGAGTTTACCCGGATCTAGGGCCAAGGGGCCGAAGACGGCGGCCTCAGCGAGTAGATGAGCCTCTGTGCTCCCCCCCCACAACTGCGGAACTTGCTTACTGTGTTCAGTCAGTCGCTGCCCAGAGCCTTGGATGGTCCTCCGGCCTCTCCCATGCCGTCTGCCGCCCCTTACCATTGCCAGCCCCTACCCCTGCTCCCCAGCCCACCTTTGTGTGATCCCCAGGTCCTCCCCTCCCATGCCCACCTTGTACGGCCCCAGCTCTGCGGCCATGGCTCTGGTGAATACACTTATTGCGCCCTTGGTGGAGCCTGTGGAGGGAGGGCAGCACTGAGGACCCCTTAGCCCTCTCTGCACAGACGCTAAGCCCCAGCGCCCAGGATCTCTTCATGGATGGATGGGGTACGGGCTGGGCAGAGGGACTCACTGTAGACAGATAGGTTGGGTAAAGTGACATGGGCCACCATGCTGGAGACATTGACAATGGAGCCAGGCACTCCGCGGTGGATCATTCCCCGGGCCACGATCTAGAAACCAGGAGAGGGGCAGCCTGATCTCACTGTACTCCCGGCCGGGCCTTGTCATCCCTGGGCCTTGCTCCCCCACCGGCTCACCTGGGACACCTGCACCAGTGAGTACAGGTTCACACTGAAGGTCCTGCAGAGGGCAGACAGTCAGAGCGTCCATGGCCACATCGGCCCCATGTCCTCAGCAACCACTCCCCAGTCCACCTGCTGTCCTACTCCCCACCTGTCGAAGACCTCCTTGGTGACCTCCAGGAAGGGCTGCAGGGGCACCACGGCAGCGTTGTTCACCAGCAGGTCCACGGGGCCCACGTTGCCCAGTGCCCGCTCCGTGGCGTCCCAGTCACCCAGGTCCACACACACAGTCTGTATCCCGGGACACTGTGGAGAGGCAGTGGTCAGTGATCAAAGAGGTGGTCCCAGCTGGCTCATGAGGCACCCGGAGCGTGTGGGGTCAGGCTTGGGCCGTGACCGGGCTGCTCACCTCCTTGGAGAGGCTGACTAGGTCAGTGTCGGTGCGGCTCACGGCTACCACTTTGGCTCCCAGGGCATGCAGGGCCTTCACAGTGTCCCTCCCGATCCCTGCAGGGGGGCACCGGGTGGGCAGATACCCCAGTACATCTGGGTCAAGGCTGAGGACTGAGGCTGCAGCCTCTTCCACTCAGGAAAGAGCAGTGAGGGGGTGCCAGCCAGAGTCAGAGGCTCGGCCGGCCAGGATCTGGCCAAGGGAGGCCCCAGAGAACAGCTCCTTTCCACTGAGCCCAGGGAAGAGACCCTGTCTGGATGTCCCCGTCTGCGTAGCCTGAACCTGAAGGCCACTGTCTCGGGTGGAGCGTCTTGCACTGACCAAGTAGAGGCAGTGTCCTGTCCCAGGGCGGCCTGCTGGGTGGTGGACGTCACCGGGGCCGCGGTGTGGTAGGGAGGCAGGCACTGGCGGGGAGGGCTGTGACAGGCACGGAGGGACTCACAGACCCCAGCACAGGCCTGTGAGGCTTCAAGTCTGGCCACCTTACTCTCCACCTCGGCCCCTCCCGCACCCCCACCTGCTCATATGTACCTTTCCCTGCCCCTGTCACCAGGGCCGGCAGGCCTCTGAAATTCAGTTGCATGGTGCTGACTCTGAGCCTGTGTGCAGCAGGAGAGGAGGGCAAGGAGGTTTTAAAGGCCTGTGGCGGGGCCATTGGGGTGCTGTGAAGGAAGGGGGGGGGGCTGGAGGCACAGGGCAGGGGCGGGGCATCACTGCAGTCTCTACTTCCTTGTTTACAGGAATCTTCTGCCCTCCCCAGCACAACTCAAAGGTGCTGGTCAAAAGCTGCACCACGAGGTTTGGAAAAGGAAATAAAGGAGCTTGTGGGTGGCTCAGTCGAAGTGTCTGACTCTTGAGACCGGCTCAGGTTGCGATCGTGCATCAGATTCCATGCTGAGCTTGGAGCCTGTGTGGGATTTTCTCCTCCTCCCTCTGCCCTTCTCCCCAAATTGCACTTTCTCTCCAAATAAATAAATATTTTAAAAAAAAAAAACAGAAAAGAAAAATAGGGGCACCTGGATGGCTCAGTCACTTAAGCGTCGACTTCGGCTCAGGTCATGATCTCACAGTTCATGAGTTCGAGCCCCGTGTCGGGCTCTGTGCTGACACCTCGGAGCCTGGAGCCTGCTTCCGATTCTGTGTCTCCCTCTCTCTGCCCTTCCCCCACTCATGCTCTGTCTGTCTCTCTCTCTCACAAAAATAAAAATAAAGATTAAAAAAATTAACAACAGGGGCGCCTGGGTGGCTCAGTCGGTTGAGCGTCCGACTTCAGCTCAGGTCACGATCTCACTCCGTGAGTTCGAGCCCCGCGTCGGGCTCTGGGCTGACGGCTCAGAGCCTGGAGCCTGCTTCCCATTCTGTGTCTCCCTCTCTCTCTGCCCCTCCCCCGTTCATGCTCTGTCTCTCTCTGTCTCAAAAATAAATAAACGTTAAAAAAAATTAAAAAAAAAATTAACAACGACAGCAACAAAAACAGAAAAAAAATTAACCGTGCAGTAGGAACGTGGCCCTTCTTGGATGGTGGGGACGGATGGGCTGGAGCTGGCCCCTGGAAGCCTCGAGCAGGCGCCCCTGGATTATAGCCCGGGCATACTGGGTTCGAGGCCGTTCTCCTGCCCTGCTGGCCCCGACTCCACCGCGGCCCTAGTCTGTGGCCTCCAGAGTCTTCCTCACCGGCCCCTGGCCGGCCTAGGACACCCGGCCCTGGCTTCCAAGCCCAGAGCCCAATCCGATCCACAGGTGTGGCCACCCTACCGGCCTCATTCCCTCTCAGGTGTGGCTCGGGGAGGGGGTGGTTCTCCCTCCCGGCCGTCCTGTTTTGGCTCCCTCCCCCTACTCTGAAACTTCATCTTGTCACAAATCGGTGGACTCCTCCGGGCACCAGAGGCCTCACCGGGCTTCTCCTCTGTGCCACTGCACCTGTGGGTTCTGATGGCGATTCCACTTCTGGCAGCAAGCCCCAGGCCTGTCCTGAGCACCTTCTGGTCCCCGGTCCCGGGCCTCGCGGGACCCATGCCGCTGTCCACAGGGTCGGGGGTCAGGGCAGGGCACGTGACAGGTCTACCGGGCCCTCCCTATCCAGAGGTGTGCCCCACCGTCGCTCCCTCGCTCAGACCCGGCCAGCGCCCCAGGAAGAGAGGCTCCCGTCCTAAAGCCCATCCTGCCTCTCGGAGACCCCCTCAGTCCTGCAGACCCAGCTGGGCTTGCCCCCTGGGCGCGTCCTTGGCTGGCGAATCGTCGGCGAGCGAAATGGAGGGACTCCTTGCCCTGACACGGGTAGCTCATGCGGTCTGGCTTTCTTCCCAGACACCTGTTGGACATTTGTTCCCAAGAGGGACTCACGGTGCCACCTGTGGGGGTGGGACAAGGAGCCGGTCCTGTGTGCGAGTGAGGCTCCAGAGAGCACGTTAGCCAGGTGCCTGGGAAGCGCCTTTCTGCAGCGCGGGGCCGAGCTCCCATCTGCGGGATCCACCCGCAGGTCTCTGAGGTCCCCAGGAGAGAGCACACCTGCTTCCGCCTCTCTCTGAGCCCTGGGGTACGGCTTCCATGTGGCCTGGGGGACAGTCCCCAGCCCCCTGCCCACCCTTTGCCTGATCTGCTCGCAGATCCCTCTGGGGAGTGTTCTCCCAAACACCCACAGCTTCAAACTGTCTCCCTACGTCCCTCAACCCACACCCCGAATCAGGACACCCGGCAGCACCTGCCCCACTCCACCGAGGCCACCACGACATTCCAGACACATTCAAGTGCTACGGATCATTTTTATTCTGAAATCATTCAGGATTGCAAGGATAGTACAACCGTTTGCTCTGAACCGTTTTGAGAGTAGTTTGAAAAACTAGCACCCCATCGCCCGCAAGTAGCTTAGTGTCTGTTTCCTTCAAATGGACATTATCCTGCACACACACACACACACACACACACACCAGCCAAGGACTAACACTACATGTCCCCACCATGTGTCCTCAGCTCCCTTTCAGGTCTTAAAAATTGTCCCAGTGACGTTCTTGTCGTAAAGAACGGCTTCATTGAGGTATAGTCGATAGATAATCAGAAATTCAACTGAGCAAATATTGAACATCTGACTTTATTAATCAGTTCGTGGATTAGGCATCATCTCATCCCCAAGCAGAGAGGAACTCCGTTGAGCTGCAGAAAAGGAAGGGTTTTTAAGGAAGAGAGGGAATGGAAAAAAGGAAATTAGTAGCAAAGTGCATTGTTTTAGGCCAGGTGGCCCTCCTAAGGGGAACAGAAGGGGTCCCTCGGTACATGTCCTGGTGCTGACCAGGGCATTCCCCAGTTGACTGGCTAACGGGTCCCTGACGTGAGTGACTACATTTGGGGCCTCGCGGTTTCCTTTTTACCAATACTAAACTGCACAGATTTAACGTACAGTGAGAGCAGCTGGGGCCCAGCCCCGCGAAATCATCACCACAACCAGGGTCATAAACAGACCGATCGGCTCCCCAGGCTTCCTCGTGTCCAGCCGCTTCTGTGCTTGTGGTGGCAACACGTGGCCCAAGCCCCTGCCCCCAAGCGCCCCAGCGCGGGAAGACTGCTCCCCATTGCCCCCCGTCCCCCCCACTCAGCGCATCCCCGGAACTTAACTCTCCTGGCCGACCGGAAACGCCCCATTTCAGTTCTGGGTAGTGAAAGGGCCCAATCCAAGGTCACCGTTGTTGGGGCTGGCTCATCCCTCTTGTCTCCCTCACTCCAGGACACTCTTCAGTCTTTCCTTGACCTTTATGACCTTTTGGAGACTGGAGGTCGGTTCTTTTGCGGAAAGTCCCTCAGCTCCGCCTTGCCCGGGGTCCATCGCGATTAGATGCTGCGTGTCTCTGGTCAGGAGCGCCAGGGAGGCGGCGCCCTGTCTCACAGCGCGCCGTCAGCTGGTGACCTGTGTCACCACTGGTGCCGTTAGCTCCCACCCAGGGGTGGAAGGTGACGGCACTAGACCTCACAGCTTGGTCCTTCACACTAAGAAGAACGTGGCTGCTGTAGCTTCGTGTGTCCTCTGAATCGCGGGCAAACTGTCCCTGTGGTCACACGGACTCGGAAGTACACAGGGAAAGGAGTTCTGGGTCCAGGGGCGGCCGTGCGCAGCACGCACCCACCGGTGCAAACTCGTCACGGAGCACTCTTACAGTGCAAACAGACCCCTCACTCCCCAGGGACCCTGTGTCAACGCTACAGCAACAGTTGGTGTAAGGGTGAGGCTTTGTGCGGCCGCAGAGGGGCGGCGTGTCTTCTAGGACTCAGGTCCCTCCTGCGGGCCTGGGGCTGGGACGACCCCTCCCCCCCGCACCCACAGCACCAGGAGGCCCTTGGGACCTGTGCCGGGAGTGGCCACCTGCCACACCCCACGTGCCCCAGCATCCCAGCTTCTGCCGGGGTCTCTCAGAGCCGGGCCGAGACCACGAGGGTGAGTGACGGGGCCCGCGTCGGGGGGCAGAGGTGACAATGTGCAGGCCGGGCAGACCCCCGGGGGCCGGAGACCGGGCAGAGGGACGAGGCGGCCTGGGGGCCTCACACAGCCCCACGCACACCTGCCCCAGCTCACACACGTACACACCCACCCGCACGCGTTCCCCACCCCCAGGCGCACCACACGCACATATACTTCCCCCACGCCTGCTTTACTGACTGTTTTCTACCCCTGAGATTCTGAGTTCTTCAGCTCACCAAATCAGCCCTCCGGGGGCCTGCCTCTGCCCTCTGCTTCTGGCCTTGGGCCTCTGCCCTCTCCCCTCTCGCCTCGGGCAGACTGCGGAGGCTGTCTTCCCAGGGATACGGCCCTGAGTCAAGAGGGTGAGGGCACTTGCACCCCAGGGCAACAGCGGAAGGGGCGTCCATGCCCGGAGCAGGGCTGTGGAGCAAAGGTTTGCCAGGGGCCCTCACACCTGCCCCGGTGCCCGACACGGGCTCATCAGAGTCTCCGAGAGGAAGGTCACGAACAGCATGACCACCCACCCACCGCAAGCTGGCCTGTGCTCTGCACTGGAGGTGCGTGTGGCGGACCCACTGGGGACGGGGACAGTGAAACGGGCCACAAGAAGGGTGTGACCCAGGCTGTGGCGGGGGCGCCCGTGCAGGGAGCCCCCACCCGGGGCCGGGGCGAGGAGCGGGCGCCCACCTGCTTGGCAAAACGCCAGGCCTCTAGTATTGCGGGTGGTGGAGAATTCGCGGCCCAGAGAGGTCCGCCCTCACCTCTGCTCCTGAGATGCGACCTCCAGGCCTCTGCAGGGTCCCGCCTGCCAGGCATGTCTTGGCTCGCCTGGGGGCCTTGGCCACGGGGTGGTCTCAGGTACGACTTGTGCGGGGGGGCTTCAGGAGACGTAGTATCAGGCCCGGCCTCTGGGGACGGCTGGGGTCCAAAGGTCGGCCAGCCACACAGGCGGTAAAAACCCTGGACACCGAGGGCTCAGGCAAGCCTCCCTGGCTGGCAGTGTTTTGCGTGCGTTGTCACATGTCAGGACTCTGAGGGGAGGAGACAGTGGGAAACTCCCCCCCACCCCTGCCCAAGCTCTACCTCGGTCTCTCCCTGTGGTGAGAGGGCCTGGGAGGAGGACTTCGTCTGGATCACGCAGCAGGTGCTGTGAGATGGGGGGCAGGGGGGAGGGCAGGGAGAGGCTTCGGGTGCCCAGGGGCACCACATGAAAAGCCTGGCTGCAGCTGGACAAAGGTCGTTCCCAGGCCTCTGGGCTTGCTTCTCAGGCTCTGTCCTTGAGGTCCTCGAGAGGGAGGGAGGTTTTAGTTGACTTTGAGGAGAGCATCCTTGAGTAGACCTGCCTGAAACCAGACCTGGCCACTTGAGCTGCAAAGAGGACACTTGAGCGGGGTGGGGTGGAACTGAGTCAGAGCTGGCTCGGATCAGGGACAGGTGGGCTCCCGGTGGGGGGAAGGGACTTCCCACCGAAGGGCCAGCCCCTGCGAGGCCCACTAGAAAAGGCTGGGCTCCAGGCTGTGCTCAGGAAGGGTATGGAGGCCTCCGGGAGGCTTGGGCACCGGACAGGCCTGTAAGGAGGCCACCCGCAGTCCGGATCCCACCCTGCTGTCTGGGCTGGAAGGTTTTTCGTTGGGAGGGCCTGGAAAATTCCATGGCTGGGAGGTGCGGACGGGCACGGTCTCTACACCTACAGAATGTGGACACAGTGCTTAGAAACCAAGGCTGTCTCCCGAAGGGCATTTCGGTGCCACGGGGGGTGCAGGTGCCCTTGTGCTGGTCGCGCTGAGCAAGTGGCAGCCTCCCGCTGTGGGACCCGGCCCTCCCCCAGAGCCAGAGCCACAGCCCGGTCGTCACCCACGGCTCAGGCCAGAGCCTGCATCTGTTCCGGACCTTTCCTCAGTGCCACTGGCCACCTGCTGCCCACCAGGACCCGCTGGTTCTACTTCAGGAGGAGTTCTTGATCTGCCTGTGCCCCCATTTCCCTCTCCCCGAGGCCGGGTCACCCGCACTCTCGCTGGCTCCCAGCCACGTCAGCCGGTAGAGGCCCGGGCTCTCTCCCCACTCGCCGCAGCTGCTCCGTCCACCCTCTCAAATGTGCGCCCAGGAAGCCGAGCTGGCACATCAGCTTCTCTGAGGGTCGTCCCTCTGGGTCCCCGCACCCCCGCTGTGGCTCCCGCCCCCACCGCATCCACTCTGTGACTTGCGACAGGCAGGACCCCAGCACGACAGGGTGCTCCGCCATTATTTCCCTAGCACTACACTGCGGAGCGAAGGAACGATGAGTGAGCGAATGGATGGCACATTCTAAGACAAGGGACTGCCAGCTTGTGGCTGCAAAGAGCACAGGCTGTGGGTGCCGGCACGGGACGCTTGTGGCCGAGTTGGTAGGGAAGGACAGGCACGGGCACGTACAAGATGACCACAGGAGAGACCTCTGCCTCCACAGCTGGCCCGCATCCGAGACTGGGGGCAGTACTGTGTCACAGTCAATAGGACAGTTATCAGGACAGCACTGTCGATGGTGACCTGTCCTGGACATAGGGCCCCCGAATCCGTAAGTGGAGATTAACAAAACACAAACCACCCAGAGCAGCATCAGGCTGAAGGCAGCACGAGGGGGCTTCCTGGAGGAGGCAAGAGGCAGGCGCAGCTGAGAGAAAGCTGGGAGGGGGAGAAAACCTGTCCAGGTCACTGGACACAGGCCACCACTCCTCCCTCACTGGTCGTGTGTGCACACATGCACCACCACATGTGAATGTGAGCACGTGTGCTCGGGCACTCACATGGGGACACACACGGACACGTGTGTGCGCACACAGGCACACGTGTGGCAGCACTCGCGTGTGCTCATGTCTGGCCAGAGGGACGGAGGTTCATCCATGACGCCGGGCTGAGCCAGGAGTCAGGCTTAGCCACATCCTGTCACTGTGTTTAGGGTCCACTCTGGCACTCCCCATGGCCGGTCACACAGGCCGGTCTCAGGGGAGGACGGGCCAAGGCACGTTGGCTGCTCTGACCGGCTCTGGGTCAGGTGCCTCCTGGGGACGCTGCTAAGCCAGATTTGCACCTGGGCCAGGAGCTCAGCCTGGTCTTGGAGCCTTTGAATACACCCAGAGGTAAGACTGGGGATGCTCGCCTCACTGGGGCGGAAGCCGAGGGCCGCCTCAACAGCGCATTTTGTTTTCTTCTGGACGCCGAGGGGACAGAAAAGACCTAAGCCCTCCAGGACCCCATCATCTCTGGGCATGAAGGTCTGTGTGGCCGGCAGTCGGCAGGGGTGACGGTCCCACGCCGACCGCATGGGGCACCCAGGTCAGATCTCTCCCCCTGGGCCTCTGTGCTCCCAGCAGGGAGTGGGATCCAGGGCTCAGGTCACCCCAGGAGCTCAGTTTGAGGGAGGCTTTGCCTCTGGGGGTGTCTGTGGGCTCAGTGCCAGGCCTTTCCTGCCTCAAGCACCCCGCTGTGGAAAGGTGTTCAGGCTCGTGGGCACCATAGAGAAAGGGTTCCTGCAAGGTTTCCTTTGAGGGCCTTGGAGCCGGCACCCTCCGTCGGGCCACATGGGAGGCACCGCCCCAAGTTGGAGTGTGAGCCACGAACCACAGCCCGAGAAGCCAATCGACGAGCCCACTAGCTTTCCTGTGTGGGCTTGTTCTTATCTTCACCCACCGTGGCCAGTCCTCACCACGTCGCTGGGGCCCGGAGCCTTAGAGGGAGAGTGATGGACACCTGGGGAGGGGCCACGCTCAGCCAGTGGCACTGGCCGAGTCAGCTGGGCGTGGAGGCAACGATCACAGCTGAGGTTCGGGACTTCTCTGGCCTTCCCACCGCTGCCTGCACCTGCCGTCTCCCGAAAGCCCCGACCCCGCTCCTGGGGGTAGAGGGTCTCCCCTCTCCCGGAAGCTGATTCTTTCACAGCCTGGCACCAGGGCTTTGGAAAATAAGAGGGAGACCTTGGGTGTCAGGGTTATTGGGCAGGGGTCCGTCCCCTGGAGGCTTCTGGGTCCTGGGGACACTGCCTGCCTTCAGACTGCTGACAGCTTCTCCGGTGGGAAAAGGCCTGAGGACCTCTGCTCCCCCCACTATGACAGGATGATAGCATAATGTGTAAGGTGCAGATGGGGAGCCCTGGCCGCGGGTCTCCTTTGCCAAGAGACTAAGCTCTTTCCAGCAGGGGAGTGTTCGGGCGGGTTTGCCGGAGGCACAAGGGCTCTCTGCCAGGGTGAGTGTAAGGCAATGCTCCTGGGAAAAGCCATCTTGCCTACTCCCAGGATTAGGACGAGGGATGCCGAGCTCGGGAGGGGCATCAAGATTCCTGCCAGCAGGCACTGGGTTCTCCATCCTGCGGCCTTGCTCAGTGCATGGAGAGGATGGTCCTTTCCCCCAACATGACGGTGTCCCTGGGGAGTCCGACGACCCCCCCCCCCCCCCCCGCCTTGGGAGCTGGCCCAGCTTAGGTGAATTTCTGTCTCTTAGGCCCCAGCAGACCCTCCACCAGCTAGTGTTTCCTCAAGAACAGCTATAACTCGCCCCTCGGATCAGAGTAGAATAGGTGAAAAACAGACTGAGATTTACAACACACTGTCCTCTCCATGAGCTAAAAACGTGGGGCCAAACAACCACAGACATTTGCCTCCAGGGGTGATCGATGGATCGATCGATTGGTTTAGAGAGCACGAGTTGGGGAGGGGCAGAGAGAGAGGCAGAGAGAGAATCCCAAGCAGGCTCCGCGCTGTCAGCACAGAGCCCAACACGGGGCTCAAACTCACAAAACCATGAGGTCATGACCTGAGCCGAAACCAAGAGTCGGTTGCTTAACCGACTGAGGCACTCAGGCGCCCCTCCATTGGTGATGTTTTAACAGGTTTCCAGACTACCCTTCCCACTGTAAATAACTGTGGAGCCTGACGAAATATGCCCAGTAGTTGTTTTCCGGAAGTGGATAATAGGCAGCACAAGACTTCCGTCCCTGGTGGATAGAAACCCCTAAGATTAGACCCACGGATGCTCTGCCTGGGGTAGCACCTCCACCTGAGGGGCAGGGAGCCAGAATCCAAGAAGAACATATGATCCTGCCAAGCAGAGGAAGCAGATCAGGATTTGAGGCAATTGAAGGGGCTGGGATCTTCAGGCCTGGCGTTAGAGAGGAGGAGGCTGCACCCAGAGGTCTGTGGGTGGTCTCTGTCTGGTTCCCTTCTAGACCACGGCCGAGGATAGGGCTGTACATGTGCAGGGTAAGATTACCCAAGAGGGGTTAAAGACAGACAGAGGAGTAGTTGTGGACCAGTGTTGGGGACCTGGGAACTCTGGCCCAGCCAGAGTAGACACGGCTTGTCAACACCTCATTCACTCCCTGGGCATCCACCTAAGACCTGGAAAGTCTGATCCTTATAAGTCAGGGCCACTAGAGGCAAGCTTACTCTTCTCTCTCTGAAGCCCTAATAAAATGTACAGGGGTGACAGTTCGGAGACCGAATCCCACTAAGTCAGAGGCCCTGGGGAAACACGATAAGTTTTGCACAGATAACCCTAAAAAAGCACAAAACCAAAACTAGACGAGTTTAAAATGATCAGTCAGTAATTAAACTGTCTACCAGAACAAACATCAACACTCTTCAGAGGAAGATAACAGAATCCAGACTTTCTATGGCATATCATCTGCAATGTCCAGTACACGTGAAAATTTTCTAGAAATGAAAAGAAACGGGCGTCTGGCTGGCTCTGTGAGAGGGGCATGCAACTCTTGATCTTGGGATTATGAGCTCAAGCCCTACTTTGGGTGTAGACATTACTCAAAGAAATAAATTTTTTTTTAAAGTAAAAGAAATGAGGGGCGCCTGGGTGGCGCAGTCGGTTAAGCGTCCGACTTCAGCCAGGTCACGATCTCGCGGTCCGTGAGTTCGAGCCCCGCGTCAGGCTCTGGGCTGATGGCTCGGAGCCTGGAGCCTGTTTCCGATTCTGTGTCTCCCTCTCTCTCTGCCCCTGCCCCGTTCATGCTCTGCCTCTCTCTGTCCCAAAAATAAATAAAAAACGTTGAAAAAAAAAAAATTTTAAAAAAAAATAAAAAAAGTAAAAGAAATGAAAAGAAACAGGAAAATATTATCCACAGGCAAGGAAAAAGCAGCCAGTTAAAAAAAGACTGTCTTGATTTACCAAACAAGAGTTTATTTTTTAAAAACTTTAAAAAAGTTTATTTATTTTGAGAGAGAGAGAGAGAGAGAGAGAGAGAGTGAATGCAAGTGGGGGAGGGGCAGAGGGAAAGCGAGGGAGAGAGAAAACCCCAAGCAGGCTCCATGCTGCCAGTGCAGAACCCGACACAGGGCTCGATCCCATGAACCAGGGGATCATGACCTGAGTTGAAATCAAGAGTCAGATGCTCTACCTACTGAGCCACCCAGGCCCCCCTATCAAACAAGACTTTAAAGCAGGTATTACAAACACGTTCAAAACGTTATGGGGCGCCTGGGTGGCTCAGTTGGTTGAGCGTCTGAGTCTTGATTTCCACTTGGCTCGGGTCATGATCTCCTGACTGTCGGGAGGACTCCCAGCTGCAGACGCACTGGCACGTGCTGGCTGAAAGCCGGAATGTTCCTCTCACAGCCACAAGTGCTCAGTAGGAACGCGACCGGCCTTGGCACGCTCGGCGTCACCGGTAATCGGTACCCACCAGGCCCGCGCTTCTCCACGCTCCCGTGTGACTTCAGGCCAGTGGCACGCAGGCAAAGGAATGTGTGTCCCTTCTGGGCCCCTGGTGGGCACGTCAGGCATCTCATCACTCTTGTCTCTGCCACTGTTCTGGCGATGCTGGGCCGCTCGGAAACCACAGCTGCTGGGCCCAGGGGTAAGGGGCCGGGTCCTGACTCGCACAACCCCCCGCGTGGTGTGGACAGACGCACGGTCAGGGTGCAGTCATTTCTGCCCGGCACCGAGCCCGTCCTGACCAATGCTCCATGACGGCTTCTTGTTTTTTTAAGTAAAAGCAACAAATAATCTAATTCTAGCACTTGTTGTTGAGAAGCCTTGTCCCCATCGGACTGCTCCGGGGGCCGTGTTGGAAACCTTACGACGGTGCCCAGGAGCATCCGCGTCTGGGCTTCGCTCCGCACCTCCTGAGGCCGCCTGTCCACCTGCACCAGGGCCACGCTGTCTCGATTCTGTGGCTCCACCCTGGGTCTTGAAGTCAGGCTGAGTCCTTCCACTTTGTCCTGTTCCCAGATTGCTCTGTGGATCCCACATGCTGAGCCTTTCCACATAGACTTTAGATTCAGCCGATTAATGTTTTTGTGTCGTGTTTGTCTGATTTTGGGGCCAGAGTCACGCTGGCCTCACAAAATAAGGGAAAACATCCCCTTCTTCTCTGTTTTCCGGAAGACTTTGTGTAATATTGATGTTACTCCTTCCTTGAATGTTTGGTAGAACTCATCAATGAAACCACCTGATCCTGGATATTTCCTTGTGGGAATGTTTTTGTTAATACATCGCAATTATGTAATACATATGGGCTGTTCCGATTTTGAATCTTATTGGCTCACTTTCTAAATACCGTCTTTATTGAGATATCATTTGTATCAAAAGGTGTATGGTTTGGGGCACCTGGGTGACTCAGCCGGTTGAGCGTCTGACTTCGGCCCGGGTTGTGATCTTGTGGTTTGTGAGTTTGAGCCCTGCCTCGGGCTGGCTGCTGTCGGCACAGAGCCTGCTTTGGGTCCTCTGTCCCCCTCTTTCTGCTCCTCCCTCACACCCTCTCCCTCAAAAATAAATAAGCATTTAAAAAAAAGTGTATGGTTTCGAAGCGTGTAATTCAGTGGTGTTTATTATATTCGCAGAGTTGTGTAACCACTACCGCTGTCTAATCCCAGGAGGTTAATCCCCATTATGCACGGTGGGATGGAGTAGCCACAAATACGGAGTTAGCTAATACTGAGCCACTGTTCTTAGAGGAAGTGCACGCACGCAGGGGCACATGCATGCACACACGGGCATGTGCCTGCGGGCACACGATACATAGATGGCAGGTAGCCCTGTAACTCAGAAGAGCAACTCCTACTAGAGAAAGTGAGGTTCAGAAACCTCGGGTGAACTTGTCACTCGGCCAACAGGTGCCGAGTGGGGATTCACAGCTGGTGCGCCTGGCCGGAGCCGCTCGCCCGCCCTGCACCGAGGCTGTCTCCATCCCGGGGGCTCGCCTGGCTGGACCTCAGCCGGGCACGCGCAAACCTGGCGACTCGGTCATTATTCGCGTCTTCAAATGACCAGGAAAGCAAGCACTGATTTTGGGATTCCAAATGTCATGAAGCGAGCAACCTTTCAAACACAGAATCTGCCAACGTGTGTTCTCCTTGTCCCGAGAAGGCCCGCACCCCGTCGGCAGCCGCTCCCCACACACTCCGAAAATTTACAAAATTTTGAACTTTTTCTGATTATACATCTACTGTGTGTCCGTTATAACACATACTTTGTGGGGGGCCTGGGGGCCTAGCTCAGGTCATGATCCCCCAGTTCTGCGCTGACATCGAGGAGCCTGCTTGGGGTCCTCTCTCCCTCTTGCTCTCTGCCCCTCCCCCGCTTGCACCATCTCGCTCAGAATCAACAGTGAAAAAAAGAAAGCTGCTGTTTGGTGGTGTCGCTGTCCCCGGGGGGGGTGGGGTGGGGGCGGTTTTGAGCTCACTGAAATTCGTCAGTCCCACCTCTTGTTCAGACCCTCCCAGTTCTCCAGCCCTGACGGAGTGAAGTCTGGGGCCCCTCCCCGGCAGCCCCAGGTTCTGAAACCCATGACATTTGACTCTGTCCTTAGGGTGCGCTTTCCTCCTGGCCGTGTCCCAACGAATCACAAGCAGATATTACCTACGCACACAGCTGCACACACCTGCGTGGTTCTACACCATGTGCACATGCACACACACAGCCATTCACACTCACGTGCGCACACACCCACGTACGGTCACGCACACTCCTTCCTGTGTATGCACACGCTCATCCATATACAGCCACGTACACATGTGCACACCTGGTATACTCGTGTACGCAGCCACGCACACGTGTGCACACCCACATACGCCCACGTACACGACTGCTTACATGTCTGTGTGTCCACAGTGTGCCGAGAAAGCAGGCGGAACAGGCAGGCGTGTGACCTGTTCGTCGTTCCCTGCGGGACCCCTCCCCCAAGCCCTCACCAGACGCTTGGTTCACAGAGTCCTGAGGGCAGCCTCAGGCTTGGCCGGCAGGACTGCCTGGGGTGGAGCCTCCTGGGGGCAGCGGCTGGAGGCCGTGTGGCCCCTCTGGAGCTGAGCCTCAGCTCCGAGGTGCCTTGCTGGTCCCTTAAGCCAACACAACCCAAACGGAAAGTGAAGATCAAGCCTTTATTCACTTATGGCAACAGCACAGCAAGGGGCCGGAACGGAAGTGCCAGCTCCTGGTTCCACTCTCTCCTCCAGAAAAGGCACAGTCGGGGGTGTCATCTGCTGGGGAGGGGCTGCCGTGCTGCAGACGGACCCCAGACAAGAGGCTCCTGCTTTCTGGACTTGGCTGGGCTTGGGGGGAGGGGAGGGGAGGAAAAGTACTACATGGGGAGTCAGAGTGCAGAAATAAGGCCTCGGCCAAGAGCCCCCCCCCGCCCCCCCCCCCCCCGAGGAAATGGCCTCCGGATGGAGATGCCCTGGCAAGAAGTAAGCTGTGCCCCAAGCACGGCCGGAGTCCTTACTGCAGCCGCCCTGAGACCACGGTGCCCTTGCTGGGCACCGAGCCTGGTGTGCGGAGGGCATTCCCCCAGGGACCTGCAAGAAAAGCCTCCACGCTGGCCTGTGGTCAGATGAAGGGTCCCGCATGTGACCCTGGCCTGGAACCCCCTCTCCAGCCCGGGGAGGAGGGCAGGACGGAGCCCTGGGTGCCGTAGGCCAGCCTCCTCCCAGGCCCCTTCCCGTGGGAGCAAGCCTTCAGGGCTGGGCTGGGGGGAGGGGCAGTGTCTCCCCTTCCCACTTTCCGGGGCAGCCCGCACGTGGCACAGCCTGGACCCCTGGTCACCTGGCCCGCCAGGGGACCTGGGGGAGGCCTGCACGGCGCCCACATGTGGCTGTGGCCCTGGATGTGGCCGTGACCACCTGAGAGAGCCAAGGCCAGGAGGGGTCAGCATAGTTCCTGCTCCATGGGTTAGGAATCGAGGGTCACCGAGAGACGAGGTCACTCTGCTTGCGCACGGGACACCAGTCTGTGTCCGGGTAGAGAAGGCAGTGGACAGACTTAAACCTGGGAAGGGGACAGGGTGGTCAGGTCTGCCGGGGGTGGGGGTGCGGGTGGCGACAGAGCCCCTCCCCACTGCCCACTCACCGAGTGGGATCCTGCTGCAGGCTGAAGCCTCCTGCCACATTCACCACGTTACGTGGGTTCTCAGGACCCCCGTAGCTCAAGGTGACCTGGACGAGGGGAGGGGGCAGGTCACTGTCCCGGGACGAGCCCTTGCCGCCCCAGGAGTCCAGCCAGGAGCGGCTGCCCTGCCCTGGCTTCCCGGTCCCCCCAGGGCGGGCTCACGAACAGCACGGAGGGGTGACTGCGCTGAGAGGTGAGGCTCACACAGAAGACGAGGCTGGCATCCGGCTCAGGAGGGTGGCTGGTGCACGTGCGGGGGCAGCCCTGCTCAAGCCACCTGGCCCTTCCTCCGGCCCGGTCTGCGACGGCACTCGCCGCCTGGGCAGGCGCCTGCTGCCGTGGGCCCGTCCGCTGGGGAGGGCACAGCGGCTGTCCCTTCCAAACGAGCCAGCACACCCGAGGCCCTGGGGCCCAGCAGGCCAAACGCGGGTCTGCAGCAACTTCGCTGCGGTGCTGGGAAACCCTGCAGACCCCTGGTCGGGGGCAAGGCCCCCGTGGGGAGGGCGCCGGGAGCACCCAGCGGGCCGTACCTGCTGCAGCACGGCGTCAGGCGGCAGCCTCTGCAGGTTCTCCAGATGGGAGTGGAAGAGTGAGCTAGGCAGCAGACGAGCACCCAGCAGCCCCTCCACGATGTAGCCCACCGTGCAGTCGTCCGGCAGCCGCACCCGCTCAGCAGTGCTCATGAAGCTGCCCAGGCTGGCAGGGGGCCGGGGGGAGCTGGTCAGGGCCCCCCTCGGGCCTCAGCACCAGCACCTCGGGCCTCCCGGCACCCCTGTGCCCTCCGCTCACCTGGCCCAGGGGCTCATCTTCAGAGCGAGCCCTCTGCTCAGGCAGAACCCGGCCCCACCGGTAGCGAACCAGAACTTGACTGTGGTCACCTGAGGAGGAGAAGGATACCAGTCGGGGTGTCGTCCTTGAACTGCCCACGCAAGTGGCAAAAGTGCCCCAGGGCACAAGAGAGCTTCTGCACCCCAGTCGCCCGGCGCCCCAGCTCCTCCCACCGCACCTCCTTGCTTGCCCGAGCTCTTGCAGTGACCCCCTGGGGCGGGGTCAGACACCGGCCCCCCAGCCTCTCCCCAGCAGACCTCCCCCCTCTCTCAGCTGTCGCCATCAGGCCCAGGACTCACAGTTCCGCCTCCCTGGACTCTCTCGGCAGCCTCGATGGGGTGGTCGAGGCTGGGCCGCCCCAGGTAGACATCCTGGCTGGGCGAGAAAGCGGACAGCAGCTGGAGCAGGCCTTCGGGGTTCACGTAGTTGTCGTCATCCACGTGGCAGAACCACCTGGGGGCAGTGGGGGAACTCTCACGAGTGAGGGGCTGGCACGGCTGGGGGACTCCCCACCCCTGGCCCGGGTGCGCGGGCCCAGCCTCAGCCCTGGGCTCTCCAAGGGGACACAGGGGCACGGCCACCACCTACTTGCGTCCGGACTCGATGAACTTGTCGTACTCCACTGCCATCTTACAGCATAGCGCCTGACGGGTGCGCACGGCTGAGCAGTTGGTGTTGATTACGTGGCCGCCTGGCGGGTTGGAGAAACGGGGAAGCCTGAGGGTCAGGGTGAGTGAGGCCTGCCGCCAGCCCACCCCGCAGAGATGAGGACGAAACGTGGGTGTCCAAGCCGGCCTTGCCATCTTGTCCCGATCAAAGGCCCCGGGCCGGGTCTAACGACAGCCCTGGCCTGGCCTCACTTGCTGACCTTGTGGCTGAGCCCTGAGGCCCAGACAGGTGACGACCACCGGGAATCCCATGAGTGCAAAGCCACTCTGGGGTTGAGAGCCCGTGTGTGACTGCCAGGAAGGGATGGTTCCTTGCTGGAGTGCCTTCAGGGAATGTGGCTCCAGCCTGATGCCCTGGGACGCCTGCCCGTGGGTACATCGTGGCTGGCAGGGTGGGTCCCTGGGTGCTGGGCTGGTGGCAGGCAGGTGTCCTGGCTCTGTTCTCTACCAGCCGAGTGACTTAACTCCCGGACCTCTGCACCCAGCAGGGAGACAGGTGCCACTGGACCAGAGCACACACGTGAGGGGCCCTTGGGCACGCTGGCAGGGCCGGGCTGGGGAGGGCACTCACCTCCCTGGAGCTGTAGCTCAGGGTCATCCCCATCGGTGAAGATGAATGTCTGCGGAGAGACAACCTGTGAGGCCCCAGGTGGACAAGGATGGGGTTGCAGAGATGGCCAGGTTGGGGTTGGGCTGGGGGAGAGGGGAGGGCGATCCGCAGCACCTTCTGGTGCTCCCACTGGATGTTTTTGGGGTCTCACTCCAGTGTCAGCTGAGCGAACCCACCCAGGTCTGGAGCATGGGAAGGGGCAGCAGGGTGTGGGTCCTGGGTCCCCACAGACTCAGAGCGAGGGTCTGGCCCTCCCTCTGGCGACACAGCAGTGGGTAGCGAGTCCTGAGGATGGGGTGTCAAGTCGCGGGCTGGGGGGTAAGTCCTTGTGGGGACAGGGGTGCCAGGGGTCGCGGGTGGCTGCGGTCCTGGGTCGGGATCCTGGGCGGGGGGAATCCCAGGGATGGGGGTCCCGAGGGCGGGGATCCAGGGGCGACGCCCACCTGCTGGCGGGCCCGGGAGATCCAGGTGCGCAGCAGCAGCCCGAGGCGTGGCCCGTGGTTCTTCTGGGTGGTCTTGACCGCGATGAAGACGTCGTCCGGCCGCAAGCGGGGGGCGGTGGCGAGTCGGCCGGGGGGCGCGCGCGGGCCGGGGCCCGGGGTCGGGGCCGGGGCCGGCGCGCGGGGCAGCGGCAGCGGCAGCGGCAGCGGCAGCAGCAGCAGCGCGGCCAGGGCCGCGGCCAGCGCGAGGCAGGCCCGGCACAGCGCCCCCCGCGCACGGCTCATGCGGCCGCGGGACCCGCCGGCTCCGCCCGGGCCAGGCCGCGCCGCGGCCCCTTTAAGAGCCGCCCCGCCCGCCGCGAGCCGGAAGCGCTGCCCCGGAAGCGGACGGCGCTGCCCCGGAAGCGGACGGCGCGCCGCGGCGGGGTGGGCGAAGATGCCGCTGCCGGTTCAGGTGTTTAACTTGCAGGTAACGAGCCGCGGCCGGCGGCCCCTCCGCACCCCCCCCCGACCTCCCCCGCCGCCGCCGCCGCCGCCGCCGCCGCCGCCGTCGGGGCCGGAGCCGGGCCCCCGCGCGGCCTCCCCTCCCCGCGGCCCGGCGGCCTCGCGCAGGGTCCCCGCCGTCGGCCCGGCAGGCGCGGCCGGGCGCTAACGCTCTTTCTCCCTTCAGCAGCAGGCCAGCTGTGTGTCAGGGTCGGGGGGTGCAGAGAGTCAGGACAGAATGAGGGATAGCCCGGCCCCCAGCTCGGCCTCCTCGTCAGTGACAGATCTGTACTGCACCCCTCACAGCAGTAGGTCAGACCTCTTCCTGCCGGGCACGGCCGGGGACTTCAGCCTGAGCGCCAGCCTGTCGGCCTGTACGCTGCTTTATGAGGTACCTTCCAGGACAGGGGGCCCAGGAGCGAGCGAGCGAGCGCGGGAGGGGGGCAGAGCCCCGCCCGCCGGGCCGGCCGGCAGCGCAGGAGGGTCCCCGAGGTGACGCCTCCCCGCCCCCCCCCCCCCCCGCGGGCTCCCGGTCCTGCGGCCCCCGCGGCCCCCGCGGCCGGGGCGCTCCCGGGCGGAGGCCGCGCCCGCTTCTTCCTTAGGGCTCGGAGGAGGCTGCGTCAGGACGGCGGCTGGGAAAGAGCAGGGCCGGGGGAGGGGGGCCCGGGGCAGCGGCGCCCCGCTGTCCGCTTCCCGCGCCGGAGCCAGGCGGTTAACGTGGCCGCTGGGGGCTGTCTGTCCACCAGCCAGCCGGTCGTGCGCGGGGCGGCCTTGGAGAGGGGCCTGGAGACGGGCCGGGGGCGGGGAGGGGCAGAGATGGCCGGCTCTCGGGGACAGGATCCCGCCAGGGAGACAGCACCGCGGGCAGAGGTGACCTCAGGGCGCAGTGAGGGCTCCTCGCCTGACCCTGGCCGCCCGGCTCGAGGTGCCAAGGTGCTCCCCCGTGTTGCAGGGGGCCGTGGAGCCCATGCAGATCGATGTGGATCCCCAGGAGGACCCGCAGAACGCACCCGATGTCAACTACGTGGTGGAGAACCCCACCCTGGTATGGAGCCCGGGGGGCGCTTCCAGGGGTGGGCAGGAGGGGACTGACACCTTGGCCGGGCTCCCCACTCTGGCCGTGTTTTCCTCGGACCCAGGAACCTTAGGGCTGTCCCGCTGCCCACTTAAAAAGGGTGGTAGCCCAGCTGGAGACCGTGCGCCCTGCTTCTCTCCCACGTGGAAGAGCCCACGGGCCACGCCACTGTGCATCTTGCCTCACACTGAGGACAGGTCTTCCTTGGGGCTCGACCCATAGAGCACTGCTGCTTTACCGTTAACCCCGGGGACCGGCAGGAGCGAGGGGTGCCCCTCCGGCTCTGGCCGTGCACCTCCTCAGCCCCCGGGGCAGAGCTCTACCCCAGGTGGCCATTTCTAGAACTGAGTAGTGGTCTGGTGCCCGCACGTGCATGGGGCCTCTTGGACACGGGAAGAGGGTCCGTATTTGGGTCCTGTCCCTGTCCTTGCCAGGGCCTGGGACCTGGGGTCCCGCCGGGCACAGTCTCCATCCACTCCCCCCACCCCACATCAGGATCTGGAGCAGTATGCGGCCAGCTACAGCGGGCTTATGCGCATCGAACGGCTGCAGTTCATTGCTGACCACTGCCCCCCGCTGCGGGCGGAGGCCCTGAAGATGGCCCTCTCCTTTGTGCAGAGGACCTTCAACGTGGACATGTACGAAGAGATCCACCGGAAGCTCTCGGAGGCCACCAGGTGAGGGCAGGGTGGGAGTAGGCACCAGGACCCGGGCATCGTGTGTCCTCCTTGGGAGCAGCCCAGGCAGGGGGCCCTTCCTGTGCCCCTGCGACCCCTGACACCACCCCCATGAGGACACTTAGTAGCAGCACTGCCTCTGTGCGGTGACCTGGTCGTCCTTGTTGAAAAGCCAGGCGGGGCAGCAAATGGCAAGACGGACTAGGTTCTCACCCTTCCTGCTACGTGGTCGTCACTGTTGTCTTGGACTTTTCTGTGTGCGGTGACGTGCGGTTATCCTGACATCAAGCTCGTGGAGACAGTTTCTCGCAGCTCGGCGTGGCTGCAGGACTCCTTTCCCATGGGGCGCCCGCACCAGGCTGAGGGCCCCTGTGTTCCTGTGCTGGCCGCGGGGGCTCCCCCCGTAGTGGCTGGGTCAGAGCGAGGGGCCCCTGACGGCCAGGTCCTACGCAGGGAGCTGCAGAACGCGCCTGACAGCATCCCCGACGGTGGCGTGGAGCCGCCGCCCCTCGACACGGCCTGGGTGGAGGCCACGCGGAAGAAGGCCCTGCTGAAGCTGGAGAAACTGGACACGGACCTCAAGAACTACAAGGGCAACTCCATCAAGGAGAGTATCAGGTGCTGCTCGCGGACGCAGGGGAGGCGGGCGGCCAGGCTGCGTGGCCCTAGGCCCAGCTCGCTCATGTCTGGGCCCACAGGCGCGGCCACGACGATCTGGGTGACCACTATCTTGACTGTGGGGACCTCAGCAACGCCCTCAAGTGTTACTCCCGGGCCCGGGACTACTGCACCAGCGCCAAGCACGTCATCAACATGTGCCTCAACGTCATCAAGGTGGGTCCTGCCGCCGCCGGGTGCGCTCTGGGAGGGGCTGCGGGGCAGCAGCGCGCCTGGGCCAGCAGGGGGCGCCCCGGGCTGAGACCACCCCACCCGCCCGCCAGGTCAGCGTCTACTTGCAGAACTGGTCTCACGTGCTCAGCTACGTCAGCAAGGCGGAGTCCACTCCCGAGATTGCCGAGGTAACGCTGACTCCGCGCCGACCTGCCTCCTCAGACCCTGCCCCCGGGACCCCTGACGCCCACAGGCCTCCGTCCTCGGCAGTCTGCCCTTGTCCCTCTGAGGCCGGGGCGGCGCCCCGGGGAAGGACGAGGGTGTGGAGGGTTTTGGTGGCTCACGTGCTCGACTTTCCCCTGCAGCAGCGTGGGGAGCGGGACAGCCAGACCCAGGCTATCCTCACCAAGCTCAAGTGTGCTGCAGGTGAGGGCCCTGGGGCGCAAGGACACCACCGTTGCCCCCAGGGCTGGGGGTGGGCTCGTCGAGTCTCAGAGCCCGGTCAGGAGCCTCATCACACGCATGGCCCCAGGTGATGCCTGTCTCCTCAGGTTCTGCCAGGGTGTGGCCCGTGGGCAGAGGCTCAGGCATTGCTCTCAGCTGCTATCACTTCTGGGCCCCTGCTCAGCCTGGGAGGGCTCAGCCTAGGAGTCCTTTGCGGGAGCGACCACACCTGTGCACAGCTTCCCCGGGCCCTTGATCCAGGAGGGTGCAGAGTCGGAGCTCGTGGGCGCGGTCCCATCTTGATAGCCGGGATCCTGACGGAGGAGCGCGTGGGGTGGGAGGGGCTGGGGCTGATGGCCTGGTGAGGCTCTGGCAGCTTCCTCCGGGCCCTGGCTTTATTCTACCTCCCCACCCCTAGGCCTGGCCGAGTTGGCTGCTCGAAAGTACAAGCAGGCCGCCAAGTGCTTTTTGCTGGCTTCGTTCGATCACTGTGATTTCCCCGAGGTTAGGAGCCCTTGCTGGGACTTGGAAAGCAGGGAGAGGGCTCGTGGGTTGGGCTCTTTACTGAGGGGTATCCCCCAGCGGAGTCCTCGGCAGTCTTTGAGTGGGTGGCAGGCAGGGCAGGGGTGACCCAGCCTTGCCTCTGGGCCGCCCCCTCGCATTGCGTCCTGACCGTCAGTGACCCTGGGCATCTGGATGCAACTCCTTTCTTGCCCTTCAGCTGCTTTCCCCCAGCAACGTGGCCGTCTACGGCGGCCTGTGCGCCCTGGCCACCTTTGACCGCCAGGAACTGCAGCGCAACGTCATTTCCAGCAGGTGCGTGCGGGGTGGGTGCTGGTCCCGTAGCCTGTCCCTCTGGGGGGCCCACTCTCTGGTCCTGCGTCTGCCTGGCCCGGCCCTTCCCCTCCCCTCCCCTCCCCTCCGCACCCCTCCCTTCCCCTCCCCTCCCCTCCCTTCCCCGAAGCCTGAGGGCTGCCACGCTCAGGGCTGTGGGCCCCCCTCCGTCGGCCTTGGGAGCGGGTGCGCAGGTGTGGGGCCAGCTCTGAGGGTCTGCACCCGCAGCTCTTTCAAGTTATTCTTGGAGCTGGAGCCGCAGGTCCGGGACATCATCTTTAAATTCTACGAGTCCAAGTATGCCTCGTGCCTCAAGATGCTGGATGAGATGAAGGTGAGGGGCCTGCCGGATCTGGAGGGCGGTCAAGGCAGAGGGCCAGGGGCAGCTGGGGGCTGACCGGTCTCTTCACCAGGACAACCTGCTCTTGGACATGTACCTGGCTCCCCACGTCAGGACCCTCTATACCCAGATCCGCAACCGCGCCCTCATCCAGGTAGACGTGGGGGGGACAGACTCGAGGTGGGGTGCCTCGCACGGGGCTGGGGGCCACGGGAAGCTGACGCGCCCTCTGCCCGCAGTACTTCAGCCCCTACGTGTCTGCTGATATGCACAAGATGGCTGCAGCCTTCAACACCACCGTGGCGGCCCTGGAGGACGAGCTGACGCAGCTCATCCTGGAGGGGCTCATCAACGCCCGCATCGACTCCCACAGCAAGGTGGCCACGCTCGGGCCAAGGTCGCGGGCGCGGGGAGGGATCCCTGAGGCCTGATGGGCACTACCGAGCCCCGTCCCTCCACAGATCCTGTATGCTAGGGACGTGGATCAACGCAGCACCACGTTCGAGAAGTCCCTGCTGATGGGGAAGGAGTTCCAGCGTCGTGCCAAAGCCATGATCCTGCGGGCGGCCGTGCTGCGCAACCAGATCCATGTCAAGGTGAGGGCGGGGCGGCCCTGGCGTGTGGGAGCCGTGGGGCGGGCACACGCTCGCCTGCCGGGCTGAGCAGCGGTGTCCCCACCGCAGTCCCCTCCCCGCGAAGGGAGCCAAGGGGAGCTGACGCCGGCCAACAGCCAGTCGCGAATGAGCACCAACATGTGAGAGCACCCAACAGCCTCCGGGACAGACGGTCTGTGCCCACCCCCTCCCTCCTCCTTGGACTTGGACACGTGGGCTTCCCATCACTTGAGATACTTCTGGAGGTGCCACCTGTGACCCCCACCCCCCGGGTTTCCATGTCTAGCTTCTTGTGCTCCTTTCACCCTGTTGTGCCCTGTGCTGGGGGCCCTGGCCACACGGACTGCTGGTCAAGGCCCTTCCCGGAAAGACCTGCGGGGCTCACCTGTGCGGCACGCCCAGAGCCCCCACCCAGTGGCACTGCCTCCCCACCCCTGCAGACGTCCCACCTCCATCCATTAAAGGGCCGCCTGAGAACATGCCCCTTGTGCCATTCCTTCCCGCTCAGTGGGTTTCTAAGGCTCCTCCGGGAGGGCAGGGGCCGGGCCTGGTCCTTCCTTGTCCAGGCACAGAACCTGCTTCCTTGGGCTCCGTCCCTCAGCCAGGCAGGGTGGCAGGGAGGGAGCCGAGGCCAGCCAGCTGCTGTTAGGGAAAGTTTCCCGCAGCAGAAGGTTCCTTGTTCTGCAGGGCCCCCCACCCCACCCTACCCTCCCAGCCCCCACACACCCTCTCCGGCACTCCGAACACATCTTTGAAATGATTTATTGTTCGCTTTTGAACACACATGTTGCTAGGAGGGGGCAGGTCCAGCCTGGGAGCCTGCTCCCCGGTGCAGCATTTCCGGGCTCCCGGCGTAGGAGAGGGCAAGACCAGCTCATCCTTCCGTGTGTGGAGTAGCGGGAGATTCCCTGAGTAAAGGCGTTTCCTCCGGCGGGACGTGGTGAGGCTTCAGCAGCCCCGGGGCCTCGGGTGGGGGGCTGCATGTCGGGCTCCAGCTGCCCTTCAGGCCAGGGCGCCGCCCACCACCTCAGGAAAGCTGCCTAGCCCCCTTCCAGGCCAGAGACTTCTCCAATTTGGTTTTAAAGAGCAATCCGTGACCTGGCAGAGAAGCAGGAGGGAAGTGGGGCTCAGGAGGCCAAGGGTCCCACTGTCCCCCCGGGGGACCAAGGGAGACGTGCTGACGGCAGCAGGTGCCCCTCACCTGGGCAATCTGCGGCCTCTCTGAAAGCTCGCTTCTTGCAGCAGCCCCGGCATAGGTTGAACACGCATCTGTTGCCCTGGACACAGGAGAGCTGGTGGGCCTGAGCAGGCTCCCCGGGAGTACCAGATGGCTACACCCCTGGCCAGGGCGCGTCCCGAGGCCGGGCAGAGTCGGCCTCCCCGAGTGGCTAAGCCACTTCAAGGTGCACCCTCGACAGACGGACAGGGGGCCGCTCCCGCAGGTCCTGGGCAGCCCGGGGACCACCCTGCCCTCTGACTGCTGAGGCCGAGCTCTGCTCTGGGCGGCATGGTCAGACTCACCTTTGGGTTTCCACACTGATCACACTTTGCATATTTTGCTGAGAAAAGAACAAAAGCAGACATTGGTTGAGATGAACCCATCCCCCAACTGCCACTTACACACGGAGTCCCCGGTGGGAGTTCTGGCTGCCGCGGCCAACCAGGCGGTTCGAGGAGGACGGGCGCAGCAGTCCCTCGTCCCCCCCCCCCCCCCCCCACCGGGGCCCCCATGGTTCTCTAGGTGTTCGCCACTAGAAGGGCTTTCTCAGGAAGGTGGCCCCAGAACCCAGCTCTGCCTCTCAAGTGGCTGCAGGAACGCATGGGGAGGGCACAGAGCCCCCTTGCGCTGCTCTCTGTAGCCATCAGAGCCACCCGTCCCTGGCAAGGGGAACAGCTCACGCTTCAGCGAGGGGTCGAAGGTCTTGTGGGGGTTCCTCAGCTGCTTCTTCTGCTTGTTCTTGGACAGGACATCTGTGCCAGGCTCCTCTTCCTCCAGGGCCCGCTTGCTGCGGGCACCCCCGTTCTCCTTGCTCCCTTCCCTGGGCCTGAAAGGGAAGGGTGGTGGGCAGGGCCGGGGGCACCCGCGAGAGGCCACCCGCCAGCCCAGGCCCATGGCGAGGAAGTGCCCGCGCGTCCCCGGTGGCCTCAGCAGCTTGGCTCTCGGGTCACTCAGGCTGTGGCTGGGCCTGAGTGGCCACAGATGACAGCCAGCCTCACCTGCAAGAACCTGGGGGAAGCTCAGGGTGTCAAACCTCGTCCCCAGAACAAACGCACCTGGGATCAGAAGCACTTAAAAAGAATCAATCCCCTCGTAGACAGAAAAAACATAAAACCGAAGCCCCCGCCGACAGAGAAGCAAACGTGACACCAAGGGATGGAGCCGCCAGCACCCCCCACCCTCCAGGGCTGCAGAGGGCAGGCCCGGCCCCCGGGGCTGGTGTGAGGCTCACCCTGGCCGGAAATAGGGCTGACAGATCCAGTGGAAGAAAGGCAAGCCGCCAGGGGGCTTCTCTCCCTCCTTCTGCCTGGACATATCCTCCTGCAAAAGCCCAGAGAGCCCTGCGTCGTGGAGCCCGAGCCCCTGAGCCCCTCCCGCCTGCAGCAGCCCTGCCGGCCCCAGCACCTGCCTGACACCGCAGCTTCAGCTCCTGGCTCACGGCCGCGACGCCCTCCAGGGTCTTCGCTTTGGCGAGCTCCTCCCGAAGCTGCCGGTGCACCTGCAGCCTGAGGCAGAGGCGCTGTCACCTGCCTCGGCCAGTCCCGAGGCAGAGCTCCCCCAGGCGCGGCTCAGACCCAGCGGTGTGTGCCTGAGGGGGGGGGGGGGGGACTCACGTGTGGTGCCACAGCTTGAAGAGGTGGGCCCGGACGCAGGACAGGGGGCAGGGGTGCTGCCGCACGATGTCCAGGTATTCCTCGGCCAGCTCCCACACGGCAGGGCTGCGGCCCTCAAACAGGGCGGGGTTGTGCAGGTTGCCCTCTGCGGGGGAGGGGGGGCGGGGGGGGGGGGCTTGAAGCTGCTGGAGAGACGCCCCCCTCCCCTGCCGGGCTGGGCCCACCGCCTCACGCCCCCACCTGCGCTCATGACCCCCTGCACTCCCGTGTCCCGGATGCAGCGCTCCACGTCCTGCAGGCACTGGATGTTCCCGTTGGCAAACACGGGGATGGTTACCGCCTTCCTGTCGGGGGCAGGTGGAAGCACGCTCAGGAACACCCTGTCCCCTCAGCCGCGGGGGCGGCGCCCCAGCACATGGCCTCTTCTGGCCGCGAGGCTCCCTACCTGCCCTGGCCACCTCGTCCCCACCCCACCCCGCCTCCCCCCAGCACCCAAATGGCTGGGCACCTGGCTTCAGGGCCGGGCTGCACGTCTGTCCCCTCATCCGCCCGCCCTCCACCCCTGCCCACTCACCGCACAGCCTTGATATGCTCCCAGGACGCGGTGCCCGACAACGGCCCCTTCTGTTCCTTGGTGCGCCCGTGCACGGTCAGCAGCTAGAACACGGCAACGCCCGGGCTCTACCCTGCTCGTGGCCACACACCCCGGGCCGACCCCAGGGGAACCCCCTTGCTTTGGCATCAGCTTCCCACGCAGAGCAGAGCAAAGGCAGCCTTGCGTCCAGCTGGCGCAGCGTCTGCCCGCGTCCCCGGGGTCGAGGCTGGTGGGCTGCCGCCCAGAGCTCCCGTGTCCCACGGACCCACCCAGGATGCAGAGCCGAGAGGCCCAGCCCCGTTCGAGGGCCAGTCTTGGCCCAAAGTGGCAGCACCCTCGAGCCCAGCTCCAAACGTGTGAGGGAAGGCCGGGCCAGCACCAACCTGACCTCAAGGCCGGTGGCAGGTGGGGAGAAGTGAGCTGGGACTCGTCCACCCTACTCAGGCCCCACCCATGGTCACCACGATCCTAGTTCGCCCCAGAGAGTTTGCTCAAGGGGGTTCCTGGGGTCCAGGAGCCTCCACACCTGCTTTCAGGTGCAGGGGACACGGGGCAGGGGAATAGCGCTCGGCCCTGTGAGCCCACGGCCCGCCTACCTGACAGCCGGCCTTTTCCAGCATCTGAGCGTACTTGACGGTCTTGTCAATCTCTGGGAAGACACGGATTTTGCACGTGACGGGGACAGAGAGCTTCTCGTGTGCCAGCAGAACTGCGAAAACAACAACCGCCTTCTGAGAAGCATGGTGTGCACCTGCAGGCAGGCTGCAGGCAGCGGAGACCCGCCTCCGTCCACCAGGGCACTGGAGGGGTGGGGACCGGGTGGGGACACCTCCCCCTCCCTCCTGCACCTATGGCTCCGGGCAGAGCCCCTCCTGCAGCAGCGAGAGCACCGGGGCCGGGACTTGCCTGCCAAGGTCTCAGGGCCACTTCACCAACTACGCCCCAACCTGACTCCCCACCTGTGCCCAGGGCCAACTCACTCATTCTCTGGAGCAGGTCCCACTCCTCCTGCAGGAAGGCCCCGTAGTGACCTGCATGAGACAGGCACGGCCATTAGCACCCATCCTCCTCCCGCGGCCACACACAGCACGAGCACCCCCCACCCCAACCCCAAGCCATCCAGAGGGGCAGCAACAATCAGGGAGGTGAGCAGTGGGGGCAGGTTGCCCAGCAGAACACCCACCCTCCATGGTTTCTCACCAGCCAGCAGCCCCTCGGGCTCAGTGAAGAAAGTATGAGCCCCACGCCCGGCGGTATAACCTCCTTTCAGCAAAGCCCATTTACCCAGATGGAGCCCAGTGACTCCCGGGCACTAAGGGAAGTGACAGCCTGAGAGCCAGCAAACCCTGTCCCTCCAGCGCTGGAGAAGAGCCACCTCCAGAGGGAGCAGCAAACAAAGGGCTGGGACACCACCTGAGCTGCCACTGCCATCGGAGCAGGGTCAGCCACACCCTGGCCTCCATCCGGGCACCCTGTGGGTGCTCAACACAGGAACCCAGAAAGGAACTCACCTCGCTTGGCTATCATCTGCGGGCAACCCAAATTCAGGTCGACGGCATCACAGTAATCCTGGGCCAGGAGAGCCGCCTGGACAAACACCTCTGGGTCATTGGCACAGAACTGGAAAACACGTACAAGTTGCCACGAACCTGAACCTGATACCCTAGACCCCCACAGGGGTTCACACTTGACCCAGTGGAGACAGGATCCCAGGGTTGCCTGCAGGATGTCATCCCGTCCTAAGTGTTTATATTTGGTGGGTTCCCATGTCACAAGGAGTCGTCACAGGATCACATAATGTCTCAATTGTAGCAAAGTTGGGATCATGGATTCTACACAGCGCAGAACGTTCTTCCCAACCCTTGGCTAGAGCGCGGTGACAGCCGGCCAGTGGTGTCAGGGGCTGCGAATCTTCCAGGGCACCCAAAGTGTCCCTTCCAAACCGGGCCACCTCCCGGGAGGAGTAAATGTCTTGAGACCAGCCGCAGGTGCCCTCGGAAGCCAGGTGCTTGAGCACCGCGCCCCCGCCCCTCCCCTCGGCCGCCACCCCGCCCACCTGCACGATGAGCGGCCGGTCCTCGGGGCACACTTCGCAGTACAGGTTGTCCTTCCGGTAGTTGGCGTCGCGCACGAAGACCTGGGCGTGCAGCATGGGCGTGTAGCAGAGCTGGGCCCCGTGCCGGCGGCTCAGCAGCCTCCAGGCCAGCTCGCTCTGGTCCACCATGGGCGCCACCACGTGGCGAGCCCCCCCCAGGGTGCGGCTCCAGAACTCGAAGCCCTGCAGCTTCGGCATCGTCCGCACACTGAAGGGGGAGACGGAGGGCTCAGCCGCAGGCGGCGGGGCGCCACGCCCGGGGACGGCGCCGACCACCCCGAGGCCGCTCCAGTGCAGCCTGACGGCCACACACTGGGACATCAAGGGCAGCCGTGTGCGCGGCCCCGAGCTGAAGCCCCTGGGCCTTCGCCCCTGCGCGCCGCGGCTCCGGTCGGGAGGGCCGCCCCGCCCGCCTCCCTCCTCACAAAGGCGGCTCCTGCTCCGCGGGAGAGGGCGGGAAGCGGGAAGGCTCCTTGTCCGGGCAGGCTCGGCTGCGCCGGCCCCGCACCCTCGCCAGCCCCGCGGGCCGCGAGGCCAAGCCACTGGCTCGGGCGCCCGCCGCGCGTTCCCGGACACCCGGAAGCCACAGGGAAAAGCCCCCGAAGAGGCCGGGGCGCCGCGGCGTCACCGCACGACACCCACCTGCGCCCGGGCCCTCCCGGACCGCCGCCAGGGCCTCTGGGCGCCAGGGCGCGGCGCGGGCTCCCTCGGGGCCCGTCAGGCCGCCACGCCGGGGCCGCCGCCCGGCCCAGGGCTCCGCGCCGGGGCCGCCGGAAGGTGCCTCCGCCAGGGCGGTCCGGGCGGCCCCGCGGTGCGGCGGGAAACGCGTCCCAGGGAAACCGCGCCAGGCCGCGACGGGGCCCGCCCCGCGAGGTCGGAGGTCAGAGGCCCGAGGTCGGCCGGGCCCCGCCACGCCTCGCTCGGGCGGTGGGAGTGGCGCGCCGACCGCGGGCGCCAAGGCCCGGCCGGCGCCCGCTTTCGTCTCCGAGCTCCGCCTCTCTCTTCCAAGGGGGCCGCAAGCCCCCGCCCCGGCCCTGCGCACGGCGGCCCCGGCGAGTCCCCCGCTCGCGCGCAGCCGGCCGGAAGTGCTGCTTTACGCGAGGCCACACCCCCGCACTTCCGGGCTCCGGCCCAGGCCGAGAGCGAGGCTAAGCCGCGGGAAACCCGGGGCGTCCCCGGCGCCGCGCACGCGCAGAGCGCCCCCCGCCGCGGGAATCTGGCGCAGGCGCACCTAGAAGCCCCCACTTCGCGGGGGCCGCGGCGAAGCTGTGTCCGGGCGTCCCGGTCGGCAGTCTTGCCTCCTGGCGGCCCCGCCGAAGCCGGCTTCCCTTCCACCAAAGGAGCCCTGTAGCCTCAGCTTTCCCTGCTCAGCGAGGAACCCGAACCTCTGCCTCCGCGGCGCGAGCTCCGGCTCCTCGCAGTGCACGCACCTTTGGTTTAATTCACAGGCCCCTGCGCACCAACCCGACAGGGCGGAGAGCCGGGTGCCAGGCGTTTCCACCCTTAAATGTCTCAGCATCCAACGGATAAAGATAAAAGAAAAGCGATAATAAACATGAAAGATGAGCTAACCCACCTGAAAAATAACACTAACACCAAATATCTGTCCCCTGTGCCTGCCATGGGAGTCAGTGGTCACATTGGAGTGCTTGGATGCAACTGGCCTGATGAGATGTGCTGTGTGAAAGACACGCCAGATTTCAAAACTTGGTAGGAAGGGAAGAAAGTGTAAGAGTTCATTAGTAATTTAAAAAATACCGATTACTTGTTGAAATACTACTACTTAGATTGACTTAGATTGACTACGTTATTAAAATTCATGTTGGTTTTTTTCTTTTGATATGGCGACTAGAAACGTTAAATTTACATATGTGGGGAGGGTTTCTGGAACAAGGCTGAGGACCTCTCCAAATCTCTTCTCAAACAGGCAATGGTAAAGCAGGACAATATTGTTAAAAGCAACCGTTCCAGGAGTCTGGAAGTTGACTAAAGGCCTACAACGTTTGAGAGCACAAAAAAAAAAAGAAAAAAAAAATTCCTGAGGGGACATCAGGGACACCTGGCTGGCTCAGTCAGTGGAGCGAGGGACTCTTGATCTTGGGGTTGTGAGTTCGAGCTCCAGGTTGGGTATAGAGACTACTCAAAAATAAAATCTCTTTAAAAAAAAAGATCGAGGGGCGCCTGGGTGGCTCAGTCGGTTAAGCGTCCGACTTCAGCTCAGGTCACGATCTCACGGTCCGTGAGTTCGAGCCCCGCGTCAGGCTCTGGGCTGATGGCCCGGAGCCTGGAGCCTGCTTCATATTCTGTGTCTCCCTCTCTCTGCCCCTCCCACGTTCATGCTCTGTCTCTCTCTGTCTCAAAAATAAAATAAACGTTAAAAAAAATAAATTAAAAAAAAAAATCGAACATTAGTAAAGGTTAAAAACAGTGGCAGTCCGAGGAGTTTCAGGAGGGGGCTGCTTTCCTTTCCTCCCACTCCAGGGCAATTCCACCAGAGCCAGACAGGCCCTGAGGACTTGAAAGCCCCACAGGGTGTTTGTGAACAATTGCCATCAAGGTGGACTGCAGCCACCTGGTAGCGACCCACCCCTCAGCTCCCTGAGGCTGGTCGAAGCCAGCACAGTCCAGCCATGGTCGAAGCCAGCACAGTCCAGCCAGAGATTTACAGGAAACTCAGTAAGTCAAATGGCCACAGTTGGGCCTTGGTAAGCCCCCCAGATGTCCCTGGTGGTCTGCAAGGCTGTGTATATGCTCAGGAAGGACCAGAGAGGGCCCCAGCAGTATACTCATGTCTGGCTGTATACAAGGCTTTGCACAAAAAGGAAAAGCCGGGCTGAGCCGTAAACTGCTTGAGCTTTGAACGCGTCCCCAACCTGCACGCAGAGCTGTCCGCAAAGGGCGGAGGGCTTACTTGGTCAAACATTGGAGCATTACCTCTAGCCAACAATTGTCCTTAAACTATAGTGACCCAGAGGCAATTTTAGGAAATCAGACTCACACGTTGGAAAAGAAACAAAGAAAAATCTAGCAGAGGGGCGCCTGGCTGGCTCAGTCCACAGAGCCCACAACTCTTGATCTTCGGGTCGTGAGTTCAAGCCGCGGAGTCTAGCAGGGATACCAGTGGCCACACACAGGGGAGGGGACAGGCTCCACAGCATTCATAATCCAGGCAAGGTACTGAGTAAGCAAACAGTAGTTCCAAAAACAACACTAAGGGATGGGGGTGAGGAGGTCAAAACCTGGAGTTTTTACAACACATTGTCTAAAATGCCCAGTATTCAATAAGACATTGTAAGACATTCAAAGAACCAAGAAAATTTGAGACCTGTACAGGGATTGTAAATCAAACACACACTTCCACGTGAGCGAAGGGTCAAAGAAATCAAAAGGGAAATTTTAAAAAGTGAGTGAAAATGAAAACAAAACATCAAAATTACAGGATACAACTGAAGGAATTCTTGGAACAAAATTGTGAGCTATTAACTCCTACGCGAGACAGGAAAGAGGCCAATCACCCAAACCTCCACTTTAAGAGCAAACCAGCAGAATAATGGACATACTAAAAATTAGAGCAGAAAAACATGAACAGAACACAGAAGAGCTATAGTGAAAACACTGAAAACCGAAACTGGTTTCTTTGAAAAGACTCAACAAAATTGACAAAACTTTAGCTACACTGGCAGAGAAAGAATAGAGAAGACCCAGATCGCCAGAATCAGGACGTCATCGCGGAAATGAGGACGAGATGACCAGAAGGGAGGGCTGAGAAGAACAGAGAAGTTCGATAAAACTGACCAGCTCCCAGAAAGAGAAGATTACTGAAACCGACCCCAAAATAAATCAGGGGCGCCTGGGTGGCTCAGTCGGTTAAAGCCTCCAACTCCTGATTTCGGCTCAGGTCATGATCTCGCGGTTAGTGAGTTTGAGCCCTGAATCGGGCTCTGGGCTGACAGTGTGGAGCCTGCTTGGGATTCTCTCTCCCTCTCTCCCTCTCTCTCTAAATAATAAATAATAAGGAAGTAAATAAATAAATAACAAGGAGGCACGTTGTATTCGTAATTTAAGGTCTACAAAATAAAAGCCCCGGGCCCAGATAGCTTCAGTGAGTTCTAGGAAATATTCAAAAATTCACACCAATCGTCTACAGACTCTTCTAAAAAAATAGAGGCGAGAACACTGCCTGACTCGTTCTGTGATGCCAGGAGTGTCCTGATGTCAAAACCAGTCAAAGGCTGGACACTAACATTCTTCATAAGCACAAAACTCCAGGAGCATAAGAGGACTTACACACCATGACCAAGTGGTGTTGGCCCCAGACGCAAAGTCGACTTGCTGTCTGAAGATCGGTGGCTGCACCGTGTGTTAACGGCGTGCACAGACACATGATTATCTCAATAGATTCAGGAGCATTTGGCAAAATCCAACACCTACTCAAGATTTAAAAAAAAAAAAAAAAAAAAAAAAAAGGCCTTGATGAAGCAGGGATAGAGGAGAAGAGAGGGAGGGACTTCCTCTACCTGATAAAAAGTATCCAGAAACTGCAGCTTCTAATGGACACAACCGGTGAAAGGCTGAAGGCTTTTCCCCTCTGATCAGGGGCAGGGCGAGGGTGTCACCCTCTGACCCAAAACGGTGCTGGCGATTCTGGTGGGCCCAGCAAGGCAGGAAAAAGGAGTATGCGCCCTATAGATAGGAACAAAAGAAAATGCCTCCTTTTGCCAGGATCGTTTACATAGAAATTCCTCGGCAAAAAAAAAAATCTACAGCTAAGAAGTGAGCTCAGTAAGGTCAATACACAAAAGTCAATCACATTTTTTAAGTCGTCTCCGTGCCCAATACGGGGCTCGAACTCAGTACCCTGAGATCAAGAGTGGATCGCTCCAGCAACTGAACCAGCCAGGCGCCCCTCAATCCAGCTTTATATACGAAAGCAAACATGGGGAAACTGAAGTACTCTTCATGACGGATCCAACAGAAATTATTTACCTATAAATCTAACACAATATGCACCAGGATCTGTATGTTGATGATTACAAAATTCTAATGAAAGAAATCAGAAGGGGGACGCCTGGTGGTCTCAGTCAGCAGAGCATGTGACTCTTGATCTCAGGGCCGTGAGTTCATGCCTCCTTAGGCAGGGAGCCTACTTAAAAATAAGTTTAAAAATTGAGCGGCTGAGTGGCTCAATCGGTTGAGCGTCTGACGCTCGATTTGGGCCCAGGTCATGACCTCATGATTCGTGGGATCGAGCCCTGCATCAGGCTCTGCGCTGACAGCACGGAGCCTGCTTGGGATTCTCTCCCTCCCTCTCTCTCTCTGCCCCCTACCCCATCTCTCTCAGAATAAATCAACTTTTGAAAAAAGAACAAGGAAACTGAGGAAGATTCTCTATCATGGTTTGGAACGGCACACCATGGTCCCGGCGCAGACCATTCAACGTCGTAGAGAGGTCAGTTCTCTCCAATTTGGTCTATAGATTTAGTCTAAGTCTACACAAGAAAAACCCAGCCAGTTCCTTGTAGATGTGGGCAAGCTTACTCTAGATTTATATGGAAAAGCCAAGTGCCCGGAGGAGGTAAAGCAGTCTTGAAAACCAAGACTCCAAGGGGAGGGCTGTTCTACCTGGTGTGGCCCGGGGCGGGGGCGCGGAGCCCAGGGGTGCACCTGCACGGATTCGTCCGCACAGACTCTGGCGACGATGCAGAAGCAGTTCAGTGGAGGAACAGGAGCCTGTTCCAAAAACGGAGCAATTGAGCCTCCACAGGTGCAAAAAACCAGAACCTCAAACCCTCTACAAAAAATTAACTCGGGGCCCCCCGGGGTGGCTCAGTCGGTTGAGCGTGGGACTTCGGCTCAGGTCATGATCTCACAGTGCGTGGGTTCCAGCCCCGCGTCGGGCTCTGTGCTGACGGCTCGGAGCCTGGAAGCTGCTTCGGATCCTGGGTCTCCCCCTCTCTGTACCCCTCCCCCGCTCACGCTCTGTGTCTCTCTGTCTCTCAATAATAAACATTTAAAAAAAAATTTTTTTAATTAACTCAATAAAATGTGCAACTATAAATCTTTTATTTATTTATTTTTTTTTATTTTATTATTATTTTTTTATTTATTTTTTTTTTCAACGTTTTTTATTTATTTTTGGGACAGAGAGAGACAGAGCATGAACGGGGGAGGGGCAGAGAGAGAGGGAGACACAGAACCGGAAACAGGCTCCAGGCTCCGAGCCATCGGCCCAGAGCCCGACGCGGGGCTCGAACTCACGGACCGCGAGATCGTGACCTGGCTGAAGTCGGACGCTTAACCGACTGCGCCACCCAGGCGCCCCAACTATAAATCTTTTAGAAAACACACAGGGAAGTGTCTTTGTATACAGGGTTGGGTGAGAAACGGTGACACGTGACGTCAACGCCGTGATGTATGAAAGGGGAGCTTGGTGACGTGAACATCGCTGCAAGTAAAACCTTCCGCCACATGGGAGCCTGGCTGCCGGGCACCGAGACACGCTACAGACGGGGAGGAGGCGTCTGCGTCCCGGTCGCCGCCCGGGATGTAAAGATCTGCCCAAACAGCAAAACCAGGGAGCCCGAGGATCCTCTGAATCCGCCTGAAGAAACCGAGAAGCGATGGAGGTAAGTGCGTAATTATAAAGGACGTTATGATCGCACACGCCTTGTCCTTTCCTTCTGCGACTTCACAGTCGCCTGGGTGAACGGGGGCGCGTTGGGACCGTGACCCGCAGAAGGTCACGTACTTGCCAACAGCGGCCATGGGTCACGGGCGGGCGCCAGCCCTGCGGCCGGGGGAGAGGGCACGGCTGGCCCTTGCAGCCCAGAGGCGCGCCTGGGGGCAGCCGGGGCGGTAAGTAGGAAGGTTAGGAGAACGATCCCAAGACGGGCACTCGCCCGCCGTTCTCTTGGCCGTTTTGGTGGCAGAGCGAGGCCCCCTCCTTCGTTCCTGACACCGGCGACGTGGTAATCTGGAGGAAACGGGCAAACTCCTAAAAACACAGGCTGCCGCAACTGAGTCCAGGAGAAACACAACACCCGGAGGGGCCTCTGACAGGGCCCGTGACGGCCGCTGAGAAAGGGACGCTGAGTCTCCAGGGGCACGGATGGATGGTCCCAGGCTCGCGATGGCCTTGGAACGACACGGAGCGCCGGGGGCGGGGCCAGCGAGGGCACGGGCGCCCCCACCGCAGGCGCCTCGAGGAGCCGTGTGGTGGCGGGAGACGCTTCTGTCCTGGTTGCGGTGACAGTTGCCCGGGTTCACACAGGGGATACGGCTGCATGGAACCGCACGTTGTACCGGTGTCACTTTCCGTGCGCGCCTTGCTCCGTAGAGACACTCGGTGCTATCACGGGGAAACCGGGGTTGGGGGGGGCGGTACACAGGCTGGAGAGGACCTCCCGCACATTGTTTGCAACTTCCTGTAAACCTATGTTTATATTTCTAAAGCTTCGTTCAGGGGCGCCCGGGTGGCTCAGTCGGTTAAGCTTCCGACTTCGGCTCGGGTCATGACCTCATGGTTCGTGGGTTCGAGCCCCGCGTCGGGCTCTGTGCTGACAGCTTGGAGCCTGGGGCCTGTTTCAGATTCTGTGTCTCCCTCTCTCTCTGACCGTCCCCCGTTCGTGCTCTGTCTCTCTCTGTCTCAAAAGTAAATAAACGTTAAAAAAAATAAAAAAAAAAAATAAAGCTTCGTTCAAAGGAAGGATAACTGACAGCGGCCAAGACACGGAGGCAACCCGTGTCCGCCCACAGACGACGCGTGGGGAAAGAGGGATCTCGCCGGGCCGCGAACAAGGAGGAAATCCTGCCATTCGTGACATGTCCCGACGCCGGGACTCTGTGCCGAGTGAAACGCGTCGGGGAAAGACCGGCACCGAGTATCTCCGTCCCTCGGGGAGTGTGAGAGGGGGCACGGTGGAGGGGCAGGGGCGGAGGGCGACGGACTGCACAGGGACGCTCGCGGAATCGACAGTCGCGGGCGGTGCGCCTGCCCGAGCAGACGGGCCACGGGGTGAGGTGGAGGTCGCGTTCGCCGCCCCGAGGAGGACATCTGGCCCCCGCGTGTCAGGTCACGCCCGGGACATCTCGACCTCACCCGGTGTCCTAGGTCAGCTACCTCTGGAGCTTAAAAAGCGAAAACCGCTGAAGGTTCTGCCCGCACGGCGGGGCCTGCCTGTGGGGCTCCACGCGCTCCTCCGGCGGCCCGGGACGCCGAGCCCGTTTTCACGGGTTTACTGGGAAACCGTGTGTCTCCTCTTGTGAGGTGTCTGCTCAGGCCTTTGGCCTTTTCCAAACACGGGGTGCTTTGTCTTCCGGGGGTGGTCGTCTGAGCCCTTTGACGACAGCGGCCACGAGGCCTTTGTCACACAGGACTGTAAGCGGTCCCTCCGGGGCTCCGACCCGCAGCTTTGTCCCGTGAGCAGGGGCTTCGGAGATTGGGTGGCTCTCACACTGCTGACAACCGGGCAAGCTTGTTTTGACAGCTTTTTGTGTCCTAAGAGGTCTCTGTCTCCCTGAAGATCATGGGGATTTTCTCCCATGTTTTCTTATAAAAATTCACGTCGAGGTCAACAGCCCATCTCGAATTAGCTTTGCACCTGATGTGCGAGGTGTTTAGAGTTTCACCCCCTCGGGGGCGCCCGGGGGGCTCAGTTGGTTGGGCTTCTGACTTTGGCTCGGGTCATGGTCTCACGGTTTGTGAGTTCAAGCCCCACATCCGGCTGTCTGAGGTCAGCACAGAGCCCGCTTCGGACCTTCTGTCTCCATCTCTGCCCCTCCCCTGCTCTCTCTCTCTCTCTCAAAAAGAAATAAACATCAAAAAAAAAAAATAGACTTCCAACCCCTCATATGTATACCTAGTTGTTCTGACTATAGTGTAAAAGACTCTTTACCCCCGCAAAGCATCTCGGGTGCCTTTTCTTTTTTTTTTTTAAATTTTTTTTTCAATGTTTTTTATTTTATTTTTGGGACAGAGAGACACAGAGCATGAACGGGGGAGGGGCAGAGAGAGAGGGAGACACAGAATTGGAAACAGGCTCCAGGCTCCGAGCTGTCAGCACAGAGCCCGACGCGGGGCTCGAACTCACAGACGCGAGATCGTGACCTGGCTGAAGTCGGCCGCTTAACCGACTGCGCCACCCAGGCGCCCCTCGGGTGCCTTTTCTACAAGTAATCAGGGGCTCCCGGCTGCCTCAGTTGGTGGAGCGTGTGACTCTTGATCTCGGGTCGTGAGTTCGAGCCCCACGTTCGGGGTAGAGGTTACTTAAAATAAATAAGCTTAAAAATATATTTAAAAAATACAAATACAATGCCCTGTGTGTCAGGGTGCATTTCTGGGTTCCCTATCCTGTCCCTTCAAGCTGTATGTCCGTCTTTACCCCAACACCGCACTGTTTGCGTGAACATCACTTCGGAGTCAGTCTTGAAGTCAACGGTATCCTTCTTCCAACTTTGCCCTTTTTCTGACCCTTCCATCCATTTTAGGTTCTTTGCATCATTTCCACTTACATTTTAGAATGTTAGACAACAAGGCTGCAGGGACTCTGGTCAGGATCACACTGAGTTTATAGGGGCAGCGGGGACAGAAAGGTCACCGGGCCTTTGACGCCCCGAAGGCGCCACGTGTTCTTTGGACTGAGGTTTTCCGTGGTTCCCGACTGCGGGAGTCATTTCCCTTGTCTTTCGTTCTGGTTTTTCTGATGCTGCTCCCCTGGCTGTGCCGTGTTCTTTTTGTTTCCTCCGGGTCGACCTCTTCTCTTTATCTGAGTGGTTTTATTTGTATTTACCTTGTTTGGGCTTTGCCGAGCGTCTGTCTTCACAGCGTTTTTCAGGCTGTTTAGCAAATGTTCAGCCATTATCTCTTCACACGTTTGTTCTCACCGCCTCTCCCTGCGCTTTGCTGGGAATCAAGTGCGCCACTTGGAGGGGCAGGGGCCCCGTTCCTACCGGCCCGTCCCCAGCTCGGCTGGCGCGGGGAGGGGACGGCACCCCGAGCCTGCCGCCCGCCTCCCCGGGGACACCCGGGCTGGGAGCCTCGGGATTTGGTAGATCCACTGCCCGCCCCCGTGCCTTCTCCGGTGCCCTCAGGGTGGTTTGCAGAGGCTTTGTCTGAAGACCCGCTCACAGCGTGCCCGTGCCCGGGGCGCTGGGATTTCGGGGCGGAGAATCTGGGAGTGTGGACTCTTCCGTCGGGCGTATCTGTGACCATCTGTCATCTCGACACCACTGTGTCCACGGTCGTGGCCCCGGGCTCCTTTGGCGTCCCCGTGTTTCAGAGCGGCTTCGCTCTCCCCCTCGGGGCCAGCACTGGAGCCAACCTCGCTGTCCCCGGGCTGTCCCCGCGCTGTCCCTGGACCTGGCGTCCCCGGGCTCCGGGCTCCTCGTGCTCCGGAGGCCGGGCTGCAGACGGAGTTGTTAATCCTGCACGGACGGGTGTCCTGGAGGTGGCAGGCTCCCTCCCCTGCGGCCACAGCCGCAAGGTCAGGGTTTTTGCCATCCTTTGTTGTCTGTAGCGGATGGACCCCTGAGGGCAGGTCCGTCTCTTCCGTGCGGTGACGTCATCCAGCGACTGGGCAATCGTACTGTTTCTGTTCGCTTCCAACTTTGTTTTGTCCCCATCTCTGTAGTGGTTCCCAAAGTCATAACTGCCGCAAGCTCTGTGCAGAGAAATGTCCCTCTCCCCACAGCCGCCCCCGCCCCCGGGCTTGCTTCACTCTCCCGCCTCCTTCCTTCTGCAAGAATGAGCACCGATGCACACCCAGCTTTGTATTCCTCCCCTGACACACGCAAGAGAGCGTGATTTTCCACTTTGCCTTTTCTTCGCTTAACACTATCCCGGAGGCCACGGTGGCTTCCTCGCGCCCAGGCTGTCCGTCGCCTGCCACGGACATTTACACGCTGTCTGCCGTTTCGCAATTTCAAAGAACGCTGCAGGGAATGCGCGTGTGCACGCGTGCTCGCGGCCGTTGGTTTTCAGTTGCCGGAAGTGTGCATTCGGGATGACGCGTGGGCGTCTTTCTGTACCCCTGCCGAGTCCCCGCAGAGGGCTCACGGGCTCGCCCCCTTCGGCGCCCGTCTCCCCGCCGCCTTGCCAGCCGAGCGTGCCGTCGCTGTTTGCACCCATCCGAGGGGGAAGGAGTGACAGCTCAGCGGGATCGAGGCCCGCTTTCTCCCTATTTTATGGTAGGGGTCTGCCCGACTTTTATTTGGTTTCTAGATGTCTTTCGAACAGCCTTGCAGAGGTACAATTAGCAATGAAAAGCTGCATGTGAAGTGACCATGAACTAAGTTTGGATATGTTTATGTGCCAAGAAGACTATCACGGTCAAAGTAATGAAACTATCTGTGACCCCCAGTGTTTCCTCCTACCCCCCCGCTCCCCACCCCTGGAAAGCACTGATCTGTTTTCTGTCACTGGACATTACCTTGCCTTTCTGGGATTTTATTGGTTTGTTTGCTTATTTATTTAAATGTTTATTTTTGAGAGAGAGAGAGAGAGAACAGGGGAGGGGCAGAGAGAGAGGGAGACACAGAACTCGACGCGGGCTCCAGGCTCCGAGCTGTCAGCACAGAGCCCGACGTGGGGCTCGAACCCACGAACCGCGAGATCATGACCTGAGCCGAAATCAAGAGTTGGACGCTTACCCGACTGGGCCACTCAGGTGCCCTTTGGTGTTTTTAATTTTAACAAATACATATGTTCTGATGTCTCGTTGTATTCTTAATTTTCATTTCCTTATGAAATGTTATGTCTGTTCCTCATGTCTGTTTCACATCTTTTGCCCATTTTTTTGTTTTTAAATTTTTTTTAAAGATTTTGTTTTTAAGTAATCTCTCTATACACAACATGGGGCTTGAACTCACAACCCCAAGATCAAGAGTCACACGCTCCACCCATTGAGCCAGCCAGGTGCCCCTCTTTTGGCAATTAAAAAAAATTAAATTGTTTGAAAACAAATTTTTTTTTTTTTAAATTTTTTTCAACGTTTTTTATTTATTTTTGGGACAGAGAGAGACAGAGCATGAATGGGGGAGGGGCAGAGAGAGAGGGAGACACAGAATCGGAAACAGGCTCCAGGCTCCGAGCCATCAGCCCAGAGCCTGACGCGGGGCTCGAACTCACGGACCGCGAGATCGTGACCTGGCTGAAGTCGGACGCTTAACCGACTGCGCCACCCAGGCGCCCCTGAAAACAAATTTTAATGCTTGTTTTCTTAATATTAGTATTGTATTTTTAAAATTTACATCCAAGTTAGTTACCATATGGTGCAACAATGATTTCAGGAGTAGATGCCAGTGATTCATCCCTTACGTGTAACACCCAGTGCTCATCCCAACAAGTGTCTTCCTTAATATACCTTACCCATTTAGCCCATCCCCCCTCCCACAACCCCTCCAGCAATCCTCTGGTCTCTATATTTTAGAGTTTATGTTTTGTCCCCCTCCCTGTTTTTATATTATTTTTGCTTCCCTTCCTTTATGTTCATCTGTTTTGTCTCTTAAAGTCCTCATATGAGTGAAGTCATAGGATTTTTGTCTTTCTCTAATTTCACTTAGCATAATACCCTCCGGTTCCATCCACGTCGTTTCCAATGGCAAGATTTCATTCTTTTTGATTGCCGAGTAATACTCCATTGTATATATAAACCACATCTTCTTTATCCATTCATCCATCGATGGACATTTGGGCTCCTTCCATACTTTGGCTATTTTGATAGTGCTGCTATCAACACTGGGGTGCATGTGCCCCTTCAAAATCCCACTTGGTCGTGGTGACTAAGTCTTTTAATGTATTGTTGGATCCAGTTGGCTAGTATATTGTTGAGGATTTTTGCATCCATGTTCATCAGGGAAATTGGTGTATAGTTCTCCTTTTTAGTGGGGTCTCTGTCTGGTTTTGGAATCAAGGTAATGCTGGCTTTATCCCTTAGATAAATGCCTAGTGGTGCAACTGCTGGGTCGTAGGGTAGTTCTATTTTTAGTTTTTTGAGGAACCTCCATGCTGTTTTCCAGAGTGGCTGCACCGGTTTGCATTCCCACCAGCAGCGCAAAAGAGATCCTCTCTCTCCGCATCCTCGCCAACATCTGTTGTTGCCTCAGTTGTTAACGTTAGCCATTCTGACAGGTGTGAGGTGCTATCTCATTGTGGTTTTAGTTTGTATCTCCCTGATGATGAGTGATGTTGAGCATTTTTTCATGTGTCTGTTAGTCATCTGGATGTCTTCTTTGGAGAAGTGTCTATTCCTGTCTTTTTCCCATTTCTTCCCTGGAATATTTGTTTTTTGGGTGTTGAGTTTGATAAGTTCTTTGTAGATTTTGGATACTAACCCTTTATCTGATATGTCGTTTGCAAATATCTTCTCCCGTCCTGTCGTTTGCCTTTTAGTTTTGCTGATTGTTTCCTTCTCTGTGCAGAAGCTTTTTATTTTGAGTTGGTCCCAGTAGTTCATTTTTGTTTTGTTTCCCTTGCCTCCGGAGACGTGTTGAGTAAGAAGTTGCTGCGGCCGAGATCAAAGAGGTTTTTGCCTGCTTTCTCCTCTAGGATTTTGATGGCTTCCTGTCTTACGTTTAGGTCTTTCATCCATTTTGAGTTTCTTTTTGTGTCCGGTGTAAGAAAGTGGTCCAGGTTCATTCTTCTGCGTGTCGCTGTCCAGTTTTCCCAGCACCACTTGCTGAAGAGACTGTCTTTATTCCAGTGGATATTCTTTCCTACTTTGTCAAAGATTAGTTGGCCATACGTTTGTGGGTCCATTTCTGGGGTCTCTATTCTGTTCCATTGATCCCAGTGACTGTTTTTGTGCCAGTGCCATACTGTCCTGAGGATTACAGCTTTGTAATACATCTTGAAGTCCAGGATTGTGATGCCTCCAGCTTTGGTTTTCTTTTTCAGGATTGCTTTGGCTATTCAGACTCTTTTCTGGTTCCATACAAATTTTAGGATTGTTTGTTCTAGCTCTGTGAAGAATGCTGGTGTTGTTTTGATAGCGATTGCACTGAATATGTAGATTGCTTTGGGGAGTATCGATACTTTAACAATATTTGTTCTTCCTATCCATGAGCATGGAATATTTTTCCATTTTTTTGTGTCTTCTTCAATTTCTTTCATAAGCTTTCTATAGTTTTCAGTGTATAGATTTTTCACCTCTTTGCTAAGGCTTGTTCCTAGGTATTTTATGGTTTTTGGTGCAATTGTGAATGGGATCGCTTCCTTGATTTCTCTTTCTGCTGCTTCATTGTTGGTGTATAGGAATGCAACCGATTTCTGTGCATTGATTTTATATCTTGCAACTTTGCTGAACTCAGATCAGTTCTAGCAGGTTTTTTTTTTTTTTTTTTTTTGTGGAATCTTTTGGGTTTTCCATATAGAGTGTCATGTTGTCTGTGAAAAGTTAAAGTTTGACCTCCTCCTGGCCGATGTGGATGTCTTTTATTTCTTTGTGTTGTCTGCTGAGGCTAAGACTTCCAATACTATGTTGAATAACAGTGGTGAGAGTGGACATCCCTGTCTTCTTCCTGACCTTGGGGGGAAAGCTCTCAGTTTTTCCCCATTGAGAATGATACTAGTGGTGGGTCTTTCATATATGGTTTCTATGATCTTGATGTATGATCTTTCTATCCCTACTTTCTTGAGGGTTTTTATTAAGAAAGGATGCTGTATTTTGTCAAATGCTTTTCTGCATCTATCGAGAGGATCATGTGGTTCTTGTCCTTTCTTCTATTGATGTGATGTATCACATTGACTGTTTTGCGGATATTGAACCAGCCTTGCATCCCAGGTATAAATCCCACTTGGTCGTGGTGAATAATTCTTTTAATGTATTGTTGGATCCGGTTGGCTAATATCTTGTTGAGGATTTTTATATCTGTGATCATCAGGGAAATTGGTCTATAGTTCTCCTTTTTAGTGGGGTCTCTGTCTGGTTTTGGAATCAAGGTTATGCTGGCTTCATGGAAAGAGTTTGGAAGTTTTCCTTCCATTTCTATTTTTGGAACAGCTTCAAGAGAACAGGTGTTAACTCTTCCTTAAATGTTTGGTAGAATTCCCCTGGAAAACCATCTGACCCTGGACTCTTGTTTTTTGGCAGATTTTTGATTACTAATTTGATTTCCTTATTGGTTATGGGTCTGTTCAAATTTTCTATTTCTTCCTGTTTCAGTTTTGGTAGTGAATATGTTTCTAGGAATTTGTCCATTTCTTCCAGATTACCCATTTTATTGGCATATAATTGCTCATGATATTCTCTTATTACTGTTTTTTATTTTTGTTGTGTTGGTTGTGATCTCTCCTCTTTCATTCTTGATTTTATTTATTTGGGTCCTTTCCTTTTTCTTTTTGATCAATCTGGCTAGGAGTTTATCAATTTTGTCAATTCTTTTTTTTATTAAAAAAATTCTAAAATGTTTATTTATTTTTGAGAGAGACAGAGCATGAGTGGAGGAGGAGCAGAGAGAGAGGGGGACTCAGAATCCCACGCAGGCTCCAGGCTCCCAACTGTCAGCCCAGAGCCTGACGTGGGGCTCGAACCCACGAACCGTGAGATCACGACCTGACCTGAAGTCGGATGCTTAACCGACTGAGCCACCCAGATGCCCCTTCGTGTGAGTCTATTTCTTGACTAATTATTTTGTTCCATCGATCTACTTATGTATCTTGATGTCAATAAACACAGTCTTGATTGTTACAGCTTTGTAACAAATCTTGAAAAACCTTGGAATCAGGCAACATAACGTCTGCACTGAATTGCACTGGCTGTTCTGCGTCCTTGGCGTTGACACAGATTTTAGCATCAGTGCGTCAATTCCTAAAGTCTGTTCAGATTTTGGTAGAGATTGTATTTGGCTCCATGAGTGGAGTGTGTGACTCTTGATCTCTGGGTTGTGAGTTTGAGCCCCATGTTGGGTGTAGAGACTGCTTATAAATACGATACTTTTAAAAACCTATAGGTCATTTTGGGGAGAATTTACATGTTAACATTGAGTTTTCTAATCCACGAGCACAGCACATCTCCCTACTCCCTTCTCTGATCTTACTCAGCGGTGGAAACACCCTTCTGCACCTTCGTCATATTTATCCTGAACTGTTTCTTCCTTGGAGGATGCTGTTGTGGATAGTATTGATTTTTTAACATCAACATCTGCCTGTTCATCCCCCGTATGTAGTCATGAGATGGGGTTTAGTATACCGATCTCTCCTGCAGTCTTGCTAAACTCACTTCTTACGTCCAGGTTTTTGTGGGGTTCCATCAGCTCTTCTGCAAAGGTGACCATGTTGTCTGCAAGTAGGGACAGTTTGATCTCTTCTCTTCTAGTCTGTATGCCTTTCATCTCTGCTCCTTGACTTGCTGCACGGACTAGAGCTTCCAACATGGCGTTGACTGAAGGTGGTGGGGCTGTGGGTCTCTGCCTTGTTCCTGGTTGCAGGGGGAGCATTTGCCCTTTTGCCACTAGGAACAGTGGCAGCTGCAGTTTTCATGGAGGCCCTTCATTGGGTTTGGGAGGTCTCCTGTTTCTAGCCAGCTGAGAGCTTCCTCACAAGGAGGCGCTGGGTTTTGTACATCTGTGCTCAGCACAGGCTGTTTTCTGCACCCAATGGGATAATCCCTTTTTGGCCATGAATGTGGTGAATTATATTGATTGATTAAAAAAAGAAATTTTTTTTTTTTTTTTTTTTTTTTTACATTTACTTTTTAGAGACAGAGCAACAGAGCACTGGTCAGGGAGGGATAGAGAGGGAGACACAGAATCCGAAGCAGCTCCAGGCTCCGAGCTGTCAGCACAGAGCCAGACACAGGGCTCGAACCCACAAACCGTGAGATCATGACCTGAGCCGAAGTCAGACGCTCAACTGCCTGAGCCACCCAGGCGCCCCTATATCGATTGATTTTTGAACGTTGAACCAGCCTTGCATTCCTAGGATAAACCCCCTTGGGTCGTGATGTAGTGTCCTCTAACATGTGATTCTGTATGCCACAATTTTGCATCGAATATTTGCATGTGTGATCATGATGGATATTTGTAGTTCTCCTGCAATGTCTGTTAGCTTTTGTATGAAAGTAATGCTGGCCTCGTAGAAGGGTTGTACATTGTTGCCTTGCTTGTGCTCTACCAGGTGAGGTCACAGCAACAAGGCAGCCGTCTGTAAGCCAGGAAGAGAGCCCTCACCTGGGACCAAACTGGCAGGAACCTTCATGTTGGAAGTCCTTGCCTCTAGAGCTGCGGGAAAATGAATTTCAGTCTAGAGTATCATGAACAGACTAACATGTCCCCAAAATATATCCTGTAAATTGAGTTCTTTTGAACTTATTGAGACTGGTTTCCTTTCCAAAATTCAAGAAGAGTTTGGATAGAGTGGGTAATAGTCTTTTTCTTAAATTTCCAGCAGGAAAAGTTGTCATTCCGGTCTGGAGTTCTCTTTGTTGGAAGGTTTTTCACTACGAACTCGCTTTTTTCTATAGATGTAGGGTTACTTGGGTGGTCGATTTCTTGATTACATCTTGTGTGGAATTTTTTCATTTTATCTAAGTCGTCCAATTGTTTGGCATAGAGCTGTTCATAACATTCCTTTATTAGTCTTTTAACACGTGTAGAATCTTAGCGACAACACTTCGGTGATTCCCGATGGCGGTAATTTGTGTCCTTATTTTTTTTTTTTTCCAGTTCAATCCGGTTTACGTATTATTGGTTCTCAAAGAAGCAGCTTCTGGTTTCACTAATTTTCTGTTACTTTTCTGTATTTTATCTAATGGATTTGGACTGTGGTGTGTACTATTTCCACTATTCTCCTCAGTCTGGGTCTCGTTTGCTGTGTTTTTTTAGTTTCTGAAGGTTAGTTCATTTTGAGAAACTTCCTTTTTGCCGCAGGCCTTCCGCGCGGTCTCTTCTCCAAGTACCACAGATGCAGCTATGCCATTTTCTCATTCAGTTCAAAAAAGTATTCTCTTCCAGTTTCTTCTTTAACCTCTGTATTTTTTAGAGTCCTTACTCGGTTTCTAAACACTCAAGGATATTCTCAGGCTCTTTTTGCTACTGATGCTAATTTTATTTGATTGTGACTAGAGAAAATATTTTATAGAGGTTGATTTTTTTAAACTTACCGACACTGGTTTTATGACCCAGAACGTGTACTATCTTGGTGTACTTTCCATGTGAATTTGGAAAGAATTTGTGGTTGGGTGGAATGTTCTATGTCAATTAGGGCAAGTTGGTTGGTCATTTGGTTCAAGTCTTCTATACTCATTTTCTTCTTGCTCTACCAGTAAAGGAGAGAGGGCTTTTGAAACCTCCAACTTTGTGCATTTGCATGTTTCTTCTCTCTGACCTACAACCTTTGCTTCCTGTATTTGGGAACTGTTATGGGGCATAAAAGTTCAGGATCGTCATACCCTTTCAGTTAGTTGACTCTTTTGTCATTATGAAGTAACTATTTGTCCCCAGTGTATTTTTCCTCTGAAATCTTTGATAATCCTACTCCAGCAATCTTTCCACTATTGTTAGCATGGTTTTAGATCCACATAGCGTGTACCAGAACATTCTCTTCCACGGCTGCACAACATTCCAGGCACAAACACACCACACTTTTACATCCGTTTTTCTGTTGGTGGACACTTGGCTTGTGTCCATGTGTTGGCCACTGTCCGTGATGCTGCTGTGAACAGCGATATACACGCATGTTTGAGCCTGTTTAGAATTCTTTGGGGGTATGTACCTCAGAGTGGATTTGTTGGCTCACGGGAATCCTACCTATATTGAGCTCTCTGAGGAACACGGTAGGACCCCGGTCTGTTTCTGGGTTCAACAGATCCTTTGTGAAACCTAGAGTTGGGCCCGAGCCTCTGTGCCCTGGCTTCCTGATCGTAGGCGCCAGCTCTCTGTGCTCATCTCCGCCAGTCGGCCCAGAACGCTCTGCCCACAAACCCACTGGTGTCCACCTCACCCCTTAGCTCTTGGGATTCAGATGCTCAGGGGACCTCCCTGCCCCTCCAATACCCTCTGATCCAGCGTCCGTACCTTCGCCTAAACTGGTCAGTCTCTCGTTCAGCTTGGCCAGTTACGCCAACGCTAGGTGTCGCTGGGAAGGTGAGGAGACTCATACCTATGACCGACTGAATTCAAGTAAAGGTTATTCTCAGTAACGGAGATAAGCCACCTCAAATGAGCTGAAACCCTGGAGAACAATCCCAAGGTTTCCCTGAGGAATAAGGAATTCTGACAAGAAGCCCAGGAACAATCCAAAAATTGCCCCGGCTGATCTTTTGAACGCCCCCAACGATAGAGGACAAGACTCTTCTGTTTCTCTGGCGAAGCCCCGCCCGCCCCAGCCCTGCAGGCAGCGTCCAGCCTTTCTGCAGCCTGATGCTGTCCCTGTCTCCGAGCACGCATACGCACGGTCCTGCGGGCAGGGGGCTACGGGGACCATGGGGGCATCCCCTCTGGACCCCAGGGACGTGGGGGGACGGTACTGGCCCCACAGCAGCTGTCAGAGGAGGGAAGAAAGGGTGACTGGAGGCTGAAGCTCACGTGGGTTTAATTGGGGGGGGGGGGCCCTCTGTGGGACAGCAGCTTGTACCAGGTTGGTGTAAAAACCGAACAGGATCCAGACATGGTTCTTTACACTGACGGTTACAGTAAATTCCAGAATTCCAGCAGCAATTTGAATCATGTTTTTGAAAAACGAACACAGACGAACACAGGGCGGGTGTCCCCAGGGCTGCCCCCTTCCGCAGGCCCCTGCATCATGGGGGCCCCGGGGCTGGGGCTCCCGCGCCGCCGGCCTGCGCAGGGTGGACGAGGCCCTGGCGTTTCCCGGGCGACGCAATAAATAGGAGAATCAAACGGAGAACCGAGGATCAGGCCTGTGTGGCAGGCCCCGCGCGGCGCACAAGGCTCTGCTCGGCCGGCGGCCAGGCCGACTCTTCACAGACCGAGGCAGGTCTCCGAGTCGGCGGCGCAGCCCCCCATCCGCCCACCGCCCCAGGCCCGCGGTCGCGCGGGGAGGAGAGGCAAGCCATGGGGCAGGGGTCTGGGCCGGGCGGTCCCACCCGCAGGACCCTCCCTGGGCCCCGGGGCGCTTAGCCCTCCCGGACGCTGACTCGCGGCTCGGCCAGGGAGCTGTGGATGATGCTGAGGATAGTCTCCAGGCCGCTGCCCTCCAGCAGCGTGCGGTGGTCCCCCTCGATCACGTGCACAGACACCTTGCCGTCGCACACCTGGGACAGGTTGTAGTCGGCGCCCAGGCCCTCGCCGTACACGCTGCCCGTCTTGGCGCGCAGCAGCGTCACGTTGCCGTGGTAGGTGGCCCGGGGGGTGTACTGCTCGGCCGCACGCAGCTTGTGGTAGAAGGAGCGCGCCGCGAAGCTCAGCTTGCGGGGGTCCAGGCCCGCGTGGCTGCGCGTGATCAAGTCCACGGTGGCCGCCACGCGCTCCTCCAGGCCCTCGAGGGGCAGCAGCGCCTCCAGCACCTGCGGGAAGGGTCTCTGAGCCACCTGCTGCCCGGGGCGGGGGCGGGGGCGGGGCCCGGAGACTGTGCTGTGGGGGAGGGTGGGCTTCCGGGCTGCCGCGCCCCTCCCCCCCCCCTTCCGCCCTCCGCCCTCCGCCGGCTCCTGGGACCCACCCTGTTGTGTTCCATGTCGGTGAACTGCTGCAGGAAAAAGCACATGGCCTCAGCCTCGGCCTCGGCCTCACAGCCAGGGGTCAGCTTCGCGCGGTAGCTCTGCGGGGAAAGAGGGGCTGCTGGAGCCGCTGGCCGGGCCGGGACCCTGGGGGTGGGGTCGGGAGTCCGCCGCCCCCACCGGGACCCTCACCTGTGTGTAGGCCAGCACGTAGGTGTGCGAACCGTCGAACAAGAAGAGGCTGTTGTGCGCGGGGGTGGGGCCCTGCTGCGCGGCCTGCAGCTGCGAGCACATCTCGAAGGCCACGCAGGCCCCGTAGGAATAGCCGGCGATGCGGTAGGGCCCCTCCGGCTGCACCTGCCTGATGCACTCGATGTAGTAGGCGGCCAGACTCTGGATGCTGTCCAGGGGCGCGGCTGGGGGGCAGAAGGAGGCTCAGTCGTGGGCAGGAGGGGCCTCCCCCGGGGAGCAGGGGCGGGGACAGGCACGCCATCCCGCGTCATCAGGGGCTGGAGACAGCCCGGCTGGCCGGGTCGCACCTCGAGTGCACTGTAGGCCGTAGGTGGGGATGCTGAGCTTGGACGCCAGGCTGTGGAACACGGTGATGGAGCCCTCGATGGGGTGCACCAGGAACAAGGGGCGTTCAGAGCTCTGCACCGAGTTGAGCCGTGTCAAGGTCGGGCCCTCGGGGTTCACCAGCAGGGTGCTGAGGTTCAGCTGGGCCTGCTGGCCGGCAGGGGTGTCCTCCTTGGGTGTGGGGGCTGCCAGCTCTGCGAGGAGGGGTGGATGTCAAGGAGGGCCAGGGGCACACAGATCCCCTGGCATGTGAAAACACCCCCCCCCGCCCCCCCACAGCTGACCCAGGCTACGGGACTGGGGTGGGGGGTGGGCGGCACTAGGCCCCACTGAGGGCTCTCAGGAAGGGGCCAGATGGACAAACCTGACCTGCCCATGGGCCGATGGCACTGAAGGGCCCTGGTGCCACTCAAGGCATGTGCACCCCAGACCCCGTAAGAGGAGCACGGGCCACGGTGGCCCAGGGGCCTTCCCCTTCCTCCAGCTGCTCTCCCTGCGGTCACGCACCATTAGCCGTGCCAGCCTTCGAGGAAAGCTCCTGCAACTTCCGGAGCGTGAGCTGCCGGATGTCCCGCATGGACATCACCAGGTCATGCTCGCGCTCCAACATCTGGCGCACCTCCACGCCCATGAGCGAGTCCAGACCCAGGTCTGCCAGCGAGCTGTCCAGGTTGACGGTGGCCAAGTCTCGGATGCCTGGGGACAGGCGCTCGGTTGGCAATTCGGGATGGGGAGCGGGGCCGGACGCCTCAGGGGCCAGGTCTCCGGAGCGAGGGCCGCGTCACTGCGGTTGGCATGCAACCCCCACCCGGCTCTGTGCGGACCCCTGGTGCCCGTCCCTCCCTTGGCGAAAAGGCAGGGCCTCTCTTAAAGCCGGGGAAACTGAGGCACGGGGGAGCAGAGCGTCTGCCAGTGTGGAAAGGCGTCTCCCTCACCCAGGATGTGGGCCACGGCCTCCATCGGGTCCTGCCGGCCACTGCTGTCATTGTGGGCAGTGGCCTTCTTCTCGGCCAGCACAAAGCTGCTCAGGACGGGGTGGGGCTGGTTCAGGAAGAGGTCCAGCACCTCCAAGCAGGAGGCAATCCGCTGCGGCAGCGTCCCGCCGATGACCGTATCGTTGGAGCCCATGGACTCCAGGATGATGCCCACGTCACCGATGGCGCCCCACTGAATGGCGAGGCCTACGGGACAGGGCCAGGGGGGGCCGGAGTGAGTGTGGGCCCGAGGGGGGGCAGCGGCAGGTGGGGGCTGCCGGGCGAGGAGTGGACGGGCTCACCCGGGAGGCCGTCGTGCTGGCGCTTCTCACACACGCGCTCCATGGTGGAGTTGGCGAAGCCATAGTTGGTCTGGCCGGCGTTGCCGCGCCCGCAGCTCACGGAGGAGAAGGCCACAAAGTAGTCCAGCTCGGGGCACGCAGTTCGGGTCACCCTGTGGGCGCTCGAGTCACACCCTGCTGGCTGGCCCAGCCCACCTGCCGACGCGCCCAAGGGTCCCCACCTGCCCGTCTGCTTCCGCTTCCCTAAGCCCCCACGGAGGCCTGTGGCCTGGTCCCCGGGCGGCCGTGGGAAGGCCGTGTCGGGGGATGGGGACGGGACGGGGGCTCGTCCGCCTCACCTGTCCAGGTTCACGGTGCCGCTGTACTTGGGCCTGTTGACGTCCTGAAAGAGCTCAGGGGTTTGGTTCTCCAGCATGGCGTCTCTCAGGACCTGGGGACGAGGGACCCTCAGCACCTGCCCCGACCTCACGGCTTTGGAGGCTCGGCCTGGGAGAACCTTCCCTGGGTGGCCGGCTCCGGCCCCTTCAGAATCACACTCACCACGGCCAGGTTAAAGACGCCTCCCACGGGCCCCAGCTGCGTGGCCTCATCGATGAGGCTCTGGGCCCCATCCAGCGAGCTGGCGTTGCTGGTGGACACCAGGACCTGTATGCCCTGGCGCCTCCACTCACGGACCTGCTTGGCCTGGTAGCCTGTGGGACACAGGGCAGTGGGGTCGGGCCAACCGGGGGTCCTAACCCGGAGAGCACACGAGGGCCGAGCTGACCGGGTGCCCCCTGCAGCCCCAGGCCTGCTCACCTGTGCGGATCCCAGAGCGAGAGGTCAGCACGAGTTTCCGGGCCCCTCGCAGCACAAGCCACTGGGCCAGCTCCAGGCCGAAGCCGCCCAGGCCCCCGGTGATGACATAGCTCTTGTGGGCCGGGCAGTAGGTCCTGGACACGGCGGCCATCAGGGTGGGACCCGTCTCCCGCAGCACCGCCTCCGGCTCCTCCCTGCGCACCTGCAGTCCGAGCAGCAGCCGTGCTCGAGCGCTGCCCCTGGGGCTGGAGCGGGGGGAGCGGGGGGGGGGGGGGGAGCCGGGCCCCCTCCTCACCTGGATGACCACTTTGCCGATGTGTTTCCCTTGGGCCATGTAGCGGAAGGCGTCCTCCACCCGGTCCTTGGGGAACACGGTGCACTTGAGGGGCTGCACCACACCGTCCCGGATGCCCGCCTTCAGCAGCGCAGCCACCTCCTGCCAGCTGTTCCCGCCTTCATCCATGAGCGAATCCAGCAGGACCCCGTGGAAGGTCACGTTCTTCAGGAAGACGGCCATGCCTGGGCGGACGGACGGGAGGGCTCACGGCCCACAGCCTACCCTGTGGACCCCGCACCCCCTCCCCCCGCTGGCCTCTTGCCACCTGCCCGCCCTGTCCATTGCTCGCCTCACCCAGCAGGTGGTTGTTCGAAAGGTCGAATTTGCCGATTTCCAGGAACCGGCCGTGCTGGGCCAGGCACCGCACGCTGGCCTGTAGCTTTTCTTCTGCCAGAGAATTCAGGACCAGGTCCACACCTTGGGGGTGGGGGGAAGAGGGGTCCTCACTATCACACCTGGCCCAGGTCCGCAGGGCCAGGCCCTGTCGCTGCCTGGGCCGGTGAGGAAGGGGAGAGGAGAAGGCAGGGGTGTGGGCAGAGAACACAGAGGGACGTGCCGAGGACGCCCCCGGAGGCCCTCGAGCCACTCACCCTTCCCCGCTGTGTGCCGCAGCACGTGCTGTTCAAAGGACGTGTCCCGGGAGTTGGCGAAGCTGGTGTCGTCGAGCTGGGGGAACCTGGCCTGGAGGTACGCCCGCTTCTCGGCTGACCCTGGCGGGCAGAGGCGTGTCCCGGTGAGCCAGGCTGCAGGGCTGGGGCGGGGCGGGGGGTGGGGCGGGGGGTGGGCAGCCCCGGGCTCCCTGGAGGGCCGGCGGACCTACCCACGGTAGTGAAGACGCGGCAGCCCAGGCTGAGGGCGATGGCGATGGCGGCCTGGCCCACGCCGCCCGAGCCTGAGTGGATGAGCACCGTCTCCCCGGGCTGCATGCGCCCCCGCACCACCAGCGAGTAGTAGGCGGTGGTGTAGACCACAGGCACCGAAGCCGCCTCCTCTAGGGTCCTGCGGGCACGGCGCAAGGGGTCAGCTCAGGACAGCCTCAGCCGTGGCCGTGGGGCCCTGGACTCGCAGCCCCACAGACTCACCAGCTGGAGGGCACCTCCCACAGGAAGTCCTGAGAGAGCAGGACGGAGGTAGCCAGGCCTTCAGCGGGCACCAGCCCCATGACACGCTTGCCGCTGGCGTCTCGGCCAGAGAACTCCATGCCCAGCAAACAGCTGCGGAGGGCCCACTTCCCTGGGGACAGACGGTGGGGGGTGAGCCGTGCGTCTCCCTAGGGGAGCCCAGGGTACAAGCTCAGGCCCGAGTGGCCTTCAGGTCGCTGAGCGCTGGCGGGGCAAGGAGCCCTCTTCCTCCCGGGTGCTGACCTGGAGATCTGGGCCCGGCTGTGCCGTGGTACCCGGCCCGTACCTGGGATGGCGTCAGGGGACAGCTTGCCCGTGGCCAGCATGATGTCTCTGAAGTTGAGGGAGGCATAGTGGACGGCACAGAGCTGGACGCCGGGGCCGGTGAGCTGGGTGTGACGCAGAGGGGAGCAGACCCAGCGGATGGAGGAGAGGTCCCCCCGCGTGAGGACGTTCACGAAGGCGTGCTCGGTCTGCTCCTCTGGCAGGCCTGGGGGTGACAGGAGGCGGGGCTGCCACGGGGGCTTCCCAGGCAGGGTCTCCGGCCCCCCATCCTCCTCAGCCCCCCACCCCCGCCCCGCTACAAGGCAAGGAGCCGGTGGGGGGGGGGGGGGGAGGGGAGACTCACCGCGCTCCAGGGGGAAATGGCGGAAGGCCCCCCAGGCCCCGTCTCGGTAGACGTTCATCACGAGGTCCCCCCGTAGCACCTTCTGCAGCTCCGAGGAGCCGGGGTCCAAATTGGGGGTGCGGGACGTGCTGCTGAGGTTGGACACCAGGATGCACCTGTGGGCAGCCGCACAGGTGAGACAAGGCTGCGTGGGGGGGGAGGCTGGGGGGGGGCACCAGGAGGGTGAAAGAGGGCAGAAGGCGTGCAGCCGTGTCGAGTCCCTCACCGAATCCGGTGCCCGCCAGGCTCTCTGCGGAGACAGTTCACCAAGCCCACGACGCCTGAGTCGGGGCAGCTGGTGGCTGTTAGCCACACGGGCTGCTGGGAGGAGTCGGCCAAAACGTTCTGCAGGATGACAGAGGGGTTGGCCTCCGGGAGGGTCCCCAGGCCCGGGCACATGGTGCTGGGGGGGTGCCCAGCCGAGACTGACCTTCAGGGAGTTCACCCACTGGAAACTGGGGTCCTCCACAGGCAGGAAGACAGGGCTGTCCTGTAGGACCGGCCGACGGCACAGGAAGAGCACAGAGCCGCAGAAGGACCTCTTCAGGGCCACCAGGTGCAGGGACGCCCCGGCAAACAGACCCTCCCACTCGTCCTGCACGTGGGGGGAGCAGTCAGTGCCTGCCCCGCCCCCCGGCCCCCCCCCCCCCCCCCCCCCCCCCCCGCCCCGGCCTCCCGGCCCCGCCCCGCCCCTGCACCTGGCTCAGGAGGCTCTGCTGGCCTCGCCGCGGCTCGGGGCAGGTGAGGAAGGCGACCGTCTCTCCAAGGGGGTGTCCCCTGAGCAGAGTGTGCAGCAGCAGGAAGCCGCCCTCCTTGAGAGCGGCCCCCATGTTGCCAACGGCCGTGGCCGGGTCGCCGAGGCTGGCCACCGCACAGTTACACAGGAGGAGATCAGCTGAGCCCAGGCTGCCAGGGGCGGGGTCTGCAGGGTCCCACTGGCCCTGGGCTATGCCGCGCTGCTGCAGCTTGGCCTGCACGGCCTCCAGGGCCTGAGGGTGGCGGTCGGTGGCCGTGTACTCCAGCTGCAGCATGGGCTGGGTGTTAAGCAGCGCCGGGATGTGAGAATACAGGTGGCCATCGCCAGCCAGCACCTGGAGGTGGGGACAGCTTCCTGGATCGGCCGCCACCAGGCAGGGGTCCCGACGCAGGCCGGCGACGTCTGCCAGAAGGGCCCACCCGCCGACCCGGCCCAGGAGGCCGCCGGCTAGCGTCAGCCCCGTCTGCGGCGCCCAGGGAATCCCCTCTCCGAGCCCGCTGCTCGGCGCTCGGGGCAGCACGGCCTCCGACCGGGCGAGCTGGCGGACTGGTCTGGTCTGCCCAGCCTGGGCCCGCACACGTTGTGCCGGGCTGTCCGGACGGGCACCCACCTCCACGACCTTCATCTTGAGGCTGGGCATGTTCTCCAGGGCGGTGTCCACGCAGGCTTTGAGCGCCGGGGAAGCGAGGAGGCCGCTGAGCAGGGGGTCGTCCTGCAGCAGGGGCCTCTGCTGGGCCAGCAGCTGGCCCAGCTCCAGCTGGAGGCCCCCGTTGAGCTGCAGCTGGCAGGCGGCCGCCAGCAGCCGGGGCAGGCCTTGCTTTGGAGGCTCCTGGGGGGCCTGGGCCCCGTCCAGCCCAGACACCTCCATCTTCAGCCCCTGCTGGGCCACCTTGGTCTGCAGCGCCCGTGCCAGCCCTGGGGAGGGACGGGCACCGGACAGGGGTCTCAGCTGGGCCAGTGTTCCCCGAGCCCCCTCCCCCCGCCCCCACAGCAAATGCCCACTGCCTGGGCAGTCCGGCCCTCTAGGGCTAGGAGCTAGTAGCCTCCAGAGGGGTTCAAGGGGGCCGTGCTCCCCATAGAGGTGTGAGCCCCACAGAGAATGGCCTCGGGACCCTGACCTCCCCAGCTGCACCCAGCCCACCAACCACCGCCCCCCCCCCCCCCCCCCCGGCCATCTGCATGGGTGTGAGTGCTCCACAGGGGGTGGGCTGTGGGGCCGGGCCCCACCGTGGGCATCACACCCAGGCGGCTGGCCGGGACACAGCTGGGGTGGGGGTGGCCCGAATCCATCCTGGCTCCCTGTGCTCTCCCTGAAGTCCGGGAGCCTCTCGAGGAGGCAAGTCGAGGCCCCTGGGGAGCAGCAGGTTGCAAGCAACGGCGGGGTCCCGGTGGGGGGGGGGGGGGGGGGGGGGCTGGGCCTCACCCCTGCACAGCTGCAGCCCCTCCTGCAGGGCCGGGTCTCCAGCCAGGAGCCCCTCCTCCGTGTGCGGCGTGAAACAGAACTTCTCCAGGATGGGCGCAAACTGCTCCTGCTGCCGCCGTGGGGCCATCGAGGCGTGGAGGCCCGAGATGAGGGCGCCACCGGCCACCGTGCTGTTCAGACAACTGTTCACCACCACGTCGACCGCTGCAGAGAAAGGCTGAGTGAGCACGGGCAGTGCCCAGTGCAGGGACACAGGGGTGCGGGCACTGGGGCGCGGGGCTACCTGGGGCCTCGCCCTGCAACGAGTACACCCTGCGCTGGTGGGTGGCGGGGTCGATGCGGACAGAGGTGATGCGGGTGGGCAGACGCAGGCCGCACTGGGCCAGGCCCAGGATGGATGTCTGCAGCATGGCGTCCAGGAACGTCACCCAGTTGTTCTTCCACAGCAGCCGGCCCGCGTTGCCTGTGGAGAGGGGCCGTCAGTTTGGCTGGGCAGGCCTCAGGCTCACGGCACCCTCTCCCCCGCATGCCTTGACCCAGGCGCCCTTGGTGGCCCCTCACACCCAGAACAGCCGCTTGGGCACCTGGAGGCCGGGTGGCAGGTCAGGCTTGGTCCGGCCCTAAGGGAGGTGGCCCTGGGGCCCATTCCTGGAGTGTCGAGGGGGGATCTGGCACCCTACCTTCGAGGTTGGCCTCGAGGATGCCTTGAAAGTGAGGGCCGTAGTCATAGCCACGCAGCCTCAACTCTTTGTACACGTCCCTCTGGCTCAGGTGGAACGTAGCTGTGGGGTCCGTGGTGTCCAGGCCGTCCCGGCTGTCGAACAGCTTGGTGTCAGGGTCCTCCCACTGGTAAACCTTCCCTACAGGTGGGGGACAGGAGAGCCTGTTTGCGGGTGGAGTGGAGCTGGCAGCCAAGGGTCCCCTCGGAGGCCAAGCCCAGTGGAGACCCTGCAGCCGGGCCAGGCACCATCTGCTCACCGCTCACTATCAGGTTGCCGTTCTCAGACACCTCGAAGGTACGGGAAGCCTGTAGGAGCCGCACTTCCAGGGGCACGGTCCCTAGGGACGGCAAGGCGGGAGATCAGCGGCGGGGGTCAGCGGCCAGCCCTCCCACCCCGGCCCCGGCGGCCAGCCCGTCTCACCGGTCTTGGGTAGGACAGTAGCCTGGTGCAGTGTCACGTCCTCAAACACCACGGGTACTTGTTCCATGTTTTGACCCCAGGTCCGCGCCAGAGTCTTCCAGACCAGGCACAGGTAGCCGGTGGCGGGGAAGAGGACGCGGCCGTCGATGCAGTGGTCCACCAGGTAGTGGTCAGGGGATTCAGGGCTGATGCCTGCACGGGCCGGGCCTTAGTGCCGGTGCCCAGGAGGGAGCGCCCTCGCCCCCCCCCCCCCCGCCCCGGCCCCCCCTCAGCCCCGACTCACTGATGTTGCAGACGGTGGAGGCAGAGGAGCCACTGGAGCCGCTGGGGAAGTCCTTGGCGGTGGGGACGTCCCAGGTCTGACTGTGGTCCCACTTGATGTGAGGGGAGATGAGAGGAGTGCCCCGGGGCACCGGGAACTCCACGGGTGGAAGCAGGCCATTGGGGTTGACATCGAAGCTGTGGGTGGGGGAAAGGTTTGAGGGGCTCGCCCAGGCCAGGCGGCCTTGCTTGGGGCTACCTTGTCCTACCCACGGCCAACCGTCTCCCAGAAGAGCCGGGGCAAGGCCAGGGTAGGGCGAGGGCTCGGCACCTGCCAGCCCACTTCCCGGGGAAGACCTCACTCTGCGGCCTGGTTAACACACCTCGTTATCGGGGACAAGCCTGGAATGGACGCAGCCCCGCCCAGACCCCCGGTCCCCCAGCAGGGGCAGGCGACTCACCCCAGCAGGTGCAACTTGCCCACGTTGCTGAGGAAGAACTCCAGGTTGTCTCTTTGGTCCTTCTTCATCAGAGGGATGATGGTACAGCTGGACTTCAGGCCTCTCTTGAGGACGGCCTGGGAGAGCAGACGGGCTTGGCCTTCCTGACTCGGTCCCCCGCTGACCCCCGGGCCCGGCAGACGGGCTTGGCCTTCCTGACTGGGTCCCCCTGCCCCCGGGGCCCAGACCATCGGCTTCTCTTGGCCGCTGGCCCCAACGCGCCAAGACTGCTGCCCTCACCCCGCTTCCCACCAGTGCGCACCTGCAGCAGGGCATGGGGGGCGATCTCCAACACCACGGCGTCCCCGGGCACGTGCCACAGCGCCTCCTGGAACAGCACGGGGCTCACCAGATTGTTGACGTTATACTCCGCCGAGAACGTGCGGGCCAGGCTGCCCTGCCACTGGGCCTCGGGGATGGAGGTACTGAGCCAGCGTGCCGAGCGGGGCCGCGGCTCCCGGATCACCTGTGCACAGGACGTGGGTCAGGCCTCTGCTGCCCTGCCTCCGGGAGGCCCCGCCTCCGGGGAGCCCAAGGGTGGCCAGCCCACCTTCTTGAGGGCCTGAAGCAATGTGGGGGCGATGGAGTCCATGAAGTAGGAGTGGAAGGCCATGCCGCCCGTCCGCACCTCCTTGGCAAACACACCCTCCTGCTTCAGCTCCGCCACGAATGCAGCCACCTCAGCCTAGGGACGGAGATGTCGGGGGCTGGACGAGTGGGTCTGGGCCGTCCCCCCAGGGCGCCTGAGGGACGGAGCAGGGACTTGGGGACAAGCCTCGCCTCCTAGGCCCCACCTGCGGTCCCGAGATGGTCACCGTGTCCTCAGAGTTGTGGCAGGCGGGCACGACACCAGGGGGGCAGCGCTGCTTACACTCCTCCCAGGACAAGCCTGTGGGCAGGGACGGCCTCAGGGGGCAGCTGCGGGGAGCCAGGGGGCCCTGCCCGAGAGCAAGACACTGCCCAGGGCGGGCCCTAATGACAGGGGTATGGTAATGACAGCCGCGGAGCGGTGCCTTTATGGGCCGCTCTCACTCCTGCTGTGTTTGATCTCAGAGGAAGGTGTCCTCCCTGGTGCCCCACAGGCCAGGAGCGGGCCTGGGAGTTAGGTCTGGGCTCCTAACACCTCTCCTGCCAGCTCTTTAGGGCGGTGGCTCTCTGAGGTGTCCCTCCCAGCCTGCCCGAGGCATGATCACGTCCGCCCCTTCCCCTGAAGCCTCCAGGAATAGATGCCGGCGGAGGAGAGCCAGGACCAACCATCCCGACAACCCTGGGGCTTCGTGTGTGTGTGTGTGTGTGTGTGTGTGTGTGTGTGTGTGTATATGAGGGGAGAGCTGTCCCCACCTGGTTTCAGCTCAGGCGCGTGGAAACGGCACCAGCATTTACAAACGCGCCTCAGTAAACGTGCTAGATGTCAAGGCCAGGGGGCGTGGGAGGCCACTACGGCGGGTCCTGAAAGGGTGCTGGGGTCTGTCACTCTGCTCTGAGGACAGCGGCCAGTGCGGCCCCCCCAGGACCCCGCCTCTGCCCAGCGTGAGTACCAGGAGTGCTAGGAAGACAGACCTCCCTGGACACCCTTAAGGCTGTGGGCCACACGGGATGGGGGACCGTGCGGGGACACCCACCGACGGCCGCCATAGTCCCTGGTGGGATGTTGGTCTCCTTGATGCACTGGCCCCTCCAGTAGGCGGCGAGGATGGCCTCCTCCTGAGAAAGGCAGCCATCTGCGTAGCCGCAGGCCACCTCACCCAGGGAGTGCCCGATGATTCCGTCGGGCCGCAGACCCATGGAGTTCAGCAGGTCTATGAGGGCGATCTGGGGGTGGGGTGGGGGTGGGGGGGGGTGGAACACAACACATCATGCCAGTCCTGGGGACACCAGGCTGGCCACGTGCACAGTCACAGCAGCCTTGTCAAGCCCGGTGCCCGCTCCCCTCCCCACGGTTTCTCGTCCTGCCCACCGGCCCCCAGGCCCCGCAGGTGCACCTGGATGGCGGTGAGGCTCACGAAGGCGTGGACGATGTCATCAAAGGTGGCCTCGTCTGTGCTCAGCAGCAGCTCAGACACCTGCAGTCCCAAGGGCTTCACGGCCTCGTCGGAGCGCAGGATGGAGTCCCGGAAGCTGCCCAGGCGCATGAGGCTCAATCCCATCCCGCACCACTGTGTGCCCATCCCTGTTCCAGCGAGAGGCGTCAGGGGTGGGGGCCGCGCAGCCCTGACCACCCGCGCACCCGCCGGGGAGGGCCTGGGGAGCAGGGTCCTCACCCGAGCAGATGAACCAGAGTGGACGCTTGCCAGCGGCCACCTGCTGTACCTCCTGGCTGCCGCCCTTGCCACCCAGCACGGTGTAGCCCCGGAAGGGCATGGCGGTGGGGGGGATGGCCGCGATGTCATTGAGCATGCTCACGAAGGCCAGGTCCTGGCTGTGCCGGTGGCCTTGCTCCAGCAGGCAGTGCACGGCCTCCGGGGTGCGTCCGCTGGCCCGCAGCAGACGGGGCAGAGAGGCGTGCCGGGTGGGTGCCAAGGGCAGCCGCAGATTGGGCTGGAGAATGACGTGCACGTTGGAGCCGCCGAAGCCGAACGAGTTGATAGACACGTTGCCTCCGCGGACGGGCAGGGGCTGCTGCACCACCTGCAGCCGTCCATCCCGGAGCGCGGGGATCTCGGTGTTCGGGCTCCGGAAGTGCAGGTTGGGGGCCCAGAGCCCATGCTCCAGGGACAGCAGCACCTGTGGGTGGCTTGGAGTTGGTGGGGCGGCTGACCTCACACTCCCCACCTGGGGCGGGGGTTCCCCCTCCTGAGACCACACTACAGGCCCTGCCCCCCACATTCACCCTGCCGTGGCACAGGGACCCGGTGACCTAACCACACGCCCCTTCCCCTCTCTGGGCCTTGTGCCTTCACCTGGGGCCCCACTGACCCTCCAGGCTGATGGGCTAGGGGACCTGGACACGGAGGTCCCTCCCAGGCCTCACCCCTAGTCCCGATCCTTGCAGGAACTACAAACAGATTCCCGTGTCAGCCCGAAGGAGCTGAGAGCGTCAGGAAGCCCCCACCGTACCCAGAAACTACCACTGCTTGGTCTCCCCACAGACCACCCAGCCCCCACTGGCTGGTGAGGAGGCTGTGGGACCGGCGGCGGCAGCAGCGGGGGGAGGAGGGGGGGGGGGCGAAGGATGGGCCACCTGTCTGGGGCCGTCCCAGCCACTTCACCTTCCCTAGCCGAGGGTCTGACCCACAGGGAGCCAGGGTAAAGACCTGTCCTATACTCGTGCCCTGCTGTCCGGGCCTCGATGGCTGGCACCCCACAGCACAGCCTTGCCTGGCACGCGGGATGGCTCCAGACCAGCCCACCCACCTTGGCCAGAGCCGCGAGCCCTGAAGCGGGCTCCGGGTGCCCCATGTTCGACTTGGTGGACCCGATCAGCAGGGGCTCCTGGCGGGAGGGGCACAGGACTTGGGCGATGCCGTTCAGCTCCTGGGGGTCCCCCACCTGCAGAGGACAAAAGGGAAGGTCAGGACCCCACCTGGGCGCCTCTTAGGAGCGAGGCGTGGACCCCACCTGGGCGCCTCTTGGGACCGAGGCGTGGATGTGGCTCTCACCTTGGTCCCTGTGCCGTGGGCTTCGATATACTCGAGGGACTCTGGGCTCAACCCAGCCGGCTCGTACAGCGAGCGGATGAGCTGTTCTTGCGCCTCCCCGGAGGGGAAGGTCACACCTGCGGGAGGAGCCGGGCCTCAGTCCCCAGCCGCCGACCGCCTGCAGTGGGCTGGCCTGGCCCCTCGGGCCCCCAGCCGCACCCACCTTGCTCCTTGCAGCCGTCCGTGTTGGTGCCGGTGTTGAGGATGGTGGCATACACACGCCGGGCCAGGGACTTCTTGGTCAGCAGGACGGCCACCACGGCCTCCGCACGGCAGTAGCCGTTCCCTGAGGGCAGAGGACACCTGTGCTGGCGCCAGGCCCCCGAGGCCGGGAGCTCGGGGCGGAGCTGGGCGAGCTGGCGTCAGATGGGAGCCGGGGTGCGAGCACCGTCCGGCGGCCCCCCCACCCCCCGCCCGCAGCTCACCGGACTCGTCGAAGGCCTTGCAGGTTCCGTCGGGGCTCAGCATGCCGAGCTTCATGAACTGCACGGAGGTGTTAGGCTTGAGCAGGATGTTGAGGCCGCCCACGATGGCTGCGGGGCACTCGCCCCTGCGGATGGCCTGGTAGGCGTTATGAAGGGCCAGCAGGCTGGAGGAGCAGGCTGTGTCCAGAGCGATGCTGGGCCCTGCAAGCGAGAGGCGCTAACAGGGCGCCCCCCCCCACTCGCCCCAGTTCCCCCTTCCTTGGGGGAGCCAGAGGCCGGGAGGGGCCGGGTGGGGACCCACCTTTAAAATCAAAGAAGAAGGAGAGGCGGTTGGCCATCATAGCCCGCTGGCAGCCCACCATGCTGTAGCCCAGGAGAGTCTCAGGGTCTCGGCTCAGAGCCTCTGAGGCCTCCGAGCCACTCACGCCCACCCAGACGCCTGTGTGTGTCCCCCGCAGGGTAGCCGGGTTGATGCCTGCAGGAGACAATGGTAAAGCCTGGCAGCCAGGCCTGCTAGAGAGCACCCAGCCCGCACCCACTCCAGGGGCGAGGCCTCACCTCTTGGCCTCTCTGGCTTGGGTGTGGGGGGACCTCATCTCAGCCTAACTCTGGAGGGGCCTGAGCAGGACAGCCGGCCCAGGTAGGGCTGAGGACAGATAAGTGGGTCACGAGGAACCAGGGGCCCAAGGGACAGATGGGGCTCCAGGCTCTGGGGTTAGGCAGAGGCCAGAGACAGCTGGAGGTAAGGACAGAAGGCAGCATTGTCCCCAGGATACTCCCCTGGCCCCTGGTGTCACCAGCAGGGTCTGGCAAGCCCCGATGACCAATGAGCACCCAAGCACCAAGGGCAGCCTACTCTAGGACGGGCTGAGATAAGGAGACAGAGGAAGACAAAGGCTAAGTGTCCAGGCTGGGAAAGGAGGGAGGGACCCTGGCCAGCCCCTGGGGAATGGCGTCCAAGGTCTCTGGGTGGGGCCCGGGCAGTGGGAAGCCTCTGCCCGTCCTGCGCCTCAAGGTGCTGTGTGCAGGTCGGGCCCCGGGCCTGGCCGGCACCTTCTGCAGGGTGAAAGAGCCGAAGGGCCAGGACTGGCCCCCACCCCCACCTGCCGAGGCACCACACCCACATGGCTGGCCTCCTCTCCACGTCCCTGGGGCGGCAGGGACAGGTGTGCTCCCCGTGACAAAGGACAGCTGCCTTGAGGTACCCGTCCAAGGCCAGACACGGCCCAGAGAGAGGAGTGGAGAGTGGGAGTCCTGGGGGCAGCATCCCGCCTCCTGCCCTGCCTGGCACTCCACCGGGGCCCCGAGATCAGCTGTACGTTGGGGAGGGAGGAAACTGGGCCACCTGGGCATGTCAGGGACACCTTGGTGTGCAGTTGTGAAACCCCCGACCTGCTAACAGGCCTACGCCTCCCAAGACCATTGGCCTGGACCAGGGCCCAGGAGGAGCCACGGTGGCTTCTGCGTCTGCCTGGATTTCTGCGCTTTGTGACACTTCTACACTGAGCACGGGTTGCTTTTAGAAGCGAGAAAGGGTAACGCTGTCATGTCTTCTGGGGGAGCGGGGACTGCAGAGACCGGCCCCGGCCCTGAGGTGGCCACAGTTGGCCAGCGGCCTCCCGAGGACCCACCTCCATCCAGGATGGCCTCGTAGGTGACCTCCAGTAGCAAGCGCAGCTGGGGGTCCATCGTGTGAGCCTGCTTTGGGTGGACCCCGAAGAAGGAGGCATCGAACTTGGACAGGTCCTTTAGCTTGCCGGTACGCTTGGGCAGGCCGTAGAGTCCTGCAGACAGAGGCAGGTGGAGGGCTGTGGGCCCCGAGTGACCGACAGCAAAGTCCCTGCTGTGATGGGGAGGCCGCAAGCTCTCCAGGGGGACCAGGCAGCAGCCCCAGAAGCAGGGCCTAGTGCTGCTGGGCCTGGGGTGCCACTGGCACCACGTGGCCGACTAAGACCCCAGCCGTGCTCTGAGAAGGGGACCCACTGGGCGGGCCTCAGAGCAGGGCACAGTGGGGACGGTGCCTCCCCCAACCCACCGCTGTCCTAGCTGGAGACCCTCTCTGCCTGGCCTGCCGTTGCCTGGCTGCTGAGATCGGGCCAGACTCTTCCGTGCTGACTCACATCCCGTAGATCAGGTAGAGCCGCTCTGCAAAAAAATCCTACTGGGCGGGAGGGAGTCAGACCAGCTTCCCCAGAGAGCTGGTGTCTTATCTGACGGCCCGGGACTCGTGGGCCGGCAGGGGCAGAGTAGTGGGTGGCGGGGCCAGAAGCACCTTCCCCGCCTGGCCTCACCCCGGCTCTGCTCCCCCAGCAGATCACCTGGCTTGACTATGACATGGGCGGACGCACGCCCGGGTTGGCCCTCAGCCTCCCAGTCCCCGGCTCCGAGGCCCCTCCGGGCAGCAAGGCTCCGCAGTTAGGACTGGGACTCAGGCTGGAGCTGGTCTGCTCCGGGCAGCCGGGAGGCTGCACCCACAGCAAGCACAGGAGAGGGGCATCCACGTGGGAGGGGAGCCTCAGGACCACCCACTCACCTGCCTTCCACCTCCTGTCATCGTCTGTCACCATGTCCACGCCGCCGATGAGGTTGGCCCAGAACTCCTCCATGTTCTCCGACTCGGGCAGCTTCCCGGACATGCCAGCAATCACAACGTCCTCCATGGCTGCTCTGTGCAGGGGGAGTAATGTGGGGGGCCTGGCGCTGGTCATATCCGGCTGCCAGACCACCAGGCTGCAGCCTCTCCCCTGGCTTTCTAACCCCACAGCACCACCTACGGGTTTGTGAGCGGTGAGACCAGGATCCAGGAGGCCAGCTCCTGCGCCCTGGGCTGGCCAGGACAGACGCCTCAGGTGTATGGGGGAGTCCACACTGGTCCAGCCAGCCCTTACTTTTCACTGGGAGGACTGGACCCTCTGGCCTTTGGCACTGGCCTGGCACTTCTGGGGCCCTGGCCTGGGGTGACCCCCCCCCCCCCCGCCATGGCCCTGCTGCCTCATATCTGGACCCCAACAGTCCCTGCGACCTCTGCAACCTGCCGCTGGGGTGCTCCTGGGAGAGGGCCTCACAGAGGGCAGCAGGCAAGGCCATCCCAGAAGGGCCGAACTCCTCCTAAGACAAGACCGCTGGGCACTCGATCTGTTAAGAGCTAACCCGGTGAATTAAGCAAACAAAAAAGAAAGGGTACCGAGATTTGAGGAAAGGAAATATGGCAGTGGGGGAACGCCGACCCACTCTAACCAGTGGGCCCTGCACTCCAGTGCATCCCAGGCCGCTCTCCATGCTGGGGGCAGGGGCCGACTGTCACTCAGGGCAGCCCTCAAACTGCACCTAAACCTCGAAGGGCTCTGGGGAAAAGACGGCCCCTGCCCAGAGTTGGACCCACCCAGCCAGTCTAGCCCCTCCAGCAGGCAGAATCGTTCCTGGTTCTGGCCTGCAAGTGCTGCCCAGGCCCGCACACCTGTGCAGGTGAGGAGGCAAAGGGACACTGCTGGCCTAACTGCACACAGCCTGCCTGGCCATCCGGACTAAGGTCCCCGAGGCCCCCCCTGCAGAGAAAGCCCAGGCCACCCTGGGCTTAGGGGTCCAGGAACGGGGCCCCTGGACAGCCCCTGAAGAAGGGTGCAAGGCCAGGGTTACTCTGGCAACTTCCGCCAAGGCCCGAAGGCCTCGTGGCACTAATGAGCGGCAGACACGGCAGCCCGCCGCCCTCCCGGGTCTCCGGGTCCCTCTGAGCAAGGGCGCGTGAGCCGAAAGCAGCGTCTTCCTTGGGCGGCGCGGCGGCCCCGAGTCCCGGCCGGGAGGGAGCCCCCACCCCCGGCGCTGAATAAAGAGCCCTTTGGCGGCCCGGAGGCTCCAGCGCCCGGGCGGCAGCTTCCTCCTGAGCGCGCCCGCTGTTCTCCCTACTTGCTATTCACGCCGAGTCCGGCGCGGCCCGGGCAGGGGCTGGAGACCCCGCGGCGCCGACCTCGCCCCGCCGCCACCGCCAGCCCGCCCTCCAGAACTTCGGGGTTCCGCGCGGCGCCCACGTGATGGAGGACTGGTGCCCCCCCCCACCCCCGCCGTGCTCCCGGAATCCTGGATCGCGCTGGGCCGCGTCCCTCCGGCACCGGGCGCGGGGGATGCCGCGGGCGGAACGGGTCGGCGGCCAAGCCCGCGTGGCCCAGCCCGCAGCCAAAATGGCTGTTCGCGGCGCCCGGGCGTGCGCCCCTCGCCATCGCCCACCTGCCCCGCCGGGCCCGGGGCGCGGCGCGCCGGCCCTCCGGGCGCCCGAAGCCGGCGCCCCGATCACCCAGGCCGGGGACTCGGACTCGGAGCCCGCGACCTGGCCGGCCGACCTCTCCCCTCGGGAGTCCCCCGGGCCCCGAGCCCGGCCGTGCCGCTCCTACCTGGTCTGGGCGCGGGTGGCGGGCGGAGCGGGCGGCGGGGCGCGAGGATGGAGCGCGGCGGCGGAGGGGAAGCCGGGCCGCTGCCGTCTCTCTGGCTCCCTCTAGGCCGGCGCCGACTCTATTTAACCGCGGCCGTCCCCGCGCGGACACGCCACATGGGCTGACAGCTTGGCTGCGCCGCCCAGGCCAATGAGCGTCGGGGCTGCGCCCCGGGACCCGGCGCGCCGCCGCCAGTGGGGTGATGCGGCGCGCCGCCGAGCCGCCGGGACCTGGCGCGGGGGCGCGCAGGGCTGGGGGACCCGGCGCCCGGGGGGCGCCATGGGGGGCTCCGCATCACCCCCGCCCCCGGCTTCCGTGCCCCGCCCCCCGGGCCCGTGGCGCGGAACCGCCGGCGGCGCACGCGCAAGCGCAGGGGATTGAGCCCGCGGCAGGCCCCCGCCCCCTCCCGGGGCCGCCCCCCGTCCTCGGGCCGCGGGGGCCACGTGTGCGCGCCGCGCGGGTGAAGTTGGGCGGGGATGTGCTTGGGCCACTGTGGGGTCATCGTGGGGGCACGTTCGGGGCCGGCCGGACCCCCGAGAGGACGGAAGGACGGACGGGCCCCGGATCTGGCCGCGCGGAACCGGGCCGGGGGGGAATGGGGGTGGGGGTGGGCGGGACCCTCTCGTCGCCGCGGCCAATCGGGGGCCGGGGGCGTGCGCGCCGGCCCAATGGCTGCGCACGAGTGGGCGTTGCTAAGCGATAGGGTGATGGGCCGGGCGGCGCGGCGGTCGTTGACCCCTGCCGAGGGCGCCCCGGGCGGGGTCACTGCCGGTCACCGCAGCGCGGCGTGGCCAGGCCTCCCCAACCTCGCGGGCCGGCGCGCGCGCGCCCCTCTGGCTCCCGGAGTCCGCGGGGTGGGGCGTGGCACGGACACCAATTGGCGCGGTGCGAACAAAGGCCCCCCCCCTCCAACGGGCAGAGGTACCCGCGCGCGCACGTGGCCACTCGCCCCCACGGGCGCGCACACAACCGGCGGAGTCTCAAACCCTGTGTCTGGGCGCCTTTTCCCTGCTCACGTGGTTACCGAACTTGCAAAAAGACCTAGGCTTCCAGACCAAAAAGAAACTGGCGGCCCGTCTAGGGGTCACCTGAGAGTCCAGGACTACCGCCATCCAGCCCTGGCGACCATGCCCTGCAGGGCCGGGCCACCTGATGGGCCCCCACGAGGGCTCTTTGTGAGGCCAGAAGAGCCCCTAGCGGTCCCTTGCATGGCCAGAGCCCCGCTGCTGCTTCGAAGCCACCTCATTGTCTGGAAATCAAACGCTACTCCCTGGGCTCCATGGCGACCCCTTCCGCCTGGCTTTCAGGAGCCCGGGAGCTGTGTGGAGCAGGACACTGGCTAGGGACACTCAGGGACAGCACAGAACGGGATTGGCACCGTGAGTCCCGACCACACAGCTTCACTTGGCCACGTGCCCCTGCATGTCCCACAGTGCTCACCAGACCCGTTAGGTCCCATTGGCAGCTGGGTGCCGGGATGCTCCAGTCTCTCGGGTGGCATCCTGTCCCTGGGGGCTTCCCATCAGGAAAAGGGGTGGGGAGGGCCCTAAGGCCAACAGTTGAATTAATGTCCTGAACAACCTTCCCATGGTTTTTTTTTTCTCTTCCGATTTAATAATTTTTCAGATATCCTGCACCCCGGGTCAGGACCGGCTGGACCGTGCTGCACAATACTCCGGACTTTTGGTGACTTAAAGTATCCCAGGCTCACTTCCTGCTGCCCACTGCTGCCTGCCAGGGGCCCAGGTGATGGGGGCTGTTTCCAGGGCGACACAGCCTGGGAGGGAGGGCCTGGGTCTGCACCACAGAGACGGCTCGGGGACTTGCTCACGGGCTCTAAAGTGTCTCCATGGGAAGTGACAGGACATCTCTACCCAGTTTTTCAGCATAAGGAAGTCACACGGCCGTGCCCCACTTCTACAAACAGCAGAGCACCGGGACTCCTGCCACCCCTGGGCAGGGCCGCCTCCCGGCTGCTGCTGCTTCCTGGCGTGTTGGGAATGACCCTCCGTTGCCTGGGCAGGTTCCTAGAAGTGTGTCCCCCCATGCCTGAGTGTTCACATGGAGCTCAATGAAGCACATTACAGAGGCACAAGATGGGGCGGGGGCCATTTCAAGCCCCTGGGACCTGGCCTGTGACCCCTCGGTCCTGCACCAGGCGGCTGCGTTGGACAAACACCACCACCACCGTTCGCGGCCTCACCTTGTGACGTGCGTCCGCACACCCCCTACACCTGTGAGCCAGGCAGGCAGATGACGCCGTTCACATTTTACTCGAGGGCAAACTGAAGCCACAAAGGCCACATGATGCATACAGGTCACACGGCAGCCCGGCGGCCCTCTCCTGTCCTCCCGCTTCAGTGACAGCCGGCAGCCCCAAAAGGGAAAGCCTCGGTGCAGAGCGCCCAGGCCACCTGAGGGCACAACCACGCTCTGCCCGGGGTTGGGGACAGGCTGTCTCCGTTTCCGAGCACGGCTGCAGGCGAGGAGTGCTCTGGCTGTGCCAACCAGGTGTGGGCGCCAGGGGACAAAAAGGCTGAGGGCTCTGGATGAAGGGGGCAGCACATGCCCTGGCCTCCCCCACGCTGACCCCCGAGACCAGGGACCGTGGTCCCAACTGCTGAGTTCACTGCAGAATGCGCCCGCGGGTGTGAGGGGTGCGCGCTCACGATGTGGGGCGTTTCTCGGGCACCGAGGTGTGGCCGTGGTCTTGTGGTGCTTGGAGCCCAGGGGATCGGGCGCCCGGCTCCAGGCATCTGGGCGTCAGGAATGCCTCACTGCGGGGTGGATGTGGGAGGCTCTGGAGTGACCCGCCGCCGTGTTGACCTCACAGGGCTGAGGACCGGAAGGGCCGCGTCCACCACAGCGGCTCCCTGACGTGAGCGCCCTGGCACGCAGGCCAGAGCTCGGGGACCCGGACTGGCCACGGGGGCTCACCCTGACCCCCAGCTTTCACTTCTCCCAGGAGGGCCCCTCACACACACAGCACTCTGGGGATGCTCCGTGTGCGGGCATTCTGCTCCCCGTGTCCCCCACCACCCTCAGCGGGCTCTGGGGGGGGCCGTGGTGCCTGTGACCGCCCCCCACGCCCCCGCCGTGGAGGCCGGCCTGGACTCCTCTCATGTGGCACTCTCGCGCTGATGCCCTTTCCCAAGGGGGACAAGCAGACGGCTCCACGGCCCAGAGAGAGCACGGGAGGTACGGGCTTTAATGGCTCCAGGCTGGTCAGTGGGGCACCTCGGTGGCTCTGGGGAGCCTGCTCTGAAGCTCTCTGCCTGCACCCCACGCTCGTGCACACATGGGTGCTTGTGCACACACACCCCTGCCGCGTGATCAAAGCTTGGGGCCCCAAGCTCCGACAGGGGTACTCAGTCCTTTAAGTTGTAGTTACGGATCTTGGGAGGCCTCTGGCAGCATTTAGTTTTTGCAGGGTGAGCCCTGGCAGTTCTGGCGGGCCTGGCCTTGGCCTGGGCTTCTGTCTTCACCCCTTCGATGGCAAGGGCAGCCTGTGCGCCCACGGGGCTCCCGTCAGGGTGTCTGAGGCTGTCGGCTGCTGGAGGTGCTGTGAGCTCTACCAGAAGAACAGCAAGAGAAAAGCACGTCACACCACAAAGGGCAGGAAGGGGCAGGCAGCCGGGTGCTCAGGAAGCTGGGCTCCCCGAGTACGAGCCGCTGTGTTTCTTGCCGGTGGGACCCACACCCCCACACTGGGCACTGTCACCAGAGCCCGTCAGCCCAGAGGTCTTTCCAGGGAAGCCGTTCAACGGCAGCAACTGTGCCCTGGGGTCCTGGGACACGAGGTCTCTGTGGACACGTGCTCTCCAGCTGCACCGCAGGGCCCGGGCCTGCCCCTCCGCTGGGCACTCTGGACATTTGGCCCTGAAAACGTCATCCCCTGCCGTGACCATTTTGTAATGGGTCCCAGGGGGGTGCCGAGGTTAATGGTTGACTCGTGGCCGGTCTCAGGCACTTCCCCAGCTGCCAGCTGCCCTCTGCATGCTGGCCATGCCTGCCAGGCACCTCCAGCCACCCAGCAGCCCCAACACACACGGCCAGGCACAGGCCAAGGACCTGGGAGCTGGACCACGCGTCACAGGCATGGGCTGACACTCCGGGGCCACCCTTCCAAAGCACCCACAACAGCGAATCTGCACTAGGGCGGGGTAGGAGAGTTTTGTCTTTCAAGCTTTTCTTATCTGCCAAGCTTTTAGAACTACAGATGTATTTCTTTTGTGCAAAAAAAAAAAAAAAGAAAAAAGAAAAAGGGAAAAAAAGTTGTTATTAAGAAGCAGTTATAAGAGACAAGCTAGAGTGGCTCCCTCTCGTGAGCTGGCCCAGCAGGTAGGGCCAGGACCTCCAGAGCCCCAGGAGGGTCCACGTGGGACGGGACCACCACCCCAGAGTGTACAGACGGGGAAAGGTGGGGTCTGGCAGCAGCATCTCATGCGTGAGACACACGGGGGACACGCGTGCCATCTGCCCAGGGTGGCTGAGCCCATCACCCTGGGCCCAGCCAGCACAGGACTGCGCACAGCATGAGCGGGGAACGCTGGACGATGGGGACCCACCCGGGTGAGACCTGAGGACGGGCGGATGGGACAGAAGCGGGCCAGCCTGCAGTCGGTGATGTCCACTGCACTTCCCGATCGTGTCCCCAGTGCTGTGAGCTGCAGTTCGGGTCCCTGGCCCTCACCCAAGAGCCCCTTCTGTCATCTCCAGCCACCCGGCTCCTTTCCTGCAGCCTCCCCAGGGTCACACACCCTTAGGTCTCCCTCCTACGCCCTGGGACCGAATCCCGGGGCCAGGCCCTGCTCTCCTAGTGCCTGGCCTGCGATCACCGGGGTCCTGGGGTGGGGCGGTGGTGCGCTTGGTCCCTGGACGCTCCTGTGCCCCTCTCTGCTTCCCAAGGCCATGGCTGCTTCTCCCTCATGAAGGAAGGGCCTGTGTCTTTGGTTGTCCAACCCCGGACCTGTTCCTCCTGTGCACATGCTCTCCCGGCCTGCATCCTACAAGCAAACCCGCAGGCTCGGACTTCTAGGCAGCCCCTTCCTGCTACCCTGCCCCCTCTCCGTCCCGTGATCCGCTTGGTTTCCTTCTGGAAGGCAGCAGCCAGTGGGGAGGGACAGGGTCATAACCCTGGGGGGCTCCCCCCCCCCCGCAACAGTGTTGGCACCATGTGTGGCCTTGGGGAGAAAGGCCAAGAAGACCGCCCACGGAGCCCTCCCTGAGGAGGAGGCAGATTCCCCCAGGGCAAGAGCAGTCCGGGCTCAGGCATGAAGCTGGACAGGTCAGGCCCGTTCATCCCCAGCACACACCCCATGACCATGATGTGTGTCTTCCCTGCTTAACCTGAGGTGTGCCCTCGAGCAGGCCTGTGGCTGCTTTGTGGAAACGCGGCCTCCTCCACGCTGCCCTTTTGATCCCTGCCCGAGCCACTCTGCAGAGCCCGGCCTGGGATTTCTCTCTCTGCTGTGGTCCTCATCGGGCTTCAGTGTCTGAGCACAGGACTGGCCTCCTGTGTGCAGTTGGCCCAGCTCCCACCCTCAGGAAGGCTCAGCGAGCTGCCCGAGGCCTCCAGCTGTGAACCGGTCCCTGTCTCGGAGGCTCCCGGGACTCTATGTACACGGGTGGCGCTGGTCCCAGCTCCCTGGGTGCTCAGGGCCACTGCTCAGCCCCCTTCTGACCTGGGGATGCTTCCTGGGGGGGGGGGGGGCCGAGCTGCCCTGAGCACGTGCCACCTGGGTCTCAGAAGACTGCCGGGCTCAGGGCTGTCCTCGCTCTCCAGAGCCTCCCCTGGGGCTAGGGGCGCTGCAGGCCTCAAGTCCCAGCCGTAGTCTTGGACACAAGGGATGAGGTCTCTTTGGCTGGCTGCAGCCTCGGCTGGTCCCTCCAGGCCTTCAGCGTCCCCTCCCCGCCCCCGCACGTCACCTGACACGCTGACGGATGCTGCTCCCACGGAAACCTCGCACCTGCTTCCGTGGGAGCCCTCGCGCCCCTGGGTTCAGCCCTTCTCAGTCTCCTTGCCCCTCATCCCAAACTCCCTTTTTGATTAGTGGTTATGAATTAGATTATGTCTTGCTCCCCAAAACCTTCCAAGGCTTCCTGGCATGTTGGGATGGAACCCAAGCCTCTAGCGAACAGCGGATGTGGAGTAGCCTGGCTTCCCGACCCCGCGTGTCCGGAAGCTGCAAGCTTCTTCCCAGGGCTCTGGGCCTGACCTGAGTGACCCTGCAGGAAACTGCTGTCCGCCCTTGGTGCAGAGGCTCCGGGCACACATTCCTGGACTCAGCAGGTGGAGGGGGGTGAACAGGAGACCCCAGATCCTTCCTCGAGCTGCTCCTGGCCTTGGGCTGGGGGCACTGATCACAGACCAACCTCCTTGTGAAACATACCAGCATCTCCGTGCTGTCCCCTTCCTTCCTGAGGTTAACACCCAGCACCAACCCCTAATTGCTCCTTCCTAATATTTTCAGGGCTCCCCCTGCCCCCCGGTTCTGAGCTTACCCAGGCCTGTCTACTGGGGCCTCTCAGTGTGGCCCAGTGTGGCTCCTGTCCTGGGCCTGGGAGCACACTGGGGTCCTAAGGAAGGGAATTTAGGGGAAATGCTCCGTGAGTACAGGCCTTGAAGAGAGGCCAGTTCTGGCCTCGTCCAGGGCCGCCTTGTCCAAGGTGGGCAGGCAGGACCTGGAGAGCAGTCCCTGCCTTCCACGTGGACTCTGTGCCCTCTCCAGGGCCTGAAGCTCAGCTGTACAGGAAAGAGGTGCTGAGAGAGGCCTGAGGTGGGGCGGGTGGGTGGCAGGTCTGTGGGGGCAGGGGTGGGGGGCAGGGCCAGGGCAGCGAGAACTGGAGATCAGGGAGGGAGCAGAGAGCGGGGGCCAGGAAATGAAGCCTGGCTTGCCCCCAACCTGGAAGGCAGAGGCGACAGCAGAAAGAAGCCTCTGGGCCCCAGAAGGGAAAGAAGGCACACAGAGCACGCTGGAGGTGTGCGAAGGCTGAACTGGCTTCCGGACACCGGGGCCGTGCTTGTCTCTGCCCTCACCCGGGACCCGGGGCTGCGTTCGGACAGCAGGCCTGTGAGGCGCTGGGTGGGGATGGCAGAAGGCCAGGGGCGACCAGATGGGACGGGGCGGGTTCTGATCTGCCTCCTTCCCACAGATCTAAGCCTAAACACTAGGTACACAAGGTAAGATTCGCACTGTGCACAGGGACAGTGGGAGGACAGTGGCAGGTCCTCTCCCGTCAGCCAGGCAGGCTCACCCTCTGTCGCTCCCTCTCCCTCTCCCTCTCCCTCTCCCTCTCCTCTCTCTCTCTCTCTCTCTCCCTCTCACTGCTCCAGGCGGCCGGGGACCCTCACACGTTAGGGGCTGCTGGTCCTCATGCCCCCCCGCCCCCTCCCCACCGCCCGTGGCAGTGAGCTGCCCTCCGCCTCTCTTGGCAGGGGAGCAGCTGTGAGCGGCTGAGGCAACACTCTCCTTTTCCACGAAAATGAGGCCCCTTGGGAGGACGGCCCCTCGGCCACGGGCACACAAGCTGCCATCGTGCTCAAGGCGCTGTGAGCCACTGTGGCCACAGGCCTCCCCACACCGGACCAGGCCCTCAGGTTGCTCTCTGGACATCTGATGATGGCCTTCGGGACCCCACGGCGGCTTTCGGGTAGCCCAGGGGGAGGGGCAAAGGGACAGAGCCGCCAAGAGCAGGCACAGCTCCATCAGGTGGCCGGCAGGCCTCCTCCGCTGCTCCCTGTTGGATTTCAGCCGCGGTGGGCAGCAGGGCGGCCGGAGGTGGCTCCCAGGGGCCTTTCCCTTCGGCAGGGTTGAGCACGTGAGGACAAGTGTCACGCGTGCCGAGTCCCGACGCGCAGCCAGACGGGGCTCTGAGCGAAGCTTTTTGTGCACACGCCTGCCTCATCCTCCACAGGGGCTGTGGTGACCCCGGCCTGCCCGCCACCACCGACCAACGCAGAGGGAAAGCGGGTGGCGCCCACCCCCCAGGTGAGGAGCGTGGCCTGCCCTGGAGGCTGCCTGGAGGAAGCGGCCGAGACAAACTAACTGGAGACTGCTCTATCACGAGTTGAACTTGGGGCAGACAGTCCCAAGTCTGGGCAGTTCCCATTTGCCTGGCTCCTCACGGAAGAGCGGCCCCAGCCTCACTGGGGAGGCAGGACCGGGCTCACGGCCTCCGTCGCGGTGCTGGTGCTTGGTAAATGAAAGCAAATCTGATGAATGTGTGCCTCCTCCCCCACCCTCGGGCCATACCCCGCCACCTCTGGCCTGAGACGTGAGCCTACGAGAAGTCAGACGGCAGGGCGGCCCTCTGCCCATGAAGCCCGGGGCCCCGAGCTCGGCTCAGCTTCCAGCCAGCTACCTGTGGGCTGGTCTGTGACACAGGAGGCCAGCAGACGGCAGGGCTGCAGGGACCGGTGGTCTGGCCCAACCGGGGGTGCCCAGCCCAGGATCTGGGTGGAGGTTAGGTGTCCCGGGCTCCCGACTCCGTGCTCCCGGACAGCACCTGCTCCCGTCAGTCCCGGCACAGCGCCTACCCCCTGGGCCGGAAGGGAGAGGGTCGGCCCCTGCCCAACCACTCTGGGAGGGGCCAGCGGAACCACGTTCTGGCCTCAGCGGCCTGCAGTGCTTCTGGGTGCTCTCCAGCGGACGTTTCCAGAACAGGCTCTTCTACAGAAAAGGGGAGCTGGCTCCAGGGCCTGGGGTCACCATGTGGACGCCTAGGCAGTATCACTCTGGCTCTCCGAGGTGCAAGTTCGTATCAGAAAATGCAACAGCCTTCCCAGGAAAGGCCCTGTCTGCCTCCCGTAGTGATCGGGGCCCTGTTCCCAACCTCCCCGGCTTCTGTGCACAGAAACCAGAGCAGTGAGCCACTACCATCCTGTGAGTCAGTGGCCAGAGGTTAGCCTCTCGGCCAGGTTAGCTCCTTTGTCCAGCACGTTGCGGGCAAATGGCCAAGGCTGCCGGTCTGCGTTAGCTCCCGGCTCGGTGAACCGTAAATGCCGCAGACAGGACAGCGCCTGGTGGGGTGTGAACCCCCGAGCTGGGCCCCCTTCTGCGGACAGCTGGGCTTCCCACTCGTCCACAGGGTTCCCTCATCCCCACGGGGACCAGGCCACGGAGTGAACTACAAAAGCCGCACATCCGTAGCGGTTCCCATCAGCGGCCCAGAACAAAGGCATCCCACGTGCCTGTGTGTGACTGCATCGTCGGGACTGCGGTGACTCCGGCAAACTGAGCTACAAGTGAGGAGCGCGTGCAGTAGTGCAGAGAGCACGTGTGGTGGAGCCTTCCACGCGCCGGAAACCTGGTCACAGGAGCCGAAGACGCCCCGGAAAGACCTGTCACTGTCCTCCCCGAGGCACAGGAACAAGCCCCTCCCTCCCAGTCACAGTCACGCTGTTCCTGCACCCACCGCAGGGCCGGAGGGTGTCCTCCTGGAGTGTGACGGCGGAGGACAGACTCTGGAGGAGGCAGAACTTGCACGAAGCCTCCGCGTCCTTGTGCCGAGTTCTCAGACACGAACCTCTAAACACCTGCAGGGACTCAGACACGAGGGTTTGTTAAGCAAGGGGGAAACAAACCCGGTTTTATAGAAGGATCTACACTGAAAACCCTCTCGGGAGAAGTGCTGACATAAGGAGAGAAACAGATCCAGAAGAAGCTACAACGGGCCTGAGCAACAGGGAAATCAGAACCCTGAGCACGACACCAGCGACCCAACGTGAGGGTTCCAGCCGGTGGGGGGGGGGGGGGTGTCTCGGAACCCGGCAGGGCTGCACGAACGTGGTTCGGAATCAGTGACGCTAAGACAAAGTCAGAACACGAAACTTGTAACACAGCAGAAGCCAGCTGGACTTTTCCCATGAAAAACAGGAATGTGGAAGAACGAAACAAAGAAAGTAGAGCAGAAAAATTAAATCCCAGAGGTAAGAATTTAATAAATACAAATAAGTTAAACTTGCTAATGAAGACAAAAAACTCTCAGCCTAATTGAAAAAAAAACCCAGGGTCCCATGAGATGTTGTGTGGAAGACCCATTTAAAATAAGACACACAAGGGGCGCCTGGGGGGCTCAGTCGGTTAAGCGTCCGACTTCGGCTCAGGTCACCATCTCGCGGTCCGTGAGTTCGAGCCCCGCGTCGGGCTCTGGGCTGACGGCTCAGAGCCTGGAGCCTGTTTCAGAGTCTGTGTCTCCCTCTCTCTCTGACCCTCCCTTGTTCATGCTCTGTCTTTCTCTGTCTCAAAAGTAAGTAAACGTTAAAAAAAAAATAAAGTAAGACACACAAAATTTAAAACTAAAAAAATAAAACACAATGATACAACAAGTGTCATCACCGGGGAATAAGGACTCTGTACTGGTCCAGGTCTGGCTTCAGAGTATATCTGAAAACAACTGACAGAGCTACAAGGGAAAAACAGATAATTCAGCACAGGCACATGGAGACTGTAACTTGTCCCTACTGCTCACAGACAGACAAACCCACGCAGAGGTGGCAAAGGCTAATCGAATTGATTTGCCTGAGTTATCAGACACACAGACATCTAAACTGATGGGCAGAGAATAGAATTTCTTCTTCAGCAAATGGACCATAGGCAGAATCGGACCACATGTCAGACCTGCCATAGAGCAAGTCTCAATTCCTTCCAGACATAATGCAATAAAATTAGAAACCAATAGCAAACCCTCCAGGGTCCCTTCAGATGTGAAACTGACACCACATTACGGATTCATCCTTGCGTTAGAAAGGAATCCATAAAATGAATTAAGAACTATTCAGAACTGAGTCCCAGAATTTGCAGGACACAGCTGACACCCACTTCTTGGGGACCACAGCAGCTCACCCGCAAGGAGGTGAGCTACACTTCCAGCAGAAGAAGCCAGAGAGAAAGCAACACAACAAACTGAGGGAAACAAGACGTAAAATTGTGAAGTTAGAGGCGGACTTCAGTAAACCAGAAGCCCCGAGGAAAACCGCATACAGAACATCAGCGGAGCCCAAACTGTTGCCTGTGGTGACGAGAACTTCTGCCAAGACTGATCCTGTAAACAAGGGGGAGCAAATAAACACAGCAGGGGATAACTGGGCACAAGTGAGCGTTAACAGCTACCCACTAATACACTGAGAAAACCTGGAAACAACAGAAAACTCCAAAATCACAACCAAAAGACAGCATTTGAAATACCCAGTAACTATTAAGGAAATTGAACTGCTGAGTAATTCTCTTGCCAAAGGCCCCAGGCTCAGATGGCTTCACAGGTGGTTCTACTGAATTTCCACAGAAACCAAATTTTCAAGGGACAGTATGTTTCCATCTTATTCAAATTATTCAGGAAACTACAAAAGAGTGCGAGATGCCTGGCCAGTTTTATTCCCAAACCATACAAGGACAACGCAAGAGACACAGGCCGATTTAACTTGTAAATACAGCTACAAAAACTATATATAAACATTATCAAATCAAATCAACCAAGTATTAAAACGTAACATCGTTATCAAGTCAAGTTTACCTCAGTAATGCAAGGCTGGCTTATTTTCGGAAAATCTACCACCATACTTTACCACACTAATAAATGAAAAAGAAAATGTTTACCAGGATCAACGCCAAAAAAAAAAACCTGACCAGGCTTAACACCTATTTGTGATGAAAACACTTAGTAAATCAGGAGCATGAGGGACAATTTTAGCTTGACAAAGGCTGCATTTTAAAAGTGCAGCAATCACATTTAGTGGCGAACCCGGCCTCACCACCTTCAGGGTCATGAGTGGCAGAGATGCCCGCCGCGTGGGTGCGGGAACCTCTCCGGAGAACCGCACCCACCTTGTGAGTGTAGTATCCGGAACGGCAACGAAACTCCAAACAAGACTGCCTCCGGTTTCGTAAGTGAGTTCTCGCTGGAACGCAGCCAGGTCCCTTATCACATCTGTGGCTGGAGGGGCTGCTGGTTCCCGGTGGCCTTTCCTTAGCAAGGGGACAGGGGTGTGACCTAACTGTGCAGTGTTCTCCAGAGATGGAACAAACCGCTTACGAGCCCAGAAAACCGATGTTACACCCGAAACTAATAGGAAATCGTTTGCCAATTATACTTCAGTAAAAAAACCACAGAGAGAAAACGAAAACGGGTTTGTTCTATAAACTGGGCTTAATGTTTTTTTTTTAAGTCGAGGTACTTCTTCAAACCGGATCTCGTGCGCAGGCCTGAGGTGTCGGCAGTTCGGGCCGGGACGAGGGTAGGAGCTCGAGGCTCCTTCACGCTCGCGGCGGCCCAGGGACTCCTGAGGCCTGAGCGGCCCGGGCCGCTGGGAGGGCCCTGCCTGCGGTAATGGCCTTCCCCGGGGAGCTCCTAGCTTCCACCGCGCAGAGTAATTAGGAGAGCCGGGTAAATCGATGAGGGTTCCGCAACCAGTAGATGGTGGTGTCACCGTGGGGGAGCCCGTTCTGCTGTGACGCGCTCGGCTGCCCTATGCTAGGAACGGAGAACAAATGCATGGCCGTGGGGCAGGAGAGACTGAACGGCGACGTTCGCCGGGAAACTTCACTGGACCACGGCTGCTCCCTGATGTGTGGGTGACGCTGACCGCAGCTGCTCCTTATTTTAAAAAGTTTCGGGGCGCCTGGCTCAGTCGGCTGAACGTCTGACTTTGGCTCAGGTCACGATCTGTGAGTTCGAGCCCCACGTCGGGCTCGCTGCTGTCCGAGCAGAGCCTGCTTGGGAGGTCTGTCCCCCTCTCTCTGCCCCTCCCCCACTTGCACGCGCACACGCATGTTCTCTCTCAAAAGTAAACATTAAAGAAAACAATTAAAAAGTTCCTATTGAGTTACAACTTACAGGCAACAAAATGCGCCCATCTGGGGCACCTGGGTGCTTCGGTCAGTTGAGCATCTGACTCTTGATTTCGGTTCAGGTCTTAATCCCAGGGTCACGGGATTGAGCCCCATGTCACACCCTGTGTGGAGCGTGGAGCTTGCTTGGGTCTGTCTCTGTCTCTGTCTCCTTCTCTGCCCCTCTCCCAGACTCAAGCTCTAAAAAATTTTTTTGATGCGCCCATTTTTAAGTGTACATTTCAACGGCGTTTATCTATGTACGGAACGTTTTCATCACCCTGCAGCCCCAACCAAGCACTGACCGGCCTTTTGTCGCTACTGGTCAGACCGGCCTTCTAGAATACACTAGGTGCTTTTTTAAGTCTGGTTCTTCCGGAGACCAAAGAAATGTTTCTTGGGATTCATTCATGCTGTCTTGGGTATGCTAGCTCTTTTACTTGTGGAGCAGCGTTCCATTACACGGCGGCACCCTTGGGTATCCCTTCCATCTGGGGGTGGGTACTTGTGTCGCCCCCTATGTGGGCAGGTCATGAATGAAGGTGTTGTGAACACTGATGCTAAAGTCTCCGGGTGCACGGATAGTTCTTTTTTTTTCTATTTGAGAGACAGAGCGTGGGCAGGGGAGGGGCGGAGAGAGAGGGAGAGAGAATCCCAAGCAGGCTCCGCATTGTCGGCGCAGAGCCCGATGTGGGGCTCGAACCCACGTACCGTGAGATCGTGACCCGAGCCAAAATCAAGAGTCAGATGCTCGACCGACTGAGCCACCCAGGTGTCCCAGAGCTTGGATATTTCTATTTCTCCTGCACGGTTACCTCAGAATGGAGTGGCTGCGTCGTGCAGTGAGCGTACGTGTAACTTTTTAAGAAGCTGGCAAACCGCTTACCAGAGTAGTGGCACCATATTGCGTGCTGCCACAGTGTGTGTTTGGGTTCCCACTGCTCCACTTCCCTCTACCACTTGATATTGTCAGGCCTTGAAATTCTTTTGGTCATTCGAGCCAACGTGCAGGGGCACATCGCTGTGGTTTCAACGTGCATTTCCCTGATAACCAATAATGTGGAGCATCTTTTGTGGGCTTATTGGCCACCTAATTATCTTCTTTTGTGACGATTCACTGAATTCTATTCCTGAAACCAATACTGCACTGTATGTTAACTAAAATTTCAATAAAAACCCTCCAAAAACCAAAAATACAAAAAAATCTTTCAAAAATTGTCTTTTCAAGGAGTTTCGCTGTATTTTATTGTATTTGTTTCTTATCGACTTTGTATGTTCTGGATACACGTCCTTGACGCACACGGCGTCTCTCCCAGCCTGAACCTTGTTTTCCCGCCATCCGCACGGCGCCACTGGACAAGCGGAACTCTGCACTGTTGATGGGAGTCCCACCTATCAGTGTTTTCATTTATGATTCAGACTTCTTGTACCCCAAGGGATCTCTCTCTGCCTATCCAAAGTCACAAAGATTCTCTACTGTGCTTTTTTTTTTCTAGAAGTTTTATAGTTTTAGCTCTTATGTTTAGGCTTATAATAGATTTTGGCTTTTTTTTATTATTATTATTTTTTAACGTTTATTTATTTTTGAGACAGAGAGAGACAGAGCATGAACAGGGGAGGGGCAGAGAGAGAGGGAGACACAGAATCGGAAACAGGCTCCAGGCTCTGAGCCATCAGCCCAGAGCCTGATGCGGGGCTCGAACTCACGGACCGCGAGATCGTGACCTGAGCCGAAGTCGGACGCCTAACCAACTGAGCCACCCAGGCACCCCGGCTTTTTTTTTTTTAAGCAGGTTTCACGCCCAGGGCGGAGCCCGACGTGGGACTTGAACTCACAGGACCACGAGTCAAGACCTGAGCTGAGATCAAGAGTTGGATGCTCAACCAAATGAGCCCCGCAGGCTTCATTTCTGTATTTGGTATAAGGGAAGGGTCGGGGTTCATTTCCCCCCCCATGTGCATGTGTAGTTCTTCCAGCACAATTTATTGAAGCAACTATCCTTTCTCCTTAAATTACCATAGAATCTTTGCATTAACCAAAAAATCAGTTAATGTGTGTGTGTGTGTGTGTGTGTGTGTGTGTCTACCCACTCCTCCCTGGACATGTATACACTTTGCCAAAACCATGCTGTCACGATCACTGTGCCTTTACCCTGAGTCTCACAATTAGGTAAAATCTTTCAACTTCATTCTTTGTCGAGATTGCTTTGGCTATTCTACATCCTTTGCATTTCTGTGTAAGTTTTAATTTTTGATCCCAATTTTAAAAAGCCTGCTGGTTTTGACTGGGATTGTGGTAAGTGTATAGACACATTTTGGAAGAAATGACATCTTCACACCGAGTCTTCCAGTCCATGAAGATGGTATGTCTCTCCATTATTTAGGTCCTAATTTTCTCTGCAATGGTCTTCTTTGGTGCACAGATACTTCGTTTAGTATATCCCTAAGGACTTCATAGTTTTGGATGCTACTGTAAATGGCATTCTTATTGCCTTCCAATTCTCATTGCTGTGTACAGACAGATAACTGATGTGGCACCTTGACCTCGTATTCTGGGCCTTTACTAAAGTCGCTTCTTAGTTCTCATAGGTTTTTTTTTGTTTTTGTTTTGTTCTTAAGTCTCCTTAGGATTTTCTATGTACCGATCACACAGTATGTGAATAAACACAGCTTTACTTCTTTGGCACTCTGCGTGTCTGCCCCCCCCACCCCCACTCTTGTTCTGCTTTATGCCAAAGTTGGGGCCGGCAGTGCCGTGTGGGGTGGAAGTGGTCAGCGCTGGCATTGCCTTTGCCCTCGGTGATACGCCAGCTGCGGGTTTTCTCTAAGAGCCCTTTGTCAGACCAAGGGAGTTCTTCTCTAGCCTGCATCTGCTGGCTTCCTCCTCTTCTGGCCTGCTCACCTTTCTATTTCTTCTTGAGTCAGTTTCGGTAACTTTGGTCTTTCGGAGACTCTGCCAATTTTATGTAGGTCAACTTGTCAAACTACCGGCACGTGGTTGTTCTTCTTCCAGTGTTGTCTCCTTAATATCTACAGGACCTACAGTGACATCCCCCCCTTTCACTCACGACACAACTTGTAGAGCCACCGTTTTATCTGAGTCAATAGCACTGCGCGTTTGTCAGTTTTGTTGATATTTTTCAAAGAATCAGATTTGGTCTGATTTCCTATATCATTTTTCTCCTCTCTATTTCACTGTTCCCCACTTTTACCCGTATTCTTTCCTTCGATAAACTTTGGATTTAATCTGTTCTTATTTTTCTAGCTTTTTATGGTGGAGGTGTAGATTACTGACTTTAGACCAGTGTTCTCTCAAAGAAGCATTTAGAGTCTTAAGTTTCTAACTACTACCTGTGATTTCTTCTTTGACCCATGAGTTACTTAGAAGCGGTCTGTTTAGGGGCGCCTGGGTGGCTCAGTCGGTTAAGCGTCCCACTTCAGATCAGGTCATGACCTCACGATTTGTGGGATTGTGCCCCACATTGGGTTCTGTGCTGACAGCTCAGAGCCTAGAACCTGCTTCAGATTCTGTGTCTCCCTCTCTCTCTCTCTGCCTCTGTCCTGCTCACACTCTGTCTCTCAAAAATGAATCAATGTTAAAAAAAAATTTAATAGAAGCATTCTGTTAATTTTCAAATTTTTTGGACATTTTTTCTGCTCTGTTCTTGATTTCCAATTTAATAGTTTTGTGGCCAGTAAATACAGTCTGTATGATTTCAGTCTTTTTATTCAACATTTTTTTTTTTTTTTATTTATTTTTGGGACAGAGAGACAGAGCATGAACGGGGGAGGGGCAGAGAGAGAGGGAGACACAGAATCGGAAACAGGCTCCAGGCTCCGAGCCATCAGCCCAGAGCCTGACGCGGGGCTCGAACTCACGGACCGCGAGATCGTGACCTGGCTGAAGTCGGACGCCCAACCGACTGCGCCACCCAGGCGCCCCTGATTTCAGTCTTTTTAAATTTACTGAGACTAGTTTTACGGCTCAATATATATGGTCTATTCTGTCGAATGTTCCACATGCACCCGAAAAGAATCTGTATTCTGCTATTGTTTTTAGAGGGGTCCACACCTGTCATTTAGGTCAGGCTGGTTGACAATGTTGAAATCCTCTATATCCTCACTGATTTTTCTGTCTACTTGTTCTGTTGATTACTGATAGAGAAGTCCTAAAGTCTCCAGGTATAATTATGGACTTCTCTATACAGTAAAACCTTGGTTTGCGAGCATAATTCGTTCTGGAAACATGCTTGTAATCCAAAGCACTTGTATATCAAAGAGAATTTCCCCATAAGAAATAATGGAAGCTCAGATGATTCATTCCACAACGCCAAAATATTCACATAAAAATGATTACAATACTGGAATATAATACAAACTAATAAAGAAACTACAAAATATAAAGAAAAAACCAACAAACTAACCTGCACTTAACTTTGAAAAACTTAGTGGCTGGTGTGAGGGAGATGAGAGGAGGGTTATTGTGTAGGACGACTTTCACGATTCCTAATGGAATCAGTGCTATCTATTGGCTCAACGGAATCTTTTTCTTTTCGCGCAGTTTTAACTAGAAACCTATCCAATGACATTTGCTTTTGCCCCCTTTTGAGGCTTTCACGGAAATGTGACATTGCATTGTTGTTAAACACTCACTGCTCGCACTGTTACAGCCTTATTCAGGTGGTGCTTTTCTATAAGATTTTGCACTGTTTCCCACATTTTACACATCTTCTTAACCTCATTTGAAGTGAGGGATTCCTCTGCCCTTTTCTCCTCCTTCTACGCAGACAAGAGGCAGACGTAGACTTCTTATAAAATCTTGCCGTTTTGGCCACTCACGTATCTCGTTCGTACTTCTCGATGATTTTCTTCTAAACTTCCCCTGTAAGCATCTCCTTCTTCTTACCCCCTTTCTGTTCAACCTTTTCCTGCATGGGGGCCGTTGTATACACTTACACGGATGTTGACTCAGTACAGTATTAATAACCTCTTGTCATATTCTGTATTTAATGTAACTGGCAATGAGGCAGCAGAGGAAAGGGTCTCTATCTGCAGGCAGCCTGACCTAGAATGAAGCAAAGCCTTCCTAAGCTCACTGTTGTCCGGAAAAGCAAAGGACTGTCCACAGGTGCTTTGAAGTGACAAAAATACACTAGTGCCAGTTGTGGGCACCTTCCAACGTTCTGAAAAATCACTGATTTCAGCCAAATACCGTGGTCTGAGACCCAGCATCTGAGCATGGGAAATGATCACCCACAGTCCCGCAGCGAGACAGGGAGAGGGGGGGGGGGGGGAGGGACCAATGGTTCAGCTGTGATCATGTGATGTTCGGTGTCACGTATGACTCGTATTGTAAGACCTCACTGGTTTATCGAGTTGAAATTTATTAGAAACGTTTGCTCGTCTTGCGGAACCCTCGCAGAACAAGTTACTTGTGACCCAAGGTTTTACTGGATTTCCTTTCATTTCTGTGTTTTTAAATTGCATGTGTTTTACAGCTCTCTTATTAGGAGCACACACATTTAGGATTGTTATGTCTTCCTGATGAGTTGACTTCTGTATCATCATGAAACGTCCCTTTTTACCTCAGGTTAATATTCCTTACTGGGAAGTCTACTTTGCCTGATGTGAAATAGCCATCCAGCCTTCTTAATCTGTATCTACAATTAAAGTGGGTTTTTTTTTTTTTAATCTATCCTGGGAGTGTGCACGTGCGTACAAGTGGGGGAGGGGCAGAGAGAGAAGACCGAGAGAATCCCAAGCAGTCTCCATGCTCAGTGTGGAGTCTGATGTGGGGCTTGATCTCATGAACCCGTGAGATCATGACCTGAGCCAAAATCAAGAGTCACACGCTTAACTAACTGAGCCACCCAGGTGCCCCTCAACATGATTGGTTTTAAATGCACCTTCTTGGGGCGCCTGGGTGGCTCAGCCAGTTGAGCATCCGACTTTGGCTCAGGTCATGATCTCACGGTTTGTGGGTTCAAGCCCTGTATCAGGCTCTGTGCTGCCAGCCCGCAGCCTGGAGCCTACTTCGGATTCTCTGTCTCCCTCCCTCTCTGTTCCTCCCCAGCTCACACTACTTATCTTTCTCAAAAAATAAATAAAGATTAAAAAATAATAATAAAATCGGGGCGCCTGGGTGGCGCAGTCGGTTAAGCGTCCGACTTCAGCCAGGTCACGATCTCGCGGTCCATGAGTTCGAGCCCCGCGTCAGGCTCTGGGCTGATGGCTCAGAGCCTGGAGCCTGTTTCCGCTTCTGTGCCTCCCTCTCTCTCTGCCCCTCCCCCGTTCATGCTCTGTCTCTCTCTGTCCCAAAAATAAATAAAAAACGTTGAAAAAAAAATTAAAAAAAAAAAAATAATAAAATAAATGTACCTTCTTGCTAAATTGTTTTCTATTTATCTTATCTGTCCATCTGTCCTTTGTTCCCTTTTTCCTCCTTTTTTTGGCTACATTTGGGCTGATTTTTTTTTAAGATTCATTCATTCATTCATTCATTCATTCATTCATTCATTCAGAGAGAATCCCAAGCAGGCTCCACACTATCACTGTGGAGCCTGATGCAGGGCTCGATCTCATGAACCATGAGATCACGACCTGAGCCGAAACCGAGAGTCAGACACTTAACTGACTGAGCCATCCAGGCGGCCTGGGATTGATGGTTTTTATTCCATTTTGTCTGCACCACCGTACTACTGGCTATACTTCTTTGTTGCTGTTGTTTTCTCTCGTCTTAGAATGGCTATTCTGTGGTTTCCAATGTGCGTTTGTAACTTCTCTCGTTCTGCTGTGACACGACGCTGCACAATGTCATGTGCGAGAGCCTCCCAAGGGCACACCTCCTCCTCCCCTTCCCACGTGTGCCGTCTGTCATACATTTTGCTTCTGTACATACATCACAAGCCCCATAACACATTGTGAATAGATATATTTTAAACGATTGGTGTTTAAAGAAAAATGTAGGCCTCTCCGCGTTCCTCTCTGTTGGCCCGGGTTTCCATCCGGTCCCTTTTTCCTTCAGCCTGAAGAGTGCCCGCTAACAGTCCACGTAGTACAGGTCAGTTGGTGGTAAGTTCTATCAGATTTGTTGGTCTGTGAAAGTTCTTATTCTGCCTTAATTTTTGGAGGCTATTTTTGCTAGCTACAGAATTCTATCTCGACAGCTTTTCCTTTCTTTCGGCACTTTATGATGAGACTTTGTCTTCTGGCTTGCACAGTTTCTGAAGAAAAGTCTTCATTCCATCTTTGTTCATCTCTATGTGATGTGTCCTTTATTCTTCCTTTGACTCCTTTTTTTTTTTTTTAAATTTTAACGTTTTTATTTATTTTTGAGACAGAGAGAGACAGAGCATGAATGGGGGAGGGTCAGAGAGAGAGGGAGACGCAGAATCTGAAACAGGCTTCAGGCTCTAAGCTGTCAGCACACAGCCTGACGTGGGGCTCGAACTCGGACCGCGAGATCATGACCTGAGCCGAAGTCGGCCGCTTAACCGACTGAGCCACCCAGGCGCCCCCCTTTGACTCCTTTTAAGATTCTCTTTATCACAGATTCTCAGAAGCTTGATTACGATGCTCCCCGGGTGACAAGCTCACGTGTGTGTTTAGCCAGCTGCTTGGGGAAGCTGTACTTCCTGGGTCTGTGAGTTAAGAGTTTGCATCAAATTTAGGGGAAAATCTGGTCATTCTATCTTGAAATACTTTTTCTCCCCCTATCCCTCCCCCTTCTGTTAGACTGATGGACACTGTCCGTCATGGGGACAAGGCTGTTCTCTCTTCCCCCGTTTCTCTCTTTGTGCATCATTTAGGACAGATTCTATTCCTATTCCTTCGAGTTCTCTGTTCTTCCTTCGACCATCTTTATTCTTGGGTTAATTCCATCCAATGAGCTTTCTTTACCAAATATCAGAGTTTTCATGTCTACAAGTTTTGTTTGGTACCTCTCCTGTTTTCAATCTTATTATGTAGATGCTTTTTTTAAAATACTTAGATACAGTCATTCCGGTTCTTTAAACGTCTTTGCTTGTTCCCTCATTTCTGTTATTTCTGGGCCTCTACTGACTGGTTTTCCTCTTGCAAATGGATCACGTTTCCATTTCTTCATGTGTCTTATAATTTTCGATTAGGTGTTAGGCACTGTAATATAATATTTTCTTGAAAAATATTTTTGTTCTAGAATCCTGGGTTTTGTTTTGATAGGAAGTTAGGTTCCTTGGTTGGTCATTTCAAAGACTGTTTTTAAGCTTGCCTAGGCTAAGTCTACGTGGGCCTTCATTCCAGAGATACCCACCCTACTACGGACGTGTGACTGCTCTACGTCTCCACTGAATGAAGCTGCTGATGGGGACTCAGCACTCTGACTAAATATCTCTCTACCCTGTGAGAGCTCTGGAAATGGTTCAGCTTACAAGTCGTTTGTCTTTCCTTTGCCTGGAACTGTGGAGCTTTATTCTATACATCTGGGGCTAACACGCAGTGAGGACTCAAGAGAATGTCTATGCAGGTTTCTGGAGTTCTCTTCTGTATATACCCTCCTTTCTGGACTCTGTCCTGCAACTGCCAGCCCCTTCTGCCTTCCCAAACTCAATTCCCATTTCCCCAACTCAGTACGGCTTCTGAGTTCTATTTGGCACCCCCCTCCCTATGGCTGCAGCCCAGAAACTGCCTTCAGACAGAAAGCCAGGGGGTCCTGGAACTTGCCTCATTGGTCTTCCTTCTTTTACGGACCACAGTCCTGTGCTGTTGGCCAATGTCCAAAAACAGTCGTTTCATATATTTTGCCCAACTTTCTAGTTGTTTATGGAGGGGTGTTAAAGTCTAGTCCTTATAACAGCCTAGCCTGAAGACGTGAGGGCTAGCCGTGCTGTGGCCCCAGAACACGTACCGCGGAAGAGTAAGCCGATTTCACTATTTCTTAAAGTATTTACTTTGTTGTAAAAGTTATTTCAATACCAGTCGTTTCCCAAGTGGTAGTAAATGTTTCACCACAGTACGGTCAAGAGAAGAGCCAACAAAGATCTACTTGACGACGCTTCTCAAGAAGTTTAGAGGATACTCTGCACTTCTTAAAAAGCCTCAGGTTATAATTGGCGTGGGCAGGCAGCTGGTGTGGCTCACCCGTTCAGAACACAGCGCCGCTCCCTCCTTTGACCAGAACGCCGGTCTGGGACCTTCTTTAGCCGTGATCACAATGGTGCTGAGGGGCGGCAGACGCCAACCTGTGGCGATTTCACTGGTGTGCGGGCGCTCACACCCACTCCTGTCCTGACAGCGGTGACAGGCAGAGCCAAAGAGAGAAAGGGTGCTGGGCAGTGAGGGCAGGACCTGTCACCCCCTGGGGTCCTGGGACCGTCACAGTCACAGTGCTGAATAAGTCTCCCCGCTCTCGTGGACAGCTCCCAACCCGATCTGCCTCACGAGGTCTCTGCGGCAGTGGTCGGTGGGCGTGTGCGCCAGGCCCTCCAGTGGGAAGCAACTCGCCCTGTTCCCAGCTTGTGTTCCTGGAGCCCAGCCAATCGCCTGACTGGCGATTGCATCAGGACATCTTTCTGGTGCAGAGGACAAGCCCTCCCCGGCCCTAGCTGGCTTCCTTCCCCGTGGCTCGGGCTGCTGGTCTCTGAGCGAGGTCTCACAAGGCTCTGCCGCGGCTGCCCACCTCACTGCCGCTCACATTCCAGAAAGGTTCTCAGACCCGAGGAGCGTTCTCTGGCTAGTGTGCCAAAGAACAGGATGTAATGTTCCAGGTGCGTTTACAATGGGACCACAAGCTGTTCTCTGAGATCACCTACTCTATGTGATTTTAAGCTTTTCTTACTTATCACAGGGTGGCTATCACTCAAAAACAGCGCTGGGCCATCAGCCTGCCCTCCTGCGCTCAACCAGAAACGCAAACACGACTGTGGGGAGGTCAGATGGCAGTATTCCTGGTCTTGATGGTGTGTGGACAAGGTAACTCTAAGGTCCCGTGCCTACAGTACGTCTTCATGTCCTCAGAGCCACGGCCAAATCAATCCGATTTCAGAGGAAGGTCCAAAGCACACGCATCCCTCCAGAGACGGCGTGGAGTGGTCTCTGCTCAGGAACACAAGGGGACAGATGAGATGGCACCCGGGGGCCCACTCAGCCGTAGCCAGAGGCAGGCGACACACCACGGGACGGACAGGTGGACAAGGCCAGGAGGGCCTGCTGCGCTTGCCCTGCAGTATGGTCACGCGGGAACGTACCGCGACCCTCGAGTAAAGGGAACCCCAGTTATACCAGCAGTCACCTGACGCCCCAGTCTGGGACGGCCCTTGGCCACAGGCCGGGCCTCTCTCTGGAGCCCACCCGGCCGATCTGGCCGGTCCGGGTCATCGGAGCATTTTCTTTGTCTTTTGTCAAGCGTGTAAAATCGTGAACGTGGTAACACGGCTCCAGCTACAAGACCACACACTACCAGGCACGGCTGGAGCTGGCTCACCGCGGGCGTAGCTCGCGGACTGAGTTGTGATTTGGTCCACACTCTGATTTTTTAATTGGTTGCCAATTTTCTTTTTTTTCAACTTTTTTTTTTTTTTTTTTTTTTTTGGGACAGAGAGAGACAGAGCATGAACGGGGGAGGGGCAGAGAGAGAGGGAGACACAGAATCGGAAACAGGCTCCAGGCTCCGAGCCGTCCGCCCAGAGCCCGACGCGGGGCTCGAACTCACGGACCGCGAGATCGTGACCTGGCTGAAGTCGGACGCTTAACCGACTGCGCCACCCAGGCGCCCCATACACTCTGATTTTTTAATTGGTTGCCAATTTTCTTTTTTTTCAACTTTTTTTTTTTTTTTTTTTTTTGGGACAGAGAGAGACAGAGCATGAACGGGGGAGGGGCAGAGAGAGAGGGAGACACAGAATCGGAAACAGGCTCCAGGCTCCGAGCCGTCCGCCCAGAGCCCGACGCGGGGCTCGAACCCACGGACCGCGAGATCGTGACCTGGCTGAAGTCGGCCGCTCCACCGACGGCGCCACCCAGGCGCCCCAGTTGCCAATTTTCAATAACGAAAACGTTCTATGTAAAAAGCAAGATTTCCAGTTCTTTTGGAAAACGGGAAGATCTGGCTTGTCGGCCATCTGCCCCCGAGGAGCAGAAGCAGGGCGGCATCGTCCCGGACGGAGCACACCCGCCAGCCCGTCGCTGCCCCACACGGTCAGCACGGCCCCTGCACGCCTCTGCCTGCCGCCCGCTGCCTGGGGCCTGCGGGCACCCGCACCCGGGGCTCGTCTGGCCCAGTGGGCTCAGGGTCTAAGGTCCGACGGCTTGGACTCTGGTCTCGCTCCGCTACCGGGGAGCTGGGAGACTCGGGCGAGCAACCTAGCATTTCTGGGCCCACGACTCCACCTCTGACTGCACGGCCCCGACCTCCGGCCTCCAGTAGCTGCTGCGGGAGGCCACTGCCGGGAGGCTCACACCCACCCTGTGCGGCAGTGGCCAGAGGCCCCACAAACGTTTGGGCTGTGAACAAGAGGGGGCCGTTTTTGTTTTTTCTGGACGGCCAGGTAACAACAGCCTGGCAGTGTGGTTATCTGAGTAGGTGTCCTCTCTGTCGAGAGATCTACAGAAGTGTTCTCACTGCACAGGACTTAAAATTAATTCTGGAGTAGTAGCTGGTTGATAGCATCATGTGTACCTTTTCTTAACATTTTATGCAATCCTTCTTAAGGGGAAAAACGTTTACTTTCAAGAAACACTAATGTAATTTTCAAAAGAACGAAAATTAAAGAAAAGGAACCCCGACATTGCTCGCTTTAAAAGTTGTAGTCCTCGCCCTTCATCGTTTTTGATTCCGTCATCCTCAGTGGGGGGATGAGGGTCCCCCCACACACGCTGGGTGTGCTGTGGGACCTTCTCAGGCCCCAGGGGAGACATCTGGGGAGCTCCCTCCACCAGTACACAAGGGGCAGAACACGGAGAACACGGTGGGTGTTCAGTGGGTGAGGTCTTGAGGTCTTGAGGACAGACCCCGCCTCCCTTTCTGGGGGAGTGTGACCCCCCCACCCCGACACACACCCCAGCTACATTCCTCAGGAGCTGCCTGCCATTATCAATCTGACCTCTGGGACAGCCTTGGCCTTTCCCCCAGAGGTCCGCCCCTGTTCCAGTCGGGCCTGTCCCCTCGGGAACTCCAGGAGTGCAAGGGGGGCTGGGGACCTCTGGCTGGGGGACACCAGCCTTGGGCAGGAGCTCCGTGCCCGGGCGGGTTTCCTCACTTGAAAACGGGATTCCAGTAGCTCTGCAGATGGGTTTACTACTGTGGGGGTGACTGCATTCATTTGTAAAAAACAGATCTCCGGCCCGCCGACCCCACCCCCCCCCCACCGACCCCAAGCTGGGGCCCAGTCCCTTCTAGAGCACACTTCTCTGTCCCTGTGTGTTCTGACTGTCCCAAATCACAGCGAACACGCACTTGCTGCTAGCTTTCAGTCACCTTACAATGGGTACGAATCCTAACAACATGCAAAGCACACAGAAGGCAGCCAGCTTCACCCACAATTTAAAACCTGCAAATTAAAGCCAATAATGAAATACATTTTTCATCTGCCAGACTGGCAAGAAAGAAAATGCCGGATAAAAACACAGCCGCACCAGAGTGAGGAAAGACACTCTTACACCCTGCAGCCACGAGCACGAACGAATCGGGCCAATTTTTTGGGGGCGATTTGGAAATAGCTTGCAGAACTCCAACCACTCACACCTTTGACCCAGTGATTCCAGATGCTATTCTGACGACACCCTCCCACGGCCCTCCCTCCACGCCGCGAGCTTCGCCGCAGCACCGCCTTAGGAGCTAAGACCACAGGCCACCCGAAGTCCAGGCATACAAGGCGGTTAAAGAACGTCCTCGTTGGGGCGCCTGGGTGGCGCAGTCGGTTAAGCGTCCGACTTCAGCCAGGTCACGATCTCGCGGTCCGTGAGTTCGAGCCCCGCGTCAGGCTCTGGGCTGATGGCTCGGAGCCTGGAGCCTGTTTCCGATTCTGTGTCTCCCTCTCTCTCTGCCCCTCCCCTGTTCATGCTCTGTCTCTCTCTGTCCCAAAAATAAATAAAAAAAAAAACGTTGAAAAAAAAAAAAATTAAAAAAAAAAAAAAAAAAAAAAAAGAACGTCCTCGCGCCCCACGTCACCGAACTACCCAGGACGGGGTCGAAGGAGCACGCTGCCTACTGGCACACGTCCCTGAACACAGCGGGTGCACACGCGTGCTCGCCGTCTGCTTCTACAGTCACAGAGCGCAGGGCAGGTGTGGAGAGGGGCAGGGGACCCGACCGCTGTGGTCAGAGGGGGCAGGGGGCGCGGGGCCTGACTTCTCCCCAACAACCCTAGGCACCATTTCATTTCCCAGCCACACGGAGGCGTCACTCCTGACCCGCCGAGATCAGGAGCCCCCTTTGCTCCAGTGGGCGTCCCACACCCTGAGCGCCACGGCGTGGCTGGGCCGCCTGGGAGGCGGAGTGGTCCCAGCACCCGGCGTCGCCTTCCGGGTGGGGCCCGGCTTTCCGAGGCAGGTGCCGCTTTGCCGGTGGGCCCGACAGCTGCCTTGGCTGAGTGCTCCTGTCCTGACTGATGTGGATGAGCCGTTGCCGCGTGACTGACCTTGGTTATCTGTCAACCCAGTCTTTCCAATTGGGTTGTTTTTGAAGTTAAAAAATAATCATTTTAGAAACATGTGATCTTTATTTTTTTTAAAGTTCACTTATTTGTTTCGAGAGAGAGAAAGAGAGCGCACGCTATCAGGAAGGAGGCAGGCAGAGGGGCAGAGGATCCCTGTACTATCAGTGCAGAACCTGATGCGGGTCCTGATCTCACCGGCGAGCTTAACCGACTGCGCCTCCCAGGAGGGCCAGAACTGTGTGATTTTTAAACCACTAGATACTCAGTTCCAATTCTGTACATTTTTAGGTTTGATTTTAAGCCACTGAACCCTGCGTGGGAGGCATTTCACCGTGTGGCCGGCACTGCTGGTGGGCAGTCATGTGCTGGGCCATCCTGTGTCGGCCTCTCCTTACGTAACATATGCCCACAGCTAGAAGGTTCCTGCTGTGTGTGGCCTGTTCCCCGTGCATTTTACTGGCCTTGAAAACCACTCATTTCGCTTCAAGAGAAACTGTCCATATTTCAGTTAGAATTACACTGACTCCTTAGTGTAGAGAAAACAGCTTTGTAGTATGTAATACTCCCATCCAGAAGAGCTGACTTATAAAGATGTACTTTTCCCACAATGCCTGGTAGGGTCTCTCATCACATGGTTTTCCTGAGAGCACAGACCGCTGGGCTGCAGACTCAGGGCCTCCCTGGGCTCCATTCTCTCCAGTCACCTCCCTGCTCAGCTCGACTCAGCACCTGTCGTGCACCTGCTGTGCTAGCCCTGCCCCAGCGCCAGGCTGTCCCAGGACGGGGGTGGGGTGGGGGGTGGGGGTGGGCGGTGCGCTAGTGCTGAGGGAGGGGAGGAAAGGAAGCCAGCTGGAAGGTGATGGGCCACAGGCAGGTGCTCTGAGAGGATGGTGGGGGGGGAGGTGTCCAGAGGTGTGGGCAGGAGGGGCCTGGGGTGCATGGGGCTCCGGGGAGGGGTCGCAGCCCCAGGCTCTGCAGCAAGGAGAGAGGACAGAAGAGAAGGGTCAGGGTCAGCGTGGAGCAGGGGTGGGGGTGGGGGGTCAGGAGAAGGGGCCGGATCCTTCGGGCAGGGTGGAGAAGGGGGGGCACGGTGACCCCGAAGTCCTGGGTGCAGTTGTGGGTCCGGACCCCAGGCACCTGTGCAGACCCAGGGGGTCAGGCTTGGGCTCAGGCCCTGCCCTGGGATAGGGTTGCAGCAGGGCCTGGCCAGGCCTCCTGGGGCAGTACGGAGGCCAGGAGGGGCTCTGGTCCCACCTCAAAACCAAAAGGAGTACGTCTTTTCAGCGCCAAGAGCCAAGCGCTTGAGAAATACCGTGTAATGGAAGCAATCCTTCATGTTATTAAGTGCAGATGTCACACACTGTTACACTATTTCAATATTGTTTTTAACTTTTCACGACTGCTAGGACTCACAGTTTGTTCCTCACAATGCACGGAAACTTACAAAAGGAGAAGACGCTTCATCCCAGGCTCTATAATGGAGCCTCTAGATTGCCTGTCTGGACGGATGGCCCACGTTGTACTTTATCATAAATGCTTATGATCACAGGTTTACGTCCGAAGCAGAGTTACTGACTTCCTGAGAGTATCACTGAAGAAACCAGTAAGGTTTTAAAAAGTATTCTGAGGGGCGCCTAGCTGGCTCGGTGGGTGGGGCCTGTGACTCTCGATCTCAGGGTGGTGGGTTCAAGTCCCATGTTGGGCGTAGAGATTACTTAAAAATAAAATCCTTAAAAAATGATGATAAATAGGGGGCACTTGGGTGACTCGGTTGGTTGAGAGTCCAACTCTTGATTTCGGCTCAGGTCATGATCTGACAGTTTGCGAGTCTGAGCCCTGAGTCAGGCTCTTACTCTGACAGCACGGAGCCTTCTTGGGACTCTCTCTCTGCCCCTCCCCGGCTCGTGCATACTCTCTCTCTCTCAAAATAAGTAAACACTTAAAAATAACAATAAAAAAGACGTATGCTTACAGAAAGTAGAATATCATACAGATAACTCCGTTATGCATACTCGAACAGTCAACACATGAGGGGAGCACAAAGAAACTCTGTAGACAGTTGGAACGACCACAATGCGTTCATTCCAACCTTTCCTCCCGACTCAATGCTTCCCAGGGTGAGCCAAACATATCTCTCCTACTTTTCAATCCCAAAGCGCTGCTCATAAAGGGCAGGGGCGACAGGCCCAGCCCCAGCCGGTGTGTGACCACCCTCCCCTGCACAGACTGTGCTGAAGGCCCGCCCCACAGCCTTCCTGGTTTCCTTGCCGAGGCCCTGCCTGCTGTTCTCAGGCTCTGAGACAGTCCCCTGGTGGAAGACGGTCTGTCTGGAGCTCTGGGGAAAACACTTCCCTTCCCAATGAAAAGAAAGAAGTGTGGGGAGAGAAGCAGGCCTTCTGACGTGATGCTCGGAGCTGCTGCAGCTCTTCTGGACCATTAGGAGGAGACAGAGCCCCAGACCAGCCAGCCCCTGGCTCATCTGCCTCTGGGCGCGACACACAACTTGACGGACTCCTATGTTTTGGTCAGCGAGTCAGTGCCACTGCCGTGCCGTGCTCACTGCGTGTCAGGAATGTGACCAAATGCTCACCACCTCGGCTGTCTCCTCCTGGGTCCAGTGAGCACGTATAAGTTTCTGGGGCTGCTTTAAGTCACCTTCAGGAGGCTGTCTGTGACCTGTGCACAGCAGGTCAGGGCTGCCGAGGGGCTTCGCCGGGCACCGGCACTGCCGCTGTGCTCCTCCCCGGCCAGAACGGTCCCCGCTGTCACCTGCAGCAGCCGGCTGGCCGCCCTGCTCACCAACTGGCCCCGCTTGGCCCCTGCTTCTGCCTGCTTCCCGACTCGCCGCCCTCCTCATCCCTGAGCCACGGCTCTGTACCACTTAAAAGCAGGAAAGGAAGGGACTCTGACAGGAACTCACCACCAGGCCGTCTCTTCCACCTGCACGTGGACGGGTGTGGCCTCTCGGAACTGCTGCTTTTCAAGAGCACGGCTTCTGGAAGAAGTCGTCTGCCCCGTTCTTCCCTCCAGCTCCTCCCACCTGGAAGACTGGCATGGCTGTGTGGCCCGTCCGCGGGGACCACCTGTAACCCCATACTAACCTTCACCTTGTGTCCTGACCTCACCTGGCCTCCCTGCCACACGCCCCGGGGAGACCACTGTCTCTCTCTTTAAGACTTTCTATTACAAAAGATACCCAAAAAGTTTCATCAAACACATGTACATGTACAGTTTAAAGTATAAAAATAAAATAACTTGAAGAATAAAACAAACATTGGGGTGCCTGGCTGGCTCAGAGGAGCGTGCAACTCTTACTCTCGGGGTCGTGATTTCGAGTCCTGTGTTGGGTGTAGAGATTACTTAAAAAAGTAAAAGTTAGGGGTGCTGGGTGGCTCAGTCAGTTGGGCATCCGACTTCGGCTCAGGTCATGATCTCGCGGTTCGTGAGTTCAAGCCCCGCGTTGGGCTCTGTGCTGACAGCTCAGAGCCTGGAGCCTTCTTCGGACTCTGTCTCCCTCTCTCTCTGCCCCTCCCCTGCTTGTGCTCTGTCTCTCTCTCTCAAAAATAAATAAAAACATTAAAATAGTAATTCTTGGGGCGCCTGGGTGGCGCAGTCGGTTAAGCGTCCGACTTCAGCCAGGTCACGATCTCGCGGTCCGTGAGTTCGAGCCCCGTGTCGGGCTGTGGGCTGATGGCTCAGAGCCTGGAGCCTGTTTCCGATTCTGTGTCTCCCTCTCTCTCTGCCCCTCCCCTGTTCATGCTCTGTCTCTCTCTGTCCCCAAAATAAATAAAAAACGTTGAAAAAATTAAAAAAAAAAAAAAAGAATAAATAATTCTTCACCTTCTTGAGGCACCTGGCTCAGTCGGTTAAGCATCCAACTCTTGATTTTAGCTCAGTCATGATCTCAGCTTGTGGCTTGGAGCTCTGCCTCAGGCTCTGTGCTGACAGTGTGGAGCCTGCCTGGGATTCTCTCTCTGTCTCTGTCTCTCTCTCTCTCTGTCACTTCCCCACTTGTGCTGTCTCTGTCCCTCTCAAAATACACAAACTTAAAAAAAAAATTCTTCACTTTCTTGCCACGTATGGACCCCTTCAAGTGTGACTATGGCATTTTTCAAAAAGGCAAGCCCTGCTTGCTTTCTTTCTTCTTTTCTTTTCCCCTTCCTTCTTTCCTTCCTTCCTGCCTTCCTTCCTTCCAACTAGGCTCCACGCCCAGCATGGGGGTCGAACTCCCCACCCCGAGATCAGGAGGCCCCAACAGTGGTATTTTCTGTGGACATGTGCAAAGGAAGCCAGTCCGGCACTTAGCCGGCTATGTTGTGAGAAATGGGGCGCTCGCTTAACTAGAGCGAGTCAGATGTGAGGCAGAAATAAAAGTCCTCCCCACATGGACGGCCTCAAAGAGTTTCCCATATAAAAATTCTCTTCTAAAGCTATTCTGGAAGAAGAACAACGTATCTTAGAGGCTACTAAGGTAGCCACGGATAAGTTTGAAGGAATTGAATCAAATTTATTTTGTCTAAAAGACACCCCTCCCGAACAGCTAATATCCTCATGGATGGTAACAGAAAAATGCAGATGTCCACAAGTTTAAGAAACTGATGGGTGAAATGAAAATAAGCTGGGAGTAACCACCAGAAGAATAAAACTTGAGTGTCACTTAAAAACAGGCTGGAGATGGAAAATGTGACCTATTCAGTGAAAGGCGTGAGAAGATAAAAAATTCTTCAAGCACGCCAAGCAGAAAATACACAAAAAGCCATCGGAGGGAAGTGCCAGCAACGAGGGCTCACAGGGAAGAGCATGTACGGAGCCCCTGTGGCAGACTCGCACGCGGGTCAGCGGGGCACAGGGGACGGGGGCGGCGCTGTCCTTTCTGCAGAAGGCGCCGCCCCCAACAGATGGGTGCGGGAAGGAGGGGCATCAAAGGAAGCCGGTGAGTCAGTGAAATACAAAGCGAGCAGGGCTGAGGCCCACCTGGGAAACCCAGGGGCAGAGTCCGGGGAGGAGCGTGAGGCCGAGACCGCGCGGGAATAGCCGGGAAAATGCGCAGAAAGGTACAGCGAGGAGAGCCCAGGCCGGCCGAGGGCCGTGTGGCGGTCACGATGCCAACAGCCCAGCACCGCCCACGGGCAGGTGGAGACCCGGGCGCCATGGTGGGATGGGCCAGACACAGACGCCCTGGGGAAGTCAGCACCGCAGTGAGAGCGGGACTTCCAACAAGAGGGCAACACGGGCCACTAGTGAGTGCCGCTGGGCCATCGGGACGAAAACTCAGTTTGGTTCCTATTTTGTAACGTATACGGTGATAAATTCCAAATGATTCACGGATTTACACATTAAAAAAATGAAGCCATAAGCATTAGAAGAAGTCAGGGAAGAATAATCTCCAATTGTGGAGTGGAAAAGGCCAAAAAAAGGCACAGGAACCAGAAAGGGTGAAAAACAAGAACACTAACTACACACACACACACACACAGAAATACACACATGACAAAAACCACCATAAGCCGAAAGTCAAATGAGAAACTGCCGGAAGGTGGGAAAGTATTTGTAAACTGTGTCTCGGGAAAGGGGTAATTTCCATCAGGAAGGACGCGCTCCTACAGATGGAGCCGCGGCAGGCGGGAAGGGGCAGAGCGGGAGCCAGGGGAGAGGAGGGGACTCCTGCCCAGAGCCACTCGGGGAAACGCCGCACCACCTCGGACAGGAGATGCGGGTGACGTCCGCGGTGCTGTGTGCGCAGCCTCGCACACCCTGCTGGTGTCCGTGTGAGCGGGGGTGGTCCCACGGACCCCACCGGACCGGACCTTCCCGAACTAGAAATACACCTGCTTTTCGACCTGGCAACCCCCACTCTGGGGACTCACATGCAGGCTTTTTAGCGGGAGGCATGTGTCCCAGGCCATCACTGTAATGTGACTTGTATGGCAAAAGATTGGAAATGACCTAAAATATCCACTGCAGGGACAACAGTCCCATCGGTCAGGGCACATCTACACAACGAGGTGCGGCCCACGTGGGGCTGAGACCCCGAGCAGGGGCGCTCCCTGTGGACGGATTCCGAAGGGATTTCCTCCGGCTTCTGGCCACGTCTCGGGGTCAGGCTGCTCTCCCAACAGAGCAAATGCATCTCCTGGACGCCCGCGAGGACCTGGCGGGGCAGGGACAGGGACACACGGGCGTGCTCGGGAGGCCGGAGAGTGGCCGGCTCTCCCAGACGGAAGGACCGCACCAGCCCCCGTGGAGGGGACCCTGCAGCACCGGGCAGCACCCGAGTAGGAGGACCGGCACTGTGGTGACACAGCAGGAGCCTGCACAGGCGGAATGGGCGGAGAGAACGCGGTGTCTGTCTGCACATCAGCCACCGTGGACCCAGCCCTCCTGGACAGCGGCGGAGGGGAAGCGCGTCTCGCCTAAGACAGGATGTCGACTCCCTCCATTCTGACTTCCTACTTTCTGAACGGGTAAGTTCTTCCTTCCAGCTTCTCTCTTACCTCAGGCAAAGCATCCGTGGCGGGAACAGAAACTACCCCTCGGCAACAAGAACCGCCCTGCAGGACACCGGGCCCCTGTGAGACAGCCCCCGACAGCGATCTGCCTGACCCTCACCGCCCACCTACACGGGCCCACCGACCGCCGGCCCGCATTCTCCCTATATATAACCCTGGGACTGTTTTCCCCACTTTGCAGACGGTCTTCGAGTTGCTCGCCCACGGTCCTCCTGACATCGGCCTCGCTGCAGTAACCACCCTTCTCGTGTCACGTCCGCTCGTCTCTCTGCCTCTGGAGTGTGTTGGTGACGAGTGGCCGAGCCTGGCGTGTCTGGGACCCCGGAGCCAGGCACTCGTGCGCCCCTGTGTCCCGGCCCCAGCCTACCTGGCACAGAGTCGTCCTGGGACGTGAGGCCGGAGGGGCTGGATCCCAGGTCCAGTAACTTCCACGTGTCCTGGAGGGGACCACTGGCTGGTGATGAGGAGCTTTGGGTGTGGTGGCTCTTTTCCTCACGGGATTCTTGAGCCAGGTGTGGCTTTGGGGACCGGCTTTCCTTCTGCCGAGCTGATCTGTAAGTCGCCCTGGAGATCCCGTGTTGCCCCTATGACAGTAAACAAAGACAGAAACAGCCCTCAGAGTCCTGCTGGGTGAGTGGTGGGACGGTGGGCATGGCCCTCGGTCAGGCCCGCGCTCCCCGGGCACTCCAGCTGGGGTTCCCCTGGGCTCCAGAAGGCCTCGCGATGTGCAGGGCAAAGGCAGTCCAGTCTCTACGGGAGGTGGGACCTGGAAAGAAGGGCAGATGCCCCAAAGCCCATGCTCTCCGGCCGCGAAGGCCCGCTGTGGTGGCCCGTGTGTGCCCCGGGGCGGGGGTCTCGCTGTGCAAGGGCATGACGGAGACCCCCCCTGCCCCTGCCCACGCAAGGAGAGGTGTCTGGTCCTGACACCGCAGTCACTCAGGGCAACAGCCACCCACTGGGACAGAAGGCACACGGGTTCCCCATAGTGGGTCCCTGCACTGAGACGCGGCCCTGCTGTACCTGCCCCGACCCGGCCTCAGCTCCTGCTGTGCAGCCTGGCGGACTGGACCTTCTGCTGATGCTCTGGGCCAGGTGGGGCCGGGCCTCCCCGGGGCGTCCAGAGGAACGTTCTGTCTCGGCGCTCTTAGAGCCCTGCCGTGGAAATGCAGAGAAAAGGACTCAGTGCCATGTGTCATCGAGGGGGCGTGTCACCCAGGTCTCCCTCAAAAGCAGGAAGAAACGCTGTCCCCAAGTCTCCGGTATCAGGGACTCGCTCACATTGGGGACTGGCCACAAGGGAGGGGTGTGGTCGTGTCCACGAGCCAGGATGACCACAGCAGGCCTTCAGTGGCCATCTGAGTGCCCCTCACATCCTTCAGGAGACCGAGAACCTAACGTCACACAGACCCTCCCAGGGCACATGTCCCTGGCACATCATTGGTGCATCACTCTGATGGCTCTTTGCACCCCTCTCTGTGGGGACGCCTGCAGGACGGCAGTCAGAAGCGAGCATGAGGGAGTTTCTAAAGAGGCACAGAATGAAACATGGAAGAAAATGTAAGAATTAAAAGCAGGGGCACCAGGGCAGAGCCCGGGCAGCAGGCCCAGCAGGCCCTGGGAACCAGCCAGATCCACCAGCCTCCTCCCGCCCCAGGGAGCACTCACACCCAGCTCTCCTCCGCTCTAGTTCAATCAATATTTGAGTTTTCAACTGAGAAACGCACACAAATCTTTTGGATTTAATTGACAGCCCCTGGGGCAGCACTGACAATAAATGGCTTTTCGCATTTGTTGAGGGACTCACTGTGCGTCTTCCTCTGTGCTTTCTGACCATACCCTTTGCTTATTTATCTATTGGTTAAAAAAGTGGGCCCCAGAGTCTCATTTTTTCTCATGTTTTAAGAAAGGAGTCCTTTCACTGGATTATCCAAGACATGGTAGTTTTGTAGTTTGAAAGAGATTAATAAAGTGTAATAAAGTACTTTTCAAGTTTATTTATTTGTTTTGAGAGAGAGAAAGAGAATATCCCCATGAGGGCTCCATGCTGTCAGCACGGAGCCTGACTTGGGGCCTTGAACTCACAAACCTTGAGATCATAATCTGAACCAAAATCAAGAATCAGGCACTTAACTAACGGAGCCACCCAGGCGCCCCTAGTGTAATAAAGTACTTAATGTTCCAGAAAGAAGTGAAGGTACAGATAACAATATACATGTTTTACTGTAACGGCTAACGGGCATATTTATTCTATGACTTAGGACATTTTCCTCAATAACACATGTGCAGAAGTTTAATTAATTAATGCAGATGATTTGAAAAGTTATGAACAACTAGCTGAGGCACTTCGAAGTTTTAACAGCATTTCCCACAAGCGGAAAAAGCGTCCTCCAGGGGATGGGGCGTCTTCTAGGAGGGGGGTCCTCCTCCAGGAGAACGGGTCCCCTAGGGGAGGAGGTCCTCCAGGGGAGGGATCCTCTCGTGGAAAGTGCCATGGTCTTCAGCCCCCCTCTGTGGCCAGCCCTGCCCAGTTGTCTCAGGCCACGTCTCCTCGCCAGGCACACCGCCGTGGACATCTCTCCCACAGAGCCAGAGCCATTCCAGACGGCCTGGCGCGTCCCCGCTGTCCCATGGCTCAGACCCTGCCCTTTGCTGAGGGCTTGTGTTTAGCTCCAGCAGAAGGCCCCCAACACCCCACGAGGTGTGTGTGCCCACGGACGAGGCTGGTGGGCAGCTCGGGGATCGCCGGTCCCAGACCGCCGCTCACCTCCCCCCGGACAGCTGCCAGGCCTCAAACCCGGATTCCTTCCTTCTCTCACATTCCACGTCCATCCCACAGCAAATCCAGATCTGACGCATCTCCTGGCCGGCCGCCCCCTCCTCCCAGCCAGGACCCCCCGCTGACTGGCCCCGCACCCACCCCCAGCTCAGCGTGGAGCCCAACGCCGCCGCCTCTGCCACCTCGCCAGGGCCGACTTGGAGCTCGCGTCACCCCACGGCCGCACAGGCCGCCCATCACCCACCTGGCGCTCTCGGATTTTATCTGGCGCACACTGGAGACCGTTCGCGAGACATCAGCATATGGTCTAGGTCAAGAGTTTATGAAACTCCCACCCCCTTCAGAGAAGCGGAATATTAGCGAATAAAAAACTACACACACGCACAGACGCACAGACATGGCTCCGGGATGCACGCACGACACTTTTCAACGACTGATGAGAGGCGGAAGGTTCTGGTCGTGCGGAGAACCGCGCTGTGAACACTCCAAGGGCAGCGGCAGGCGGCCCGCGCCGGGGGGCTAAGGTGCCAGGCCCCAGCCGGCACGCTGGACGGGCATAAGCTCCCTGGAAGGGCAGCAGCATCCAGCCGGCCGGGAACCCGCTCGGGGCCCCTGGGGTGGAGCGAGAAGCACCCGCGCACAGAATTCAGCAACTCAGTAGATCAGGAGGAGAGAGCGCTGCTTTAAACTGACGAACGGTCTGGAAGAGGCTGGGCCACATAAACTCGCTGATATTTGACCGCTTTTAACCTACAAAAATGGCAGTTTTGTAGGATTCAACATAGTACCCAAACCTACAGCAAACTTTCTACTTGAAGATAAAACGCAAAAAGCATTTGGAGCTCCTGACTGGCTGGGTTGGTGGAGCGTGTGTGACTCTTGATCTGGGGGTTATGAGTTCGATCCCCATTTTAGACGCAGAGATTGCTTAAACAAATAAAATCTTTAAAGAAAAACGCAAAAAGCACTGTTCAAGTCAGGACAAAGGTGTGGATGCCAGCTAGCCTGCTCTTGTTTCCACTGCGTGGGAGTCCCGGCCAGGACAGCAGCATGAGACAGGACTGAGAAGGAAGGAGCCTGACCTCAGCAGGGGCTCTGTCCCCATAGAGAACCGAGGGAAAACTCTGGCCACACGCACCAGCACCAATCACTTCTGCAGAATTGCTAGATACCAAATCATCTGAGAAAAATCAACTAGGTTCCCAACAGCCTGCAACAGCTAGAAAATGTGTGTTTAGAAATATTCAAGATAAACGGTACAGTCATCAGAGCATTGCCCAGCGCTGAACAGAAATGAGCTTCTGACCCCTGAAAAGACGTGGAGGAAACGTAAACGCACGTAACCAAGAGAAGGAAGCCAGTCCGAGAAAGGCCACATAGCGTACGATTCCAACTCTGTGACATCCCAGAAAAGGCAGAACTGCGGGGTCCGTAAAAAGCTCATTCGGTACCGAGGACGGAGTTGGGAAAAGGGGGAGGGATGCACAGACACAGAGAATTCCTAGGACAGTGAGACTACTCGGTGTGAGACCGTAATATGGACACACGTCAGCATCCGTTTGTGCAAACCCTTACGATGTCCAGCACGAGAGTGCACCGGGGCTCTGGACTCTGGCGATAGCTGTGTGTCACTGAAGGTTCGTCAGTTGTGACGGACACGCCATCTGGTGGGGGATGCTGATAATGGGGGAGGCAGAGGACATTCATAGCAATGTTTATAGCAAAAAATAGCCTAAATACCCACTGACAGAAGAATGGATAAATAAACGTTGATATATTCATACGATAGAAAGTATATATACAAACCAGTGTCTAGACCTGGAAAGCCATGCCTCGCAGGTCAGACCCCGCCCACCACCTTTTTTTGGTCCAGCCCATGAGCTAAGAACAGTTTTTACATTTTTATTTATTTTTTTAAAGATTTTATTATCTTTTATTTTATTTTTTTTACATTTATTTATTTTTGATAGAGCACAAGTGGGGGAGGGACAGAGAGAGAGGGAGACACAGAATCCGAAGCAGGCTCCAGGCTCGGAGCTGTCAGCACAGAGCCCGATGTGGGGCTTGAACTCACAAACCGCAAGATCATGACCTGAGCCGAGGTTGGATGCTTAACCGACTGAGCCACTCAGGCGTCCCTATTTTATTTTTAAAGTTTATTTTTACCTATTTATTTGACAGCAACAGAGACAGTGCAAGTGGGGGAGGGGCAGAGAGACAGGGAGAGAGAGAATCCCAAGCAGGCTCCGCACTGACAGCGCAGAGCCCAACGCAGGGCTTGAACTCATGAAACTGGGAGACCATGACCTGAGCCAAAATTAAGAGTCAGATGCTTAACCAACTGGGCCATCCAGGAGCCCCACGATGTTATTATTTTTAAGTAATCTCTACACACAATGTGAGGCTCGAACTCACGATCCTGAGATCAATCCCGAGGTCAAGAGTCATACACTCTACTAAGCCAGCCGGGTACCGAGTTTTCACATTTTAAAATTAAAAAAAGATTTTTTTTAAATGTGTATTCATTTTTGAGACGGAGAGACAGAGTGCAAGCAGGGCAGGGGAAGAGAGAGAGGGAGACACAGAATCCAAAGCGGGCTCCAGGCTCCGAGCTGTCAGCACAGAGCCCGACGCGGGGCTCGAACTCACGAGCCGCGAGATCATGACCTGAGCTGAAGTTGGACGCTCAACCGACTGGGCCACCCAGGCGCCCCTACAGTTTTAAATAGTTGAAAAAAATCAAAAGAAGGACGTTTCATGACATGAAAATTACATGAAATTAAACATTTCAGGATCCATAAAGTTTTACCAGAGCACCACCCATGCCCACCTGTTCACATACCACACCTGAGACACCTTCAGGCTCATCGCGGAGCTAAACTGCCACAGAGAATGTAGGGTCCTTAAAAGTGGGGCCCTACATAGTTGGTCTCCAGCCCTTTACAGAAAAGTTTGCATCGGCCTTGATATTATCTCAGAAATATAATGTTGGATGAAAGCACCGTGCAGAAAGATACATACACGACCAGACGTGATTTATACGGATTTTCAAATATCTGCTGAGAGAAAGTCTGAAGGGGGGGGATGTCTGGTAGGACACTCAAGGGGTTTTCGCTTGATAACATTTTGTTTATTAAGTTGGATGGTGTAGTTACATTAGTCTTGGTATCTTCTTAGAGGTCTAAAATATTTATAATAAAAATACATAAATGACAATATCCACTGAGTAAAGCCCAAACGGGGAGAACAGCTAAGAAAACTTTGTAAAGGGACAGAAACAAGGACTATTACAAAGCTATGGTATTAAAGGGGAAGAGACCCTTCACTGGGGCCATGTGGAAAATAAATGCGGACCTGAATCTCACAACGCACAGGTGTCACTCCACGTTCTGCAAAATACTGTCCTGGCTCTTCCAAAATGGCAGTGTTGTGAAGGACAAACAAGGTCAGAAGGCCCCCTCTGGGGTGGAGGAGATGTCCACACAAGCACCTGCACGTGACCGTGTGCACACCACGCACACGCATAAATACATCGCCACGTGCACCACACACAACCACACACACGCACGCACAGGTACGCAAGTGCTAGAGGCAACACGGGTCCTGGACTTGTGATCGGCAAAATGTGAGTATAGGACGTGTATGAAATTCTGGGATTGTGTTTTATTTGTGTTATTTTAGAGAGAGAGAGAGAGAGAGAGAGAGAGAGAGAGAAGAGCGTGGAAGTGTGTGCATAAGCAGGAGAGGGGCAAAGGGAGGCAGAGGGAGAGAGAGAGGGAGAGAGAGAGAATCTTAAGCAGGCTTCACGCTCAGCATGGAGCCCAACATGGAGCTTGATCCCATGACCCTGGCTGGGACCATCACTTGAGCCAAAGTCAAGAGTTGGACGCTCAACCAACTGAGCCACCCAGGCACCCCATGGATTGTACTAATGTTGTTTCCTAATTTTCATAATGTCAGAAGGTATCTTTGTTTTCAGACATGAAGGGGCTTATTCTTAGCTGGTCCAGGAGCAAAGCTGTCTGACTCTGTGTGTCTCTCTCTACCTTTCCTCCAACTATATCTCTTTATCCATCCATCCATCCATCTAACATCTATCATCTATCTATCTATCTATCTATCTATCTATTATCTATCTATCCATCTAACATTGATATCACGTATCTATCCATCATCTATCCATCCATCCATCATCTATCTATCCATCTATCATCTATCTATCCATCTAACATCTATCTATCATCTATCCATTATCTATCCATCCATCTATCATCTATCTATCCATCCATCCATCTAAAACATGGGGGAGGCAGAGGGAAGGAACAGAAAGAATGACAAACCAAATGTAGTAATGAGTTAACAACTCGTGAATCTAGGTGAAGGGTATATGTGTTATTTTTACAACTTTGTGTAAATTTGAAATCATTTCAAAATAAAACATTAATTTAAAAAATACATAAGAGTTGAGGTGTTTAGCACATGAGAAAAATATCAGTTCAAAGTCAGTGAGAAAAAGGAGGGTAATTACTTATGGGTGTCATGATAATTTGTGAGACAGAACAGCCAGAAGAAATGGGTGGATATTTACCCAAACTCAAAATAGAGAAAAACACTCTAAGCCAAAAACCAGTGAAATAAACCATTAAAGTACACTGATGGAGCTCATTAAAGAAAGTTCTCTGTGGATTAAAAAAAAAAAAGGAAACGTCAAGGCATATGACAAAGGTTTATAATAGACAAGCAGCAGTTCCGTCGTGTATGAAAACCTCTTAAGAACTAACAAGCACAAGGATGCCCGGGTGGCTCAATCGGTTGAGCATCCAACTCTTGATTTTAGCTCAGGTCGTGATCCCATGGTTGTGAGATTGAGCCCTGAGTCGGGCTCCGAGCTGGGAGCCTGCTTGGGATTCTCTCTCTCTCTCTCAAAACAAAAACTGACAAACACAGACATACAAGTAGAAAAATTAACAAAATACGTGTATAAATAACCCACAAAAGAAGACATACAAACGGCCAATAAACAGATTACAAATTTTAATACCACTAAGGATATAAAAAAACTTTTAAAAGACGTAATTAAAAAAAAATTTTTTTTTAACGTTTATTTATTTTTGAGACAGAGAGAGACAGAGCATGAACGGGGGAGGGTCAGAGAGAGGGAGACACAGAATCGGAAACAGGCTCCAGGCTCCGAGCCGTCGGCACAGAGCCCGACGTGGGGCTCGAACTCGCGGACCGTGAGATCATGACCTGAGCCGAAGTCGGCCGCTTAACCGACTGAGGCACCCAGGTGCCCCAAAGATGCAATTTTTTTAACCCATCATATTGGTGAAGATTTGAAAAATAATACCCAGGTGGGTAAAGCTATAGTAAAATATACATATGATGTAATTTCTAATTTTATGTTTATTTTGTATTTATTTTTATTTTATTATTTTTTTAATTTTATTTTTTAAACTTATTTTTGAGAGAGAGAGAGAGAGAGAGAGAGAGAGAGCGAGCACACACACAAGCAGGCTCTCCGATGTCAGCGCAGAGCCCAACGTGGGGCTCGAACTCACAAACTATGAGATCATGACCTGAGCCAAGATCAAGACTCGGATGCTTAAACCGACTGAGTCACCCAGGTGCCCCTACTTTTGTAATTTTAAAAAAACAGCAGGAAACACACTGAGACGTCACAGGTCACTATGTTCAGGTGCTGAAAAATGGAGACCTTTTCAATCATGTCTACTGGATTTTGACGTTTTGGTAATGAAATGCAATACTTAAGCAATTGGTAAAAAGTTACTGAAAATGCTGTTCTTATAAATTTTTTTTTTTTTTAACGTTTATTTATTTTCGAGACAGAGAGAGACAGAGCATGAACGGGGGAGGGTCGGAGAGAGAGGGAGACACAGAATCCGAAATGGGCTCCAGGCTCTGAGCGGTCGGCACAGAGCCCGACGCGGGGCCCGAACTCACGCGAGATCACGCGAGATCACGCGAGATCATGACCTGAGCCGAAGTGGGCCGCTCAACCGACCGAGCCACCCAGGCGCCCCGAAAGTGCTGTTCTTAGATACAGGAGTGAGTATTACCTGAGCTGCAGAGTGGGGCTTCACCTGTCCCAAAGGTGCTTCACTCTGGTTCCAGGCCTCAGGAGTGGGCAGGGGTTGATTAGGTGGTTTCCCTAGAACAAGACCAAGGAGAGGAAAAGGATTCGCTTTCTTATGATTTCTCCTTCTCCTTCTTTTTCACCTTTTTATTTTAAAGTAAGCTCTATGCCCAACATGGGGCTTAAACTCACACCCGGAGATCAAGAGTCACATGCTCCACTGACTGAGCCAGCCACGCACCAGAAGGGTTTGCTTTCTGCGTGCACCTCATTTCTGGGTCTCCCTCATGCCAAACACAAACCCCGAGAAGAACACCGCGTTCCTCCTCTACCCCAGTCACTCCTCTCCTGCAGCACGCGGTGGGGGGTGACGCGCACACAAGACGTCCCGCAGCCGCGTGTGGCCTGACACGGCTTCTCAAAGCAGAAATCAACACCTTCACTAACCGTCCCAACGTGCACTCTCTCTGCAGCACAGAAAAGTAAGCAGCAGGAGGTTAAATGAATAAACTCAAAGATTCCGCCTGTCATCTTGCAAGCATCCTGTCTTACTCAGAAATGATCCGGGTCGCCAAAGAATACCCATTCGTTAACTCAACTTGGGTTAGGTTACCTAAAAATCTAGGAAATGCATCTTTAAGCTGACAATACTCCAAGATACAACTACTGTTGAAATAAGGTTTGTCAGAATAACAAATCATCGTGGCTAAACACAAGCTTAGTGAGGACTCCGAGGTTTTGGGGTGTGTGTGAGTTGTAAACACTGACGTTTACTGTATTAGAAACTGAAACAGAAATTTTGAAAAAGCTTATTATCCATCCATCTGAAGACGGTGGTGAATATATCGCATGTTATTAGCATCTAGGTGCTCAAGGAACCAGCCCTGTCACCGTGGAGCTCCAGCAATGGGTCCCAGAACACTCCGTCAGCTTCCTCCAGGAGATAAAAGCACATGGGAAGGACAGAATCCGGAAGTGAACTTGTTTTCTTTAGATTTTAAACCCGGAGCTTAAAAGCTATGGAATCCGAAGGCCCACGAATGGCCGACGAGCCCCTGCAGAGATGGTCCGCATCGTTAGTCGCCAGGAAAACGCAGACTCTAAACCACAGTGAGCTACGGCTTCTCACTCATCAGGACAGACAGAACGGACAAGACGGGAAGTCAGTGGTGCCCAGGATGTGGAGACGTCGGAACCCATGCAAACTGCCACTGGAAAAGTAAGGCGGTGCGGTCACTGTGCGAAAAGTTGCACTTCGATAAGAAGAGAGAAGAGGAGAAAAACGAGACAAGAGGGAAATCTCTAGAGCGAGGCCAGCGTGCCTGTCGTCGGGAGGACCACCCACGAGCCTGTGGAAAGGCTGCATGGGTCTCGGCCGCGGTCTCAGCCACAGGCGCCCCCAGTTATTCGCTGTCAGCGCGTCTGGAGACCCACGGTCCCCCTCCTGACCTACTGTCTGTCACACACCCACAGCGTCCACCTCCTCCATCTCCTCACGCAGGCATTTCTCTATCTCACGGCATCACAGGAAAGGGGAGACAGCTCGGTAAGGCTGTGCTGAGACCACAGTCACAGGACTTTATTTACAATATATGGCTATAATTGCTCTATTTTCTTATTAGCTATCATCCTAGTCTCTTTTTTTTTTTTTTTTTAATTTTTTTTTTTCCAACGCTTTTTATTTATTTTTGGGACAGAGAGAGACAGAGCATGACCGGGGGAGGGGCAGAGAGAGAGGGAGACACAGAATCGGAAACGGGCTCCAGGCTCCGAGCCATCAGCCCAGAGCCTGACGCGGGGCTCGAACTCATGGACCGCGAGATCGTGACCTGGCTGAAGTCGGACGCTTAACCGACTGCGCCACCCAGGCGCCCCAGTATCATCCTAGTCTCTTAACCGCGCTTAACTTATAAACGTTATCGTGGGCGCGTACGTCTAGGAAAAAACGTGGAATGCGTAGTGTTCGGTACGGTCTGCCGTTTGGGGCACCCCCTGGGGCCGAGGGGCCCACTGTACTTTGGGCACAGGCTTCTGCTGGCGGTGCCTGGCCCACTCTGAGATGCTCCCAGTTGCGTGAGGCAGGATTTCCAGAGCTCCGGTCGAGAAGAACGTGGACTCTTCTGACCTGGAACCAAAATCCAACGGATCAAGAATTGGTCACTGAGGACGGAAGGGATGGGCAGGGGCGATGGCAGCTCTTCTCTGGATACGTCGCTTTCACGTTCGACGTCCTAGCTCTAGACAGGGCCCGTTCTCCCTCCTCTTAGCCAGCCGCAGTCTGTAAGGCTTCAGGGGTCTCCGCTTTTGTGAGCTGATGTGAAACATCTCCACGTGGCATCTTCTTCTCTCCCTAAGTCCTTCAGAACTCAGATACTCTTGTTGAGTCTTCTTACTTTTTTCTTTTTTTAAGTTTATTTGTTTTCAGAGAGAGAGAGAGAGAGAGAGAGAGAGTCCCAAGCAGGCTCCTGCTGTCAGCACAGAGCCCAAAGCGGGGCTCAAACTCACGAACCATGAGATCATGACCTGAGCTGAAACCAAGAGTCGGACGCTCAACCTACTGAGCTCCCGGGCGCCCCAGTCTTCTTTTTTTTGTTCAAAAGCAAATCACAGGCCCAAACCAGGGCTTTGTGCCTGACCTAGCTGCAACCTCCCCCGGAAATGCAGCTTTAACCGGTTGTCAGGAGCCCTGTAGTCAGTAGAGTCTGCCACTGGGTCCTCCCCAACCCCAAAGGACCCCGGCCCTTACAGGTAGGGAAGCTGATCTTGCTGCAAACAATCCTTTTCTTTCGCTAATGTACCTCTTGCCCCCACTGTCCTTCCTGTAAGAACCTTCCACTCTGTGCAGCCCCTCTGAGCTCCCTCTACTTGCTGCATGGCATGCTGCCTGAGTCCTGAATCGCTCAACAAAGGCAGTTAGATCTACAAATTCACCCGCTTGAATTTTGTTTCTTAACACCCTCCTGCAACACAGTTCTTTACTTGCACCGGTGCCCTGAGAATCGGTGCTCCGTTTTACCGGGACTTGACTGGAAACACGGGCGGTGCGGGCCAGATTTGAGCATGATGCTCACTTAGTTGTCAGGACCGGTCACCAGAAGTTACTCTGGTTGACTTAAGGAGCTGAGGCACACAGCTGGCGAAGAGCTGGGAAGGTCACCTCCAGCAGGCCGTGGAGCCTCAGGGTAGTTCTGAAACCTTGGGATAAAAGGAATTTGCTCAAAATCATTTAGCAGATGAAACCAGTGCGTTACTGGCTTCCTGGCCTCATCAGAACAACAAACGAGAAGCTTGTAAAAAGTCCAATCTGGACTCCTGATGGAAACTTCTAGCAAAGTGAACTCAGGAAAGCCGGCTCGGTGTATTAACATTCTTGCTACACCTATGGAAATAATCCCGCCAAGTGACCAACCAGCCTTGCTTATGATCACGAATCATCCTTGTTTGAGCTTATGTTTTATCCAAAGCAGAAAAACGGTAAGAAAACATATGCTCTGGGGTGGAAACCGCTCTGAGTGCAGCAAGGCCTCGGCCCCCACGGCCCGCCTCCTGCCCCACAGACCTGCAAGCTGAGGCGTGCTTGCAGTTTACGAGGTCAACCCACGGTTTCCCTGGCAGCCCCTCCCCTTAGAAAAACCAGATCCGGGGGCGCCTGGGGGGCTCAGTCGGTTGAGCGTCCGACTTCGGCTCAGGTCATGACCTCACGGTTCGTGGGTTCGAGCCCCCCGTCGGGCTCTGTGCCGACAGCTGGGAGCCCGGAGCCTGCTTCGGATTCTGTGTCTCCCTCTCTCTCTGCACCCCTGCCCCCTGCTCTCGCTGTCTCTCTCCCTCTCTCAAAAATAAACAAACATTAAAAAAAGAAGAAGAAGAAGAACCAGATCCCGCTCCACTTGCAATTCAGTGTCTTCATTCTGCAACTCGTGACTGGCCCTTTCCTTGGAGCTGGCTGTCACTGCTGAATGACAAGAAAGCCCCAAATCTGTATCTTTTTTCATAGGTGTCCAAGAGCCATATTGTGCCTCCTTCTGGAAACGACCCTTCCAAACACCTGATTAAAAACGTCATTTTTTCTGCCCCCGATGGCGCTGAACATCAGAAAGGAGACTGCACAACCTGACCGGCAGGACCTGTGACCGTCTGGATATTTCATGCCGAGTGACGCAGCGGGAGAATGGACGGCGCACACGGTGAGGAAGGGAAGGAGAATCGGGCAAGATTTTAACACAAAAATCGTGGTTCTTGGCAACTACACATATATTTAGAAAGAACGTTAATAAGTTGGTATGATAAGGCTGCTAAAGGAACAGGTTCAGAAGTAAAATTCAACACGTTTGAAAATGACTAAAAAATCCTGAAACTCTCCTAAACAACTTGAATGAAACAGAAGACCTGAGTCCATAATGGCAGAGTATGTGGACATTAATCAAACTGACAACGCTATCCCTCAAAACCTTTGCAACGTGGCAAAAGCAACACTCAGATGGAAGATTCACACCTTAAAAAATGCAATCACTAAACAAGAATCAAGTACATGTTAAAGAAATCGGGAAAAGAATAATCAAACAAACCCAAAGGAAGGAATGAATAAACATGAAATGCAAACTTGCAAAGACACAGGAATCCGGGGCGCCTGGGTGGGCCCTGTGTCTCCCTCTCTCTCTGTCCCTAACCCACTTGCATTCTGTCTCTGTCTCTCTCAAAAATAAATAAACATTAAAAAAAATTAAAAAAAAAAAAGACACAGGAATCCATCCACTGGCGGGAGGGAGGGAGGGAGGGTGAGGGGAAGAGGGAGAGATAGAGGAAGAGGGGGAAGGGAGAGAGAAAGAGGGAGGGAGAGGGACAGAGAGAGAGAGAGATGAATGGAGAGAGGGAGGGGGAAGAGAGGGAGAGAGATGGAGAGGGAAAGAGACAACATGGGCGAGAGACTGAGGGAGAAAGCAGGAGGGAAAGAGGGGGGCGGGGGGAGAGGAGACAGATTCCCAGCAGGTCTAATGAGATCTCCAGAAGAGATTAGAAAGAAGGGAAGAACATTTAAAGAAACAATGGCTAAAAATTTCAAAGAATGGGAAAAACCAACAAACCACAAGTCTTAAGATTAAAAAAAACAGTCCCATTCCTGAGCAGGTTAAAGTAACACCAGCCCACTCCCGCTCAGACCCAGGCTGGCGTCACAGGAGAAGAGCAGCCAGAGGGAACAGGGACACCCCCCCCCCCCCCCGCAACCCCCCAAGGAAGGGGCTTCACCGGCCAAAGGCCAACTTCTTCAAAGACAGAGAAACACCCGCTTTGGAAAGGTTAGAAGAAAATGCTGACATGGAATTCTTTCTCCAGCCAAGCCATCATTCTAGACCCTGGTTCAAAACAAAATGTGGGCCGTCAGGGAGAGGCTCCAGGAAGGTGTGGCCACAGGCGTCAAGGAGCCCCTGGCAGGCGGAGGCAAAACAACAGAAGATCACCGCTTCTGTTTACAACAGGCTTTTAATTTTTTTTTTTTTTAATGTTTTTTATTTATTTTTGGGACAGACAGAGACAGAGCATGAACGGGGGAGGGGCAGAGAGAGAGGGAGACACAGAATCGGAAACAGGCTCCAGGCTCTGAGCCATCAGCCCAGAGCCCGACGCGGGGCTCGAACTCACGGACCGCGAGATCGTGACCTGGCTGAAGTCGGACGCTTAACCGACTGCGCCACCCAGGCGCCCCTACAACAGGCTTTTAAACGTGCATGGAATTATGAAAAAGAAAGGTGAGGAACTATTTACTCACGTGTACCTGCTAAACAGTGTGGGGTCAGCAGGCCAACGAAAGCCTCATTTGTCCTTTTTTAAACTTTTTCCAAGTGTTTTTATTTATTTTTGAGAATCCCAAGCAGGCTCCAGGCTCTGAGCTGTCAGCACAGAGCCCGACGCAGACTCGAATCCACTAACCGTGAGATCACGACCCGAACCGAAGTCCAGACGCTTAACCGACTGAGCCACCCGGGCGCCCCAAATGTTTATTTTTGAGAGAGGGAGAAAGAGAGAACATGTGCAAATGGGAGAGGGGCAAAGAGAGAAGGAGACACAGAATCCACAGCAGGCTCCAGGCTCTGAGCTGCCAGCACAGAGCCCGACGCGGGGCTCGAACTCAACGGACTGTGAAATCACGACCTGAGCTGAAGTCCAGATGCTTAACCAACGGAGCCCCCCAGGGGCCCCTGTCCTTTTTTTTTTTTTTTTAGCAAATCACTTCTGGACGAACAACAAGTTCAGCAGGAAAACGACATGATGAGGCATCACGCACTGGCAGTACACACGCACACACTGGAAATCCGAGTTAAACGACGATGCGTTTTCCCTGAGTGGACAGGCACAAACAGCTCCGAACGAGCACGGCGTCTTGCGAGGCTGTGGTCGGACAAGTGCTTTCATTCACTGTTGGGAACGCACAAGACCCGCTTTGGCTGGAGGTGGGCTCGGCCGTCCGGGCCCCACGCGCCCTGAGAGGGCCGGTCCAGAGCTCGCGTGGCACGCGCTCCAGTGTGGGGCCGTGTGGGGGCTTGCACACTCACACCGTGATGGACGGACAGGCGCCCGGCATCGTCTCCGGGCCGCGGGTTTGCTCAGGTCAGTAATCTGTGCTTTCCTGTAGGAATTAACACCTCCCTGCACACACTTACATCTTTGCAATGAGCAAACAGCCTTTTTATAATCAGAACACACAAAAACTCAGGGGAAAAGGCCAGGTATGAAAGGCTCCAGGCTGTGTGACTCCAAGTGCCAGGCACCCTGGGAAAAGGCAGAGCTGTGGGGACAGGACAAGGATCCAGGGCTGCCGGGGTGGGGGAGGGACGAGCAGGCGAAACGTCCCTGCACGAGGCGGGTACGTGGGCAGGCTGTGCGCGAGGGGCGGGCACGCGGACAAGCTCTGGACCTTCCCGGCAGTTTTGCTGCAATCCTGAAACTGCCCCCAAAGCAAAGTCTTTACAACAGCACTGGATGTGAAGATTCTTGCAGATGACCCCTCCAGGAGCCCCGGGCTGCGGGGACGGGGACGGGGTGCTTGCCACAGGCAGCTGAGGGAGGACACGCCCCGGGGCGGGCGCAGGCGGGGCCGAGGGGGTGGGGTGGTCTGCAGAGGCGCCCGGAAAAGCGCCTGGAAACCACGGGAGACAGATGATGCCACCTAGGCTGGACTGTCTTATGTTATTCATGCTGTTAAACGATGATAAGACATTTTTGTCACAGTTGGTTTACACGCCACCTGTATTTACGCACCAGATAAATCATCTCTGTAAAATAAATGCAGACAGACCAGTCTCGGCTAAAGCCTTTGCCATGAGGTCCAAGCACCCCTGTGGGAGAGCAGAAACCCCACCACCCGCATGGTTTGGGGGAAGATGGCCTTCCCAGAAGGAAGCAAACTGAGAGCGTTTGGTATAGCTGCAGATTGCAAACAATACAGAAGTATTCAGAGAAAACTCCCAAAATCTCATTCGGTAGCTTCCTCCCCAAACCGCGGAGAAACGGATACGCTTCTTCGCAGCCCTCCGTCTATGTGCGTGCACAGTCACACGCACGCGCACACACCGTCTTCCGTGTGCCCGCCTGCTGACACAGACATGCTCTCCGGCGGTGGCTTCTGTCCGCAAACGGCTTGTCCAGGCGGCATCTGCCCAAGAGGGGTCAGTTGGCCCTGTGGTGCACAGACGACACCGGACCCATGATGAGAATAAGCGTTAGGAGCTTTGGGGGTGACCTGGCACCGCCACCTTTTTATTGTATTTGCCGAAGTATCACCCGCAAAGGACTGGAGTCGAACGGCGGAAAAGCCAGCTCTCTGCCCCACCTGGTTCGAGTTGCGGGTGGAGGCAGCACCCTGTGGGGGTGACCTGCAGGGAGCCCAGCAGCGCCCCAAGCTCTGGACTCCGGGGTCTGCCCTGTTCCCAATTACTTTCTCACCACAGCGAAAGTGCTGCTGAGAATATCCTGCACATGCATCCTTTTCCCCCGTGAAGTATCTTTTAATTAGATTTTTAAGAGAAGGATTGCCGATTCAAAGGGCAGAATCGTAGAAAGAGACAGACGCAGTCAAGTTGTCCAAAAGCTTCAACGACGAAGACCCCCACCGACACGCACGTGCCCCATGCTCCTCACTGCCAAGTGACACTGCTCAATCTGAGGTTCGGACTCAATGCTGACTTCAGTGGCTTCCTCAGACTCCTGAGGCCACGTGTCACCCGCACCCTCACCAGCTACGTGCACTTCTCCTGGGACTGGCCATCTGGGCCCTTGCGTGTGATCTGTAGACACCTGTTTTAGGGATCGATCCTTTCCACCCGTCAGACACGTCGAAAACATCTCCCTTTGTCTGTGTTCGCTGCGTCTTTTCCCTAGAGACGTTTAAATGTACCGTCACAGCGGTTGATCTTTGCCTTCCCCCGCCTATGGGGTAGTTTACTTTTTATCCTTGTTTAGGGAAGCCTTTCTCCATGCTTAGGGTTGCTGCAAAGATGAGCGTAGGTAATATGTGCACAGACGATGGGGACAGGGCAGTGTGGACTGAATATCGCACCACTGCTCACATGAAGGCCTCAGAAAACGAGGACAGCCACAGGTCCAGGAGAGAGCAGAGTGCTATGGGCCACCAGGTACCACTCTATGGTGGCGCTTTATAGGCTGGCAGCTAAATCCGGGCCATGCCGGCCGTCTTCCCTCGCCTGGAACGACGTGCCGTTAGTCTATCATTGGCTCAGAGCATATGATTTCCTTACTGATTTGTTCAGAGACCTTATCCTGTACGCTGTGGCTTATGAAATGCCACTACTATAAATGAAGTCCTGCAGTGAACCCACGTCTGATAAATTCTCGCCAAAGCGGTATCAGTCTGAGTCTCACCGGCTGCAAGCGAAGCCCCGGGGTTCTGTGAGCTCACAGAACTCACAGTGGCTGCCGGGGCCCGTGCCGCAGGCTGCAACAAGGGCACGTCTCTTTCCAGCCCGGTTTCAGCACTGCCTGTCGGTCTCGGAACCCAGCACCCTCTCAGACACCTGTAGGCAGCTGGGCCCGGGTCGCAGTGCAGACACAGCAGCCGTCACTCGCAGAAGCCCAGCACAGCTGGCCCAGGAACACGGTGGCCCAGAAAGGCCGCCCGCTTTGCAGTATTTTTCTCACAAGTGCTGCCACAGGAACCGGTTCGTGGAAACCCCGTGGCAGCGTGAAGCTCTGCTCTGTGCCCGTGACCCGTGACCCCAGCTTCACTCCACAAGGGAGGCTTCTGTTCTCCCGCCTGAGAAGCCAGGCCAGGCCCTCCCCCGGCCCGTTCTCGCCGCAGGGCGGCAAAGCTTCCCCCCTTCCGGGCGGCAGGCCAGGAGAGAGCAGGTCTGTGAGGCCCCCGGCCCGCCAACCCCACGCTCACCTGGGCCGCGGCCCAGCTCCGCTCGGAGCCTGTTTCCTGTCTCCAGGAGCTGCTCCTTCTCCAGGCGGAGGCGGACGATTTCTCGGGCCGCCTCCTTCAGTTTCCTCTGGAGTCGGGGCACAGACGACACCTGCGGGGGCTGTGGCTTCTGGTCTTTGGTCCCCATGGGTCCTTGGTCTGCAGGGACCTGTGAACAAAGCCATAGGCAGAGAGCTTGTAAGCCCAGCCCTCCAGGTGGGAGAGGGGCAGGCTGGCCGCCCCAGAGCCCGCACCCCTGGGGAACATCCTTGCAGGATGAGACAGAGGAAGGGCCAGAGAGTCTTGACAATGAAATGGGGACCCCACATGCTGGAGGCCACCTCTTCCACGAGTGGGGTGAACGAAGACCACAGACTGTGGAGACCAGGCCTGCTTCTGGCCTCTTGCGACCCCCACCGAGCCTGTACCTTTCCAGCAAGGACAATGAGGAGCCAGCTGGCACCCACACTCGGCCTCCGGGACTCACGAGGGCTGCGTGTGCACCAGGGTGACAGGCTGGGTGCACAGGTCATGGGCACCGGGGTCACCTGGCATGGAGGGGCCGGCAGAGGCCTCCCTCTGCTCTCTTCCTTACTATCTGGACCCTGCGCTGTGGGGTCCCTGTGCTGGGTCACCACATGGCCCCGATACACGCATGCAGTCCACTCAGAGGGGTGTTCAGAACGAGGCGGGGAGTAGAGAACGAGAGAGAGGAAGAGGAAAACATGTGTGCGGGCTGCCTCTGAGCCAGACAGAGGCCCAGGAGGAACTGGTGTCCAAGGCCCCTAGGGAGGCAGGTGGCCTACTTAGGCACGGCTGCTCCCTACACCCATGAAAAGCTGCACTGTGCCCCTGTCCCAGCCACACACACTGGAGCCAGAGCGGGAAGCAGCCCGGAGTCCCTGGAACAGACCAGCACGCTCTGTCCTGGCCTCGTTTCCTGGTGTGCCTCTCCAGGGCTGGCGGGCATCTGTGCCCTCCAGTGGCCACTGTTCCTCAGGCAGCCCGGAAGCCTCTGGAGTGTGCCAGGCTAGTTCGGCAGGAAGAGAGGTCGGGGCGGGGAGACGGCCCGAGGCACTGAGGCCCCAGCACCCAAATCCACACCCTCTCCCCAGTGGCGGGACCTGGGCCTGCTCTCAGCCTCGCGGCACACCGGCCTCACCGACCTTCTCCCGAGAGCCCAGGACACGAGTGGGGCCCTCGGGTCTCTGGAGGAGCTGGGATAGACCCGGAGGAAGGGAGGACAGGGCGTGCCCTCCCTAGGAACGCGGTGTTGGGAGTCACCTGAGCCACTTTACGTGAGGAAAGAGCAGCCCTGAAAAGACACTTGCTCAGAGGCCTCAGGGAAAACCGACTTTCGGGAGCAGGTCTGCAGCCGGCAAGGCGGCCCCCTGCAAGAGCCCGGAGTCGAGCCCTCACCGGGGGGCCCGTGTCCAGGTTCTGGGGGGCCACACTTGCAAGTGGCCCAGCTCTAGCCCCCGTGGCTGCGTAGTGGGTTCTGCAGCCTGTCCCCCAGCCGGGGGCCGTCCTGGGTTCTGTTTCTGACCCAACTGCTCTGATCTCTTTCTATGCTCTGCCCACACCCACGACGTGACGCCTGTGACCACACATTCCGGGACTCGCGAGCGACTGCGGGCTGGGGCCCAGGCGGCCCGTCACGCCAGCCCCGTGGGTGTGCTCCCAGCATCCTGGCCAGGGAGGCGTCCCCGTGGGGACTCTGTTCCAAGGGCAGCGGCCGCCGGGCTCCACAGGGAAGCCCTTCGGAAGGCTGTCACAGCAAGCCCCGACCCGGGGTGCAGAGGGGCGCTGGCCAGGGTGGCTGGCTCCCGCGGGTTCTCCTGAGGGTTGCCAAGGCTGCAGGCAGAGCCGGCGGGGAGGACCGCCAGCCAACACTGCCCCCCAGTGGACCCAGAGTGTCCCTCCCGTTGTGCTCGGGGCTGGAGGGTCGTGAGGACTGGGAGGAAGGTTGGCAGGCACCCAAGGGCCTCAGGCGCTGGCCACAGAATGAGCAGGACTTGCAGCGTGGGGGCAAGGAGAGGGTGGAGGCGGGAGGCTGGTCCCCCAGATGCGGAGGGGCCGGTGCACCGGGCAGCCGTCCTGAAGCAGACAGGAGAACGAGGCTGCGACGCAGCACCCATGACGCCTCGGTTACAAAGGGAGAGGGCAGCTTTCCAGGGGAGCAGCCTGCAGACGCTGCTCCCGAGGGATGTGCTCCCATCACGGACGCGGGGACAGACGGGTGTCCCGGGCCTCGGTCAATCCCCCCGGGCCGGGGGTCACCAGAGACAGGACAGCTGCAGGGATGTGCAGGTGCCGGGCGGGCAGTGGTCTCTGCTGCCCTTGGGGAGGGTGACTGAGCTCTGCACGGTCCCTTGTTCTGGGCCGGGGGGTGTGGGACCTGCCTCCACCCGGGAGAACATGAGACTCGCACGGGAGCTACAAGGGCAGTGCCCTGGCGGCACCGACCCCCCTGCTCCGTTGCCACCGGCCCCCTCACCTTACAGGTTGCTCCCTGATCCGCCGACAGTTAAGCTGGCGACATCAGGCTCCCTGACACCTGGATGCTCCAGTCCGTGCCTCCCCAAAACGGACGTTCTCTTCAAACCACGGTTTCGAACAACCGATGTTTACCCCGGATGCAACATTATGGCCTGATACACAGGCCACGCGCAGACCTCGCCAACCATCCGGTCATGTCCTACACAGCTGGTTTCTCCCGCCCTGGGCACAGAGCCCCACGTGACAGCTGTCTCCCGGGTCCCTGCAGGCTCCTGACAGGCCGGTTTTAATGCGTCACTCGTGGCTGCGGTCTGCGGCCAGGCTGTGACCCCCGGGCGCGGCTGGCTCGGAAGCCCAGGACACCCGTGTGTCCCTGCGTCCGTGATGGGAGCACATCCCTCGGGAGCAGCGTCTGCAGGCTGCTCCCCTGGAAAGCTGCCCTCTCCCTTTGTAACCGAGGCGTCATGGGTGCTGCGTCGCAGCCTCGTTCTCCTGTCTGCTTCAGGACGGCTGCCCGGTGCACCGGCCCCTCCGCATCTGGGGGACCAGCCTCCCGCCTCCACCCTCTCCTTGCCCCCACGCTGCAAGTCCTGCTCATTCTGTGGCCAGCGCCTGAGGCCCTTGGGTGCCTGCGTCCTTCTGTCCCATCGCCCTGTTTCCAGGTCTCCGTGGTGGAGCCCACCACTTATCCTCCTTCCTCTCAGAGCGAGACACTCGGAAACGGGATCTCGGCACTGGGAGCGCTCAAGGCTCCGGGCCGCCAAGATCCTGGTGCTCCCAGGAGCGGCCCTCGTCTGGGCACCGGGACCGGCCCTAGGTTTCCTGTGCCTCGACTTCTCCCCAAGGTCACACATGCTTCAGCCCCAGAATTCTGCCTGCCACAGAACTAAACATCTGGATTTTAAATGCTGCTGATTTGTAGGATCTCTTCCCCCTAAGCAAGCGGGATCCGCGAAGCAGGCGAGGGGTGTTATGGGAACCCCCACGCAGCCGACCTCGGGGCCGCGCACGGGCAGCATCTGAGATGAACGGTGGACACGGGGTGAGGGGGCCCGTGGCCAGGATGGCAGGAGGGCTGGGCCTCCGGGTGGTGTTTCTGTGTCCCGCCTCCCCTCTGGGCCGTTTCTCACACAGCTGTCCACCCCGAGGCGCGTCCAGGAGCTTCCAGCGTTTCCACGCCAGCAGGGAGTGGACCCACCTTCCCTCCAGTCCTTCGGCGACGGACGTGGTCCCGGAGCCGAGTCCCACTCATGCTCGTCAGTGCCGCCCCTGGGACCGAACTTGGCACACATGAGGACTGTTGCCCTATACCACCGCGCCCGGAGCTCTGGGCGCTCTCTGGTACCACGGTACAGTCGTGACCGCGGGCCACCATATAACACAGGTAACCGCGGGAACCCCGGGTCCCCCCAGGTAACAGTAAGGAATGCGCGCTCTCAACAGCATTTCCAACAGCCTTCGGTGAGAAGGAAAGTGGCCGGTCTGTCAGATCTGCGGGCACGGCGTTCACGGCTCGGAACGTTGCCTCAAACATGGAGCCGGATGGGCACTGGCTGCGGAGGGCCTGACGGGGACCATGATGGGAACCCCAGTGACACCCACACGGGGCCCACTGTCACGTGTGTAGGGACCGTGGCCTCAAGCACTCTGGGAAATCCTCACCAGGAAAACCCCCAATTTGCATTTCATTCCAGGGCTTCCCAAAGCCCTAGCAAGAGTCAAGGACTCCCTTTTAGGGGAAACAGAAGAGCCCTCTTCACGCGTGCGGGTTTCCTACGCTGGCCTTAAGTGGAGGGTCCCAAGCCCGGAGGCCTGAGGTGGGGCCGCACCCCTCCGGCACCGTGTCTGCCGAGGGCCAGGCCCGACCGTGAGAGCGGCCAGTTGGAAGAGGGGGACAGTGGGGCGGGGTACCCACCTGCCTCGCAAGGGCCACCCGGTCCAAGGCTCGTGACCGCCAGTGGCTCCCGATATGCTCCTCGAGCTCAGCCACCTGCTTCTGCAGCTCCAAAGCCTCCAGGTGCACTTGGCCCACCTCGTGCTGGACGGTGTCCGCGACCAGGGGTTTCTGCAGCACCTGGGGGGCCGTTTCAGGGGCAACGTTAGGAGGGGTGCCGGCTCCAGAGGGCAAGAGGGCAGGGAAGCAGGAGGAGGGCAGAGGCGCAGAGCAGAAACTATGCGAAGATCAGAAAGGAACACGTTTGTCAGTCTCTCCTCTCTGGCTTAACGCAGTGGCCATGCAGGCCTGTGCCCCACCCGGCCCCTGCAGGGTGGACTCGGGCACCTGTGGCGGAGCCTGCACTGGACTCCAAGGCTGGGTGGGGAGCATCCAGGCCGGGAACTGCCCGGGCGGAGGCAGAGGCCCAAAACCCTCTTCCTGAGCCTAGTACAGGTGGAAACAAACACCTGCAGGCAATCCGGGGCCTGGGAGGGGGAGGGGGGGGTGGGAGGGGTGAAGCCAAGGCTGTCGAGAGGAGGTGACTGACAACTGGGGAGCAGACAGAAGGCAGGAGTGCACGGAAGGTGAAGAAGGGGAGTGCCAGGCGTGCGCGGCAGCTTTGGTCGCCACAGGGCAGCCGTGAGGTCCCCAAAGTGGGTCTCTGGCCGGAGCTCCGGGCCCAGCCCCTCACTTTGGCAGCTTCTCTGGACAACACCTGTCCTCCTGCTGATACAAGGAAGGAAAAAGGAACCAACGGACAGAATGGCACCTCTCTACACTCTGACTTTCCCACTTTATTCTCAGGAAGATAAAAAATATTGTGTTCCTATTCCCGGAACTCCTACAGCGAAGTCCTGGTGAGTATCTTATTCTTTGAATTTGTCACATACGCATCAAAAAAGGTGACCGTTGGACAGACGCTGTTAATTAAAATAGAAACAAAAACCACTTTGAAGTGGACATTTTTCCTCACAATAATCCTATGCTCTCTACCAAAAGAAAATTAAAGCTTTAAATGCTTATTTCCTGCTTGTAAAGTGTGTGCACGCCTGTGTGTGAAACTGCAGCAAGGACAGAGCGTCCCAAGACCCCTCCCCTCGCGTGCGTACGGAGGTCCGTCTGAATATACAAGGTGGTGTGATTCACGTATTTACAGACTCCAAGGACCACGTGAAATTCCCTCTTTCTGTTGCCTCACGAAGAACATATCCACACAGAAGGCGACGGGGCGGCCCGGCACCAGAAGCATAAGCAGGAAGAAAACACAGACAAGACCAGAAACGTAAAAACTAAAAACCTGTGCTTCAAAGGACCCTGTCAAGAAAGTGAAAAGACAAGCCTGAAAATGGGAGGAAAAATTTACAAACTGGACATCTGATAAGGGACTAGTATCCAATGTACACGAAGGACTCTTCGAACCCAACGATAAAAAAGACAATCCAATTACAAATGGGCAAAGGATCTGAAGAGACGTTTTTCCAAAGAATGCACACAATATGGCCAATAACTCCATGAAAAGATGCTCCGCATCATTAGTCGTCAGGAAAAATGCAAATCAAAACCACTGTGAGGTATCATTTCGCCCCACTAGATCGGCTAGAGTCAAAAAGACAGAAAATAGGTGGTGTGAACCAGGACGTGGGCCGCCGGAGTCCTCACACGCAGCCAGAGGGACACCAAACGGTGTAGCCGCTCGTGAAAACAGCTCGGTGGTTCTTCAGTCACCATCGACCCAGCAATTCCACTCCTACACACGTACCCCAGAGAATTGAAAGCAGGGGCTTGAACAGATGCTCGGACACCATGTTCACAAGTGCCAAGCGTGGGAGCAGCCAAGTGTCCATTGGAGGACGGACGGTGTGGGAAACACAGCGGTTTATCACCCCGTCCCTAGAAGGCGTGAGCACTGGTTTACGCTACGGCCCGTGGGTGAGCCGCGAAGACATGAGGCCGAGGGAAATGAGCCAGTCACGCGAGGGCAGATTCCGCAGACCCCGCTCACGGGAGAGTCGTCCAGCTCCCGGAGGCAGGGCAGACGTCCCCGGGGGAAGGGATGTGGGGTCAGTGTTCGATGGGGACGGTTTCTGTTTGGATGACGAAAAAGTTCTGGGAATGGAGAATGGTGATGTTTATACACGTTGTGAATGTAGTTAACGTCACTGAACGTACCCTTGAAAATTGTACACTTTATGTGTATTTCACCACAATAAAAAAAAAAACAAACTCTAAAAAAAGAGAAATTATGAATCTGTAGCAATAAAGCACAGCTGTGACCCTGGCAACACATGTGACAGGGCAGAACTTGAGTCCCAGGAAACAGTGGGCGCCGGCCAGCCTGACTGAAAGGGCCGGGCCTCCGAGGCGTCTCCCGCCACACTAGGGCACCCCCCACGCACTCTGGCGTGTCCCGAGGGGGCAGCAGTCCTGCGTGGGCTCCACCGTGGGCGCTGCACCTCTGGACTTTCCTCTCGGTGACCGGGCCTTACTGTGTGCACCTTGCTGGGGACATGTTATCTCACAATAACCCCTTCCTGGGAGGGAAACTGAGGCACAGAGACGCCAAGAGGTCCAGCCAAAGACCTGCCCAGCCCAAGTGTCAAAGGGGAGGCCATACCTTCTGCCTGAGCCGGGCCACCAGGAAGTTCAGGAGATGTGTCCTGTTTCTGAGCCTCCCGAGCGCTAGACCCATGGGTGTGCCATCGGCCGGCACGGCTCCTCCTGCAGAAAGAGGGATTCTGTCAGGTTCAGGTCTCCTTCCCTTGGGGAAGGTTCTGGTCAACTGCCCTCTTTGGGGAGTAGACGTCTGTGCCGTCCAGGGCTGGGGACGCTTACTGTCACCGTGTGTCCGCCTGGAAGATTCCCTAGGACTGAGTGGAAGGCACGTGGTCCCAACACAAACTGAGAGGCGCTGGCGACAGATGACGTATAACCCTAGTATCGAGAAAGCAAGAATCTTTGCAGGAAAACAGTGGAAGCTTACCACCTAATGTCTGCAGAGGCCAGTCTGCACCAGCCTCCTAGTCATCTGGGAATTAGAAAAAATGTTCCTACAACCCAGAGGTCAAAGAAAGAATCAGTAGAGGTAAGAAATTATTTTGGCCTGACTTATCATTAATACAACGCTTACCAAAACTTAATGAAGGGATTGAAAACTGTCCTTTTAAAAATGTTTATGGCCAGGGGCGCCTGGGTGGCTCAGTCGGTTGTGCGTCCGACTTTGGCTCAGGTCATGATCTCACAGTCCATGAGTTCGAGCCCCGCGTCAGGCTCTGTGCTGACAACTCAGAGCCTGGAGCCTGCTTCGGATTCTGTGTCTCCCTCTCTCTCTGTCCTTCCCCTGCTCATGCTCTGTCTCTGTCTCAAAAATAGATAAAAACATTTTTTAAAAATTTAAGAAAACATTTATGGCCATAGTAGCTTTTTTTAGAAAAGAAGGGTGAAAAGTCAATGAGCTGAATAGCCAGTTCAAAAACAAGAAGGCCAACTAAATAAAGTAGAAGAAAGGAAAGAATAAAGGTAATACTACATACTGAGAAAACAGAAAATAAATGTGTAATGCAGCTGGCTCCTTGAAAAGGCTTTTTAAAAGATAAATTCCTGGTAAGACTAAGGAAGAAAAAAAAAGTCAACAGAAACAACACAATCGATGAAAACACAGTCATTACTTTAGATCCTACAGGCTTTTAAAACTTTTAGGACAATACTATAGGCAATTTTATGCCAAATTTTCAAAAACTTAGATGAACCGGATAATTTTCTAATAAAATATCAAAAAGTGACATGCCAAAAAGAAAATCTGGATCATCTTTTAACTGTGAAAAAAACTGAATTCACACTTTAAAACCTTCCCACAAGGAAAATCCTAAACCAGGGGGTTCAGAGTTGAAATCTATTAATGGTTCAGGAAAAATTGACGTCAGTCTGACACAAACTTTTTCAGAAAGCAGAGAAATAGGGAACATCTTCCAAAATATTTGAGGCCAGAATAACCGTGATCCCCAAATTTGACAATGAGCATCGTAAGAGAGAGTACAAACCAGCCTCACTCATGAACATAAACGTATTAATTCTCAAAACAACATTAGTACAAGGATGTATCACATGTTGGGTCCATTGCAGAACTTTAAGTCTATTTAACACTCAAACCCAGCGCAAGCCTGCTGTTTGGACAAGACCATGAGCGTGTGCCCTGTCCCTCTCCTTCCTGGAAGCTGAAAGCCCAAAGCGACTCTGAGGGTGCCCAGTGGGCGAGGGTGGGGCCCAAGGCCAGGGGCGGGGAAGGGCAAGGAGCAGGGGGGGGAGAGGTGGGGGCTCAGGGGACGCTCTGCCGCGGGTTCCTGATCTTCCTTCCTGTGTTTCCGGGCTTTGGTGCCAGAGCAGCCACAAGCCAGAAGCACCAGGAGCCCAGACGAGGGAGACTCCGCTGGTGCGGCCCATACAGACAAGGGTCCACCCTGCACCACCCTGCACCACGCGGCCTGCACCCCTCCAGGGAAGAGCATGTGGGGAGGATTGCAGAGAGGGGGAGCGAGAGAAAGGAATTCCTTCAATCTGCCCACAGAGTCCCTGAGGGGCCCGCGTGGAAACCAGGCAGCATCCGGACAGCCAAAGCTTTCAGAGCTGAGCTCTGTGGGGCCAGGGAAACCGCCCAGGACTTAACTGGGCTCGGGCAGCACCCGTGCAGGCACGGCAGAACAGCAGGGCAAAGACTCTGGAGAGTAAGTGGTCCTTCAGAGCCAGCCCAAGAGAGCGGGCCAGGATACAGACGTGCACTGCGCCCCAGAGAGGTGGGGGGCCTGCTAACACAGAAGTGGAGTAAAACCGGCGTGGTAAGGGTCGGAGGGTCCGAGCACCAGAGTCTGAAGTTACTCATCACACCGATAACCAGGAAGATCTCGACACAATGAGAAAAGACAACGCTGAGGGGGACACAGACGTCGGGATCATGGGGTCATGGAATAAGCAGGCCGGATGAGGAACCGTGCAAGCTGACTCACTGTTAAAACGGTAGAAAAAGAAAAGTTTTAGAGGAATAAAAGGTACAAAGAAAACAAAATGGAAATCTTGAACGGAAATCGAAATAAAAGTCCCCCCAGTGGGCTCAGAGCAGCGCTGAGAGGACACGGGCCTGGCGAGCATGGGGACAGACGCAGGGATCACCTGCCTGAACAGCAGAGAAAACGCACTGGAAAAAGGAACAGAGCCACAGAGACCCTCGGGAAAAGAACAGAAAAAGCTAGCATTTTTGTCAGCGGAGTCCCTACGGGAAAAAAGAGCATAGAGCCGAAAAAACGCTTAAAGAAATGATGGTTGAAAACATCCCAAATTTGGCAAAAGACAATCACCTTAGATTCAATGCCAAACAGGATAAGCCAAAGAAGCGTGTGCTCAGACACATCATCATCAGACTTCGGGCACGAATGACAGACTCTTGAAAGCAGGTGGACAGAACAGGTGTGTGGCTTGTGGGAGACAAAGGTTTGGGCAGTAGAAGCCTTCTCAGCAGGAAGTGGCACGATTATCTTAAGGGTTGAGAGCTGAGAACCGTCAACTCCTACTTTCATACCAGAGAATAGATTCTACAGGGACACAGGTGAAAAAGGAAAACCAGAGAGCTTGCTATCAGCACATCTGCCGTAAGAGCTGATGACAGGGAGGCTAGAACCTCGGGACTCAAGGACACACACAAAGGGCAAACGTCCAGGTGAACGTCACAGACGCTACCTTGGTTTTTCTGTTTGTTTTTTTTTTAATATATGAAATTTATTGTCAAATAACCTTGGTTTTTTTTGTTTTTTTTTTTTACTGTTTATTTTGAAAGAGAGAGAGCATGCAAGCAAGGGAGGGCGGAGAGAGAGGGGGACACAGAATTTGAAGCAGGCTCTAGGCTCTGAGCTGTCAGCACAGAGCCCAATGCGGGGCTCGAACTCACGAACCATGAGATCATGACCTGAGCTGAAGTTGAACACTTAACCGACAGCCACCCAGGTGCCCCAATACTTATTTAGTTTTGAGAGAGAGGGGGAGAGAGAGAGAGAGAGAGACAATGTGAGAGCAGAGGAGAGGGGCAGAGAGAGGGAGACACAGAATCAGACACAGGCTCCAGGCCCCGAGCTGTCAGCACAGAGCCCAATGGGGGGCTCGAACTCACAAACCATGAGATCATGACCTGAGCCAAAGTCAGACGCTTAACCGACAGCCACCCAGGCGCCCCTCCTCTTAAGTTTTTTAAAATTATGTTTGACAATTTGGGACACCTGGGTGGCTCAGTCGGTTGAGTGTCCAACTTTAGCTCAGGTCATGATCTCACGGCTGGTGGGTTCAAGCCCCGCGTCGGGCTCTGTACTGACAGCTCGGAGCCTGGAGCCTGCTTCAGATTCTGTGTCCCCCTCTCTCTCTGCCCCTCCTTGGCTTGCATTCTGTACCTCTTTCTCTCTCTCTCTCAAAAATAAACATTAAAAAAAAATAATAATAAATAAATAAATAAATAAATAAATAAAATTATGTTTGACAATTAAAAGCAAGAATGCTAATCCTGACTGAAGCAGTTCTCCACATAGGAGAGGTGATGTTTACGACAGCAACGCGGGGACGGGGCCTAACGGCAGGAAAATGGTGCTGACGGGAGCTGGCTGCGAGAGGTCACATGGCCGTGCTGTGATCCCTGGGGCCCAGACAGATACACTCAGAAACAACACATACATTAAAATGGAACACAAACAATGTTCGGATGACCCACAGGCACAGGAAAGAAGACACCTGGGCCAGAAAGCGGGCAGGAAGCGGCTGCTCAGATCAACACGACAATTACTATAAAGCGTGGATGACATAAATCCTATCAGTTAAAAATATTAGCAAATGAGAAAAAAACATTAGCAAAATGGGGGTGTCTGGGTGGTTCAGTCAGTTGAGCGTCTGACTCTAGATTTCAGCTCAAGTCACGACCTCACAGCTTATGAGATCGAGCCCCGCATCAGGCTCTGTGCTGACAGCATGAAGTGTGCTTGGGATTCTCTCTCTCTGCCTCTTCCCTGAGTGTATGCACTCTCTCAAAATAAACATTAAAAGAATGAAAACCGTAACTGAAAAAAAATTTTTTTTAATTAGCAAAATGGATTTTAAAAATTGACCTGCCTATATGCTGCCTACAAGAAATTCATTTCAAATGTGATGCTGTAGCAAGATTCTCGCACAGAGAGTCTGACACCCAGGCTTTTCTTTCCGGGAAGCAACTTTATTTGTGCTAGCACTGTTCGGTTGGGTTTGTACCCGAAGAAATGAGCCCCTGAATGCCACGTGGCATAGTTTTTACATATTTTCTACTTCTTTGTCTCCCATATATGGTAACATGCAAACATGCACTCTGATTAAGTGGTCTCATGTTACAAGGTCATGAGGGATTTTGTCATGTACACACATAGCCAGGTTACCTTGAGGTATTTTATTTTTCCTCAGGAAGGGGACTTTACCGCAATATAAGGAGTTAAAAGTTAAAGGATTATAAAGATACACCAAGCAGACTCTAATCAAAAGGAAGCTGGAGTGATGTGATTAACACTAGACAGAGCACGCTTTAGAGCACTGCACCCCTAACAGGTAAAGAGGATCATTACGTGATGCTATCAGGGCCGGTCCCCTCTTACAAACACAGAAACTCTAAACGTGTATGCAACCAACAACAAAGCTCCAAAACACGGTAAGCAAAAACTGGCAGAAGCATGATAAAAAACAACCATGTATTACAGCAGGAATAGAAAGGAACTTCCTTAATCTGGCCCTGTGCCCCAAAAAACCTTTAGCGGCTTTAAAGTCAAATGTTGAAATTTTTCTCTGGAGTCAGGAAGAAAGTCAGCCATTACCAACACCATACTGGAGATTCTGGCCTGGAAAAGTAATATAAGGAAAAGACATAAAAGATGCCAGCACTGGGAACGCAAGCAGGCCCCTGGCTGGAGACGAGCTGATCTGTAGGTGGAGCATCCCACTCCTTCACCTGTCTTCCTACACAGTCAGCCCCAGAAACCAGCCGGTGGGACGCGTCCATCCCCCTAGAAGGGCTCTCCACTAGGCCAGCGCGCCCAGCCGGGCAAGGGGGTGTCTGCGTGGCGCCAGAGCAGGGGTGGGGCAGGGAGGTGCCCACCCGGAGAGGTAAACGAGTGTAAACACTTTGAGAATGGGTGGCATGGGGACCCTTGCCTGGGTGCCGGGAAGGGGGGGCGGGGACCTGTAGTCTGCGATCTTTCCTTGATGCGTGCGTTTGCATTTTGTGGACTTTCTGGGGGTTTATATTTCAATTAAAACAATGTAAAACAGATGCAGAAACCAGAGTGTTCCTGGAACAAAGCATTCAACAGGACAAGACAAGGACTCTTACCAGGCACTTCGGCCAAGATGTGGACGCTGGCTTGAACATCAGAGTGAGATGAGGACATCTTCGAAGGATGTAACACATCTTCTACCTGTCCTTCCAGGGTTTTAAATTTATGCTTCAGATTTCTGATTTCTGTTTCGAGGACCATGATGTAATCTGTCGCAAAACAACCCAATAAATACACCGGCACACGCGTTACGCTCCCCTCGCCCGTCACAAGATAGGGGCTCCCTCCCGCTGTCCCGCTCTTCCCCCCGCCCCGCCGCCCACACCCGTCCTGGCCCCAGTGCCCCCCTCCCCTCCGGTGCCGGGCGCGCTCTGAGGATGGCTGTGCCCCTGCGCTCCCTCAGACCCATGAGCCTGAGTACACGGAAGCACGAGTCTCAGGCGTGGAGTCGTGAGCTGGCGCCCTCCGCTCAGGACCGCTCCGGGGCCCCTCTTAACGGTGCACAGGAGGGGTGGGGGGGAGCCCAGCCCCGTTACGGCACAGGCCCCGAGGAGAGGCCTGGTATCCGCCAGCCTGCACAGCCCGCCTCTTGGAGAACACAGTGCCCACTCCCCTCCCCATGCAAGTGGCCTCCAGGCTCCAAGTGCCAAGTACACATCCTTCCCTTCTTTCTGCCACTTTATCGATAAAAAGTTGCTGTTCTACGTATAAACATGGACATTAAGATCCCTTCCCTTGGAGGAGAAGCCTCTATCATACTCTGAATTCGTCAGAGCGGATGTTCATCTATGAGACTCCAAGTGAAGCATGTTTTGGACCCACTGGAGATCTGTCCCCTCCCCATTCTCCCTGCCCCCGCTCCGGCTCACCAGGAGCCGCGGCCTCAGCTGCTGCCTTTGGAAGGGGCTGTGCGGGGTCAGAGGCCTGACCCCCTGACTGCTCAGGAGGAAGAACCTGGTCGTTCAGGGTCTCCATTTCCTCCCTCATCTCCGCAACAGCACGTCGTAAGCTTGCGTTTTGCTCCTGGAGCCTCTGGATCTCACTAGATGGAAAACTTTCACTTACTTCTTCACGATGCCTTAGGAGCACCTGTCAAACACAAAAAGAAAGAAAATGGTTACAGCTACAGAAGAAGCCCACAGGCGCGCCTGGCTGGCTCTGCTTGGGATTCGCTCCCCCCCGCCTCTGCTTCCCACCCCCCCCAAATAAATGGATAAACATAAAAGTCCCTTGAGAAAAAAAGAAGAAACCCACGGTTTGCTGCCCGTCCAAGGCTCTGCCCACCCGTCTGCCCTCCAGGCTGTGGGAACCTTCCATCTAGACTGATGGGGCGATGAAAGCCCCCTCCTTCCAGGTGTCACAAAGACAAGACTGCTGCTCGCCACCGGGAGCGCTTACTGAGAAATCGGGGGCCCCTTCCCTTTCAGTCGCAAAACCGTCAGCCACCCACAGGGCGGCTGCCATGGAAAAGACACAAGAACAAGTGCCGGCAGGGAGAGAGACGACGTGGGACCCCTGCCCGCTGGGAAGGTGAACGGATGCGGTGGCCTGTGGGTGAAAGATGGGGCGCCGCCGCGGAAAATCGCCTGGCGGTCCTCGAGAGATTAAGCGCGGAGGTGATTACAGGACCCGGCAATTCCACTTCGAGGCGTATGCCCAGAGAACCGAAAACGTATGTCCACGTGAAAACGTGTACACGCACGTTCACGGCAGCAGTCTTCACAGCAGCCAGGGTGCGCAAACGCAAATGTCCACCGATGGACAGACACGTGGGTGAATTAAAGACGTGACACAACAGAGAGTACGAAGCCACACAGGAATGAAGTCTAGCGCGTGCTACAACACAGACCAGCCGTGAAGATGCTCCCAGTGGTGCCCACGACTTCGATACGGTTGTAGGTATACATATGCTCAAGGGTTTGAAGAAAAACAGGAATGTGAAAGGAAGAGGAACAGGAGATAATTTGACAAGAACACAACAGCCTCTGCAGAGATGAGAAAGATATTATTTGAAATAAGAAATTCACTGGAGGGGCCCCTGAGGGGCTCAGTCAGTTAAGCGTCTGACTCTTGATTTCGACTCAGGTCACGATCTCACCGTTTGTGGGTTCAAGCCCCGTGTCAGGCTCTGCACTGACGAGGTAGAGCCTGTTCGGGATTCTCTCTCTCTCTCCGTCTCTCTCTCTCTCTGCCCCTCCCCTGCTCATGCTCTAAGTAAATAAACTTAAAAAAAAAAAAAAAATTCACGGGGCACCTGGGTGGCCCAGTCGGTTAAGCGTCCGACTTCGGCTCAGGTCATGATCTCACGGTCCATGAGTTTGAGCCCCGCGTCAGGCTCTGGGCTGACAGCTCAGAGCCTGGAGCCTGCTTCAGATTCTGTGTCTCCCTCTCTCTCTGACCCTCCCCCGTTCATGCTCTGTCTCTCTCTGTCTCAAAAATAAATGAACATTAAAAAAAAAATTAAAAAAAAAAATTCACTAGAGAGGCGGCCTAAGACCAGACGTCACAGGAGAAAGGGTCAGTGAGTGCGGATACACAGCAACAGAAAGCATTCAGCCAAGCAGAGGGGAAGGCCAAAAAGAGAGTCAACAGAGGCCTGGTGACCCTGAGAACAGCATGGAGCCGGCTGAGGGCAAGGACCCAAGAACCCAGATACAGGAGGCAGAGGACATATTGGCCAAAATATTTTCAACGTTTATTTATTTTTGAGGGAGAGAGAAAGCACGTGACAGAGAGCAAGCAGGGGAGGGACAGAGAGAGGGAGACACAGAATCTGAAGCAGGCTCTAGGCTCCGAGCGGCCAGCACAGAGCCTGACGTTCAGCTCGAACCCATGATCCATGAGATCATGACCTGAGCCAAAGTCGGACGCTTGACCGACGGAACCATCCAGGTGCCCCTGGCCAAAATATTTTCAAATTTGATGAAAACAAGTCCACAGACCCAAGAAGTCCACTGAAACCCAAAGCAAAATAAACACAAAGAAAATCATACCAAAAAGTACATCATAATCAACTTGCTAAAAAAATCACAGATAAAGAGAAAAAAGGACCAGAAGAGCAATCCGAGGAACACAGCATATTAGGTGGCATGCACAGGGGCAAATACGAGGTTTCTGCCAACTTCTCACAAGAGCCACCGGGAGCCCCGAGACACAGGAAGGAAAAAGCCCTACCGCCTCGGAATCCTACAGTCAGTGCCTGTGTCCTTCCAAATGACAGCGAGACAGGCCGCTACCTTTGACCACCAGGATTCACCGCAGCGGGACCTGCTTCTGGCTGCAAACAACCAGAAAATCAGACGAGTTCCAGGAAGCCAGCATCTGCCGCCATGCCAGCACAGGACCGGGGTGCCCGACACAAGGGGGCAGGTAACTGAGCCCTGCGGCCTGGCCTGGCCTGCATGAGCCCCGGCAGGGCCCCCACCTTCAGGGATGTGCACTTACAGACCGCGCCCGCTTCCTCCCCTGCAGGGACTCCCCACCCCCCAGACAGAGCCTCCTCCCCTGCAGGGCCCCCCTCCCACAGACAGCGCCGGCCTCCTCCCCTGCAACCCCTCTCCCTGCCTGCCGCCGCTGACCCTGCGAGCAGGCAGGTGGGCCGCCCCAGGTGCCATGGGCGCGCGCGTGCGCGTGCGCGCGCGCATACACACACACACACACACACACACACACACACGGTAGTTCCTCACTCTCCGGCTGGCGGCTGGCCCCCCTTGCTTGCACCAGGAGGGCTCTGGCCAGCCCTGCGGCACCTCACTACCCAAGAAGGTGAGCTGCTACCGAGCTCAGAGGGAGGCACCCACGTGCCTGTGCAGCCTTAGGGTGACAGGTGCCAGTCACCTCAGCAGCCGCTGGGAAGAGGAGGGCCACATGGTAAAATACACAACCATTTGCGAAGTGTCTTGAAGAATTACAATGACATGAAACATAATGATTGGAGAAATGAAAACAAGGAATCCCAGTTATACAGCACAACACAGACTATACAGAAACAGCACGTGCACAGGGACACATACCGAGATCCAGAGAGAGCAGTAACTAGGAAAACACCAGAGGGCGCCTGGGTGGCTCAGTCGGTTGAGCGTCTGACTTCGGCTCAGGTCATGATCTCACCGTCTGTGAGTTCGAGCCCTGCGTTGGGCTCTGTGCTGACAGCTCAGAGCTTAGAGCTTGCTTCGGGTTCTGTGTGTCCCTCTCTCTCTGTCCCTCCCCTGCTGATGCTCTCTTTCTCTTTCAAAAACGAATAAACATTAAAAAAATTTTTTTTTAATAAAAAAAATAAAAAAGAAAACACCAGAACGCCTGCACGGTGCGACCATGTACGACCTCCATGTCCTCAGGAGTGGTAACACGCCCCCCACGCCCCGCGAGCGGGCTCCCCCAGCTGGTGCCAGCAGCGGGCCAGGTGCTGGGTCACAGGCCCCCTTTAATGCTTCGCAAAGAGCCCGCATCAGATGCAGGAAGTGACGCTCGAGTTAACGAGGGGTGACCCGACCACCACGCTGTCCGTGCTGCCGCCACGTGCTCAACCCGCCACCCTGCTCCAGGCACTCGCTCGCATCTCACAAAAGCGCCACGGAGGCCACACGGGAGCCGAGCTGGGCCCCGGGTCCACCTGGTCCCCAAGGCCACTCCCCTAAACTGAAACTGTCGAATTCCTGCAGTGGCCACACGTTCCCTCTCCTTCCAGTAGGAAGCTAGCTCTTCTACCGAGTGCGGACCCAGCTTTCCCACACCCCTCGTCGAGGCGTCGAGGCCTTCGCGGGCTCTGCTCTGCGCCTGCCCTGCCTTCCAGCCCCGACTCCTCCGCCCCCCGCTCGCCGCTCACACTGCTGACAGGAGGGGCGACCTGTTTTCCTGCTCTCGTGCCCGCCACGGCATTCCGTGGCTGCTGGGCAAAACCTCACAGCTGCTCCCGCGCGGGCACGACAGCAGAACCCGACGGCCCTGGCGCTGGCCTGGCCCCGCTCAAACGTCCCTCCGCCACACGTGGGGCAGGGACCACCCTCACAGGGCCTTGGCTTCCTCGTCTATGAAGTGGAACGACAGCATCAGCCCCAAAACCCCCGGGCAGCCCAGCCAGCTCCAGGAGGCACGACCTCACCTGTGACGTCGCGTGGCGCCAGAGCCTCCGTGGCCCGGGGCTGCCTTCTCTCCCCTGCAGCTCTGCACGGGGAGGGCCTGCCCTCCGGAGCCTGGGATTACCACCGGGGGCGTGACTGATGCGGTCCCCGCTGAGGCCCCACGCGCACCTCCGTGCCGAGCGGTGCCAGTGGGAAGGGGCCGCCACACAGGTAAGACGCAGCCGGGCGGCACAGCGGGGACCTCACGGCTCATCCCCCCGACTTTTCCTTAGAGACCCCGCCCGCTGCCCCTGACCTCGTATTTGCCCAGGACCCGCCTCTACGCCCGCGAGGCAGCCTCAGCACCGACGTGCTGACACCCACGAAGCGGGAGCACAGGCGCCCCGCCTCCTGCAGGGCTCGCATCAGAGGCTCATCCCACCGTGTCAGCCCGACCAGCGTACAGCTCCCACCCCCGGTCCCGGCTCTGAGACCGCAGCGGCACGCCAGCTGACGCCTGCGCACAGCCCTGGGGCGCGTCCCGCTGCGTCCCGCCTGCCTTGGCTCCCGGCTCCCGACACGGGGTCAAATGTGTGCGCGTTTGTGGACAGGAGTGAAGTGTTTTCTCGGCGTGGCTGGCGGGCTACAACCTTCTCGGCGGGACTCCCGGCACCCAGCCCGCCTCGAACACCAACCGTGGGCTGAGTGCCGTCCTCGGAGGGCATGGCCAGAGGCCCCGGGTCCCCCCACCCCACTCCGCAACGAGCACGGGCCACCGCCGGCGAGGACGGGAGTTGCGCGCTGCGCACCCACGGCCTGGCCCACGTGGCCCCGGTGCAAGAAGGCGGGGCCCGGTCTGCACGCCCCCCCCCCCCCCCCCCCCCGGCTGACACGGCGGGTGGGAGAGGCTGCCCCGCTGGGAAGGTCTTCCCGAGCACTTCCGAAGCTCCTCCGTCACCCGGCACAACTGGCTGAGTGACTTTTCGTGAAGGGACGGAGGTCAGACTACTGAACAAACGGCCCTGGGACCAGGAGGATGGGGTCCGAGGCAGGGTCAGGCCGGCACCTTCCCGTGTGGGCTTTTCCCAGACCTCCCAGCAGCCCGGCGACACGGCTTCCCTCAGGGGCCCCGAGGCGAGCCCCACGACGGGCCGGGGTTCGTTACGGGGCACACGCCTCAGGCTGGGAGCAAACCTCGGAGACTCTGGTGAGACTCCTTCCTCCCTCCTCCAGCTTCTAGTGTTTACCAGAGAACCCTGGTGTCCCTTGGTTTGGGGCCACGCCACTCCCACCTCCGCCTCTGTTGGCGCGTGGCCCTCTCCCTGCGTCTCTGTCTTCCACGTGGTGTTTTTTATCAGGAGGCCGGTCATATTGGATTAGGGCCCACCCTGCTCCAGCGTGACCTCATCTGCACTGGTTACATCCGCACAGACCCTATTTCCAAGTAAGGTTGCATCTCAAAGAGCTGGCGGCTAGGACTGGAGCCTGTCCCTTCAGGGCCACCGTGCAACCCACAGGCATCTCAGTCAGCGTCAGGCTCTGGCCAGCTATCCGTCAGCGAGATCTGTGTGGGGAGAAAACGGCCACGGCTGTATGTCAGGTGGCTCAGACACCACGGGTGAAGCTGCGTGTCTCTGGGATAAAGTCTAACCTGTTAGTTCTGACCTCCCCGGAGAGACCCAGGCTTTAGTCACAAAAGAGCCCTTTGCTGCACCCTGAGATACCCTCCTGGATGTCTGATGGCACGCTGAATTCTCCAAAGTCAGCACCAAAACCGACAAAGCTAGCAGGACAGGAAGCCTTATTTACAACTTTTAAAATGAGGAAGTGATCTGGCTCTGGGGCCAGCGACGTGGCAGGAAGGACACCGGTGTCCCCGCCACCCGCTGATCCTTCCCCACGGGCCTTCCCACCCTGTGATGCCGAGGCCTGAAGAAACCTCCGCCTCCAGCACCACGTTCTCTCTGGGGCAGAGGCTCCTGCCCAGATGCCCACACAGACACGGGATCCGTTTCCTGCGTTCTGACAATTCTCACGAGTGACCATGACAGAATCATCAAATGTCCCCTCTGACTCTGTGGTAGAACCTAAAACCCTTGAGACAAGTAGAGGTCCTGGCTTCTGCACACAGGTTAGGACAAGTTACGGATACCCTTTTTCTTTAGTGATCTCTGTACCCAGTGTGGGGTTCGAACTCACGACCCTGAGGTCAAGAGCTGCACCCTCCACCGACTGAGCCAGCCAGGTGCCCCAAATTGCCAACATCTTAACACCAGTTAGAAGCCGGGTCTACAGACATGTGGCCACTGCATCAACTTAGAGCAAACCTTGCCCACCCGGGTCCCTACAACCAGCTAGAAGTCCAAGCGGCTGCTGCCTTTGGGGTGAGCAGGGGGCCAACGGGAAGGGGTGCGGCCAACTTTCCAGGGTGACAGACATGCTCTGCATTTTGTTGGAGGGCTGGGCCCATGGGTCCTTCACGTCAAACTCACTGACCTGTGCCCTGAAGGTCTGTGCGTTTCGCTGCATATAAAACAAGAAACAAGAACTCTTCACAGGCCTGGAGGAGTCTTCCCCCACCAGCCTCTCCTGCTCTCACCGCCCCAGCCTCAGGCTGCCCCCCCCCCCCCCCCCCCCCCCACCGACCGTGGCCCTCGGGCATCCGGGCTCGCAGCCCAGCTCCGCTCCTTGCACACTGTTACGCGGGGTCCCTGCGTCTCTGGGGCTGCGGCACCGGCCTCGGCGTCAGAGGACCCAGGGCCACAGACGAGGCTCTCGGGCAGCACCCGGATGGCGGGATGGCGGCACACGGCGACCTGCCGCGACAGCTCCGCGGATGAAACACGACCTCACGCTAAGCGTCTGCGCGGTGTGATGTCTGAAGGCGGGGTCTGAGATTTCAACGTGGGGTCCGCTTGAAATCTGGACTCTGAGTCCAGAGTCACCTCAGCTCCTTCAGGTGTCAGACTGGCCCCCGTTGTGCCGACGCCTGAGGAGACTGGGTGCCGCTGGGACCGCTCTCCCACCACCACGGCTGGGGGGGCGGGGGAGGCGCAGGAGAGGGCTAGGGAGGGGCGTCCCCGGGGGAGGCTCAGGGCGGGGGGCGGCCGTGCCGACCCGCACCTCCTTCTCAGGAAGAAGCCCGCGTGTCCTCAACGCCTGCACGGCCTGGTCTCTCTCAAGGGTCAAGGCCTTCAGCACCACCTCCTGGTCACACAGCGTCCGCTCTGTCTCCTGGAGCTTGGCAGCAACCTGGGGAGACATGGGGGAGTCGGTTCGTGTCGGAAGAGTCACGAGGCTCCTGGGAGCAGAGAGCAGGCGCGTGAGGGAGCGCCCCCCCCCCCCCGCCCCCCCCGGCCCAGGACCAGGCGGCGGTCGGGGCTGGCCGGGCGGCAGCATCAGGCTCAGGGTGCGGCCCTTTCCGCCCGGTCCCCTGTGCACAGGGGGCAGGGATCCTCCTGGCGCTGTTTTCTTAATGGGAAACAGGCTGACGCCATAAAAAATAAAACAGCCGGGGGGCCTGGGTGGCTTAGTCTGTTGAGCGACTGACTTGATTTCAGCTCAGGTCACGATCACACGGTTTGTGGGTTTGAGCCTCGTGTTGGGCGCTGAGCTGACGGCTCAGAGCCTGGAGCCTACTTAGGATTCTGTCTCTCTCTCTCTCTCTCTCTCTCACTCTCTCTGCCCGTTCCCTGCTCACGTGCATTCACTCTCTCTAAAAGAAACAAACGGGTAAAAGGCTGGTGGGCAGGACAGGGACACCTTCCGCTGCTGTAATTTTTGTTGTGAGTCAAACTGCTCGGCGGGGTTCGCGAGCCCAGGGCCGCCTCCCCGCCCCGCCCCCCCCCCCCCCCCCCGCCACCGGTGCCACAGCGCAGGAGGGAGTGCGAGGGCCACGCGGGGCACAGACCTGGTCCCGCGCGGCAGTCAGAGCCTGCAGCAAGTCCTCAGACGCGCGGTAGTGGTCCCTCTCGCGACTGTCACAGCGGTGTCGCCAGTCCAGCTCCAGCTGCACCTTGTCGCGGCGCAGGCACTGCTCCCGCTCCACCGCCGCCAGCAGCTGCTGCTTGTACCTGCGGGGACGCCGACGTCCCCCTGAGGCCCGTCCCCTCGCACGTGAGAAGCAAAGGCGTGTGGCAGGCAGCAGAGCGCGGGGAGGCGCCACCGCCCGCGCTCGGGTCCCTCCCGGGGCCCCGCTGGGCCGGCCCGTGTTGGCCCGCGCGTGCTGACACGCGACGGTCTCGCGGCACGGCAGCCGGGACGAGTCTCTGCCGTGTAGACACGGAGGATAAGTGGAGTCTACGGGGAGCCTCGGGGTCAGAGCCGGGCAGACAGCAGGCACGCCCGGGAACCGAGGAGACCAGCAGCACGGAAGATCAGCCTCAAGAAAGAGAAGAACCAAGAAAGAGAAGGGAAGAAACGAACAAACTTGAGGAAAAGCACGAAAGCTGCTTCCACTGGAGAAGGTGCGAGGGTCCTGGAGCTGCGGAGAGCGACCCCGGAGAGCTCGGGGGCGTGTGCAGCACAGAGCGCACGGAGCCGCAAGGCCAGAGAGAGACCTCCGAAAGCCAGCAGCCCCACGTCCACGGAACGCGGGTCTGCAGAGGTCCCAGCGGAGGGGACACAGGAGGAAACCCGGTGCCATGGGGGCACGCGCGTCCTTGGGCTGGAACGGGGCAGCGCACGCCGTGTGCAGTGGGCCCTGGGGGGGGGGGGGGGGGAGCAAACTTGAGGGTGAGAGAGCGAGCGTCAGCCCGGCCCTGGACTTCTCGCCCGCCACGCGGTGGGGGCCTCTGCACACGTCTCCCGAGTGTGACCGGGCGTGAGCGCGGGGGACAGGCGGCCCCTGTTTAGTGAGGCCCTGGAAGACCCCGTCCTGCCCGCTGCAGGGGGGCTCCTGCCGGCCTTGCGGAAGCAGTCGCGGGCCGCGCGAGGCCCCGACGGTCGGGACCTGAGGGCGCCGTGTGCAGGCTCTGTGCCGCCACCGGCTGCGGCCGGAACAGAAGGCAGCGCGTGCGGGAGGAAGCGGACAAGCCCCGACGCTCTCCGCACAAGGGCACCGCATTCCGACCAGCGGGCCTGGCGAGAGGCGCAAGGAAGCGAGAACGGCCTGGAAACAAGAGGGATGGGACCGCGTCGTGAATATGATCGGGAACAGAAAGCAACCACACACGTAAGACAGAGAAAGGTGAAAATGAAAACTCCTCAGCCTCAGTGGGCCGATAACACACGGCAGCGAGAAAGGCCACTGACCGAGGGGATGCTAACGCACGGGCACCTAGGACTCCCAGGAGAAAGGGGGCAAGCAGAGAAAGGCCGGTGGAAACCGCGGCAGGCGACGCACGCAGAACCTCACCTACATACACGAACAATCAAATCACCACAAACCAACGATAAAGGGAAAAACACGAATCGAGAGGAAAAGGCACAACAGTGCGGAGGAACTAAGGGTGCCTGCGGAACCCTCCTGAGAAACAACGAGTGCCAGGAGAGAACAAGTCGTCTTCAACGGGAAGAAAACACCACCAGCCTGGAATTTTCCATCGAGTAATAACACGCGTCAGAAAGATAAGGCAAAGAAATTCGGACAAACGGGCTGAGTGCAAGGCTGCACTGGGAGGGGCGTCAAAGGACGTCTGGGGGCTGAAGAAAGATTACACCTTATGGAAACTTTCAACTTGACTTTTCTCTAATTTCACTGTTTTTTTTTTAATTTTTAAAAATTTTTTATTTTTGAGAGAGAGCACATGAGCAGGGGAGGGGCAGAGAGAGAGAGACAGACAGAGAGAGAGAGAGACAGAGAGAGAGAGAGAGAGAGAGAGAGAATCCCAAGCAGGCTCTGTGCTGTCAGCAGAGAGCCCAAAGTGGGGCTCAAACTCACAAACCACAAGATCGTGACCTGAGACGAAACCAAGAGTCAGACACTTAAACTACTGAGCCACCCAGGTGACCCTAAATTTGATTTTTAAAAAATGAAAAGCCATCAGAAATAAATATTGGAAAAAGCATAAAGCTTTTCTTTCAATTTTTGTCTGTAATTAAAGGACATTATCAGATCAAAGCAACAAAAACAACATATGTAATTATATACGTACACAAAAGTAAAATGTTCGACAACAGCAAAGGAGAGTGAAGAGAAACAGGAGGTCGTGAGGATTTTGTATTACATACAAAGAGCTAGACGTTATTAACGGCAAACTATGCATTCTGTGAATCTTAGAACAACCATGAAATAAATAAAAAAGTTTAGGGGCGCCTGGGTGGCGCAGTCGGTTAAGCGTCCGACTTCAGCCAGGTCACGATCTTGCGGTCCGTGAGTTCGAGCCCCACGTCAGGCTCTGGGCTGATGGCTCGGAGCCTGGAGCCTGTTTCCGATTCTGTGTCTCCCTCTCTCTGCCCCTCCCCCGGTCATGCTCTGTCTCTCTCTGTCCCAAAAATAAATAAAAAACGCTGAAAAAAAATTAAAAAAAAACAAAAAAAAAACAAAAAAAAAAGTTTATATAAGACAACAGTGGAAATAAAATGGAATCCTAAAAAACACTCAACTGTTTATCCATTTATTTATTTATTTTTAAATTTATCTCTTTATTTTTGAGAGAGAGAGAGAGAGAGAACGAACGAACAGGGGAGGGGCAGAGAGAAAGGGAGAGACAGACTCCCAAGCCAGCTCCCCGCTATCAGCTCAGAGCCTGATGCAGCACTTAAACTCACAAACTGTGAGATCATGACCTGAGCTGAAACCGAGAGCTGGACATTTAAACAACTGAGCCAGCCAGGCACCCCCTCGACTGAGTTTTTAAAAAGCAGAAAATTTAAGGAACAAAAAATACGAGGAAAATATAAAATCAACTGCAGGTTGGCGATTTAAACCCAAACACATCAATCCTGGCATTAAATTAAATGATCTAAACGGTCCAGTGAATGGGCAGAGCTGTCAGGGGAGACAGGAAAAGCAAGACACAGCACGCGCGATCGGTAAGAAATGCACTTGACCTCAGCACAAGTCAGAGTCAGTGCGTGGAAGGGTGTGCACGCAAACACCAGGCAGGAAGCACCCAAGTGGCCGTACTGACATCAGACACAGCAGACAAGCAAGGAGGAGGACTATCCAGAATAAAGACAGCTGCTTCCTGCTAATCGAGGGGCAGTCACCAAGAAGCCACAGCAACCCAGGACGCCTGGCTGGCTCAGTCAGAAAAGCGTGCAGCTCCTGATATCGGGGTCAGGAGTTTGAGCCCCACGCTGGGTGCAGAGATCACTTACATCGGTAAAACAAGATAAAATAAAATAAATAAAAGAAGCCATAACAACCCTAAATGCAAATCATTAATAAAAGACTTCGTGACTGGGGCGCCTGGGTGGTTGAGCGTCCGACTCTTGACCTCAGCTCACGTCATGATCTCACGGTTCGTGAGTTCAAGCCCCACGTCGGGCTCTGTGCTGTCAGTGTGGAGCCTGCTCGGGATTCCCCGTCTCCCTCCTCTCTGCCCCTCCTCCCCCTTTCGTGCTCTCTCTCAAAATAAATAGACTTAAAGAGAAGACCGATACAACGGATACGCCTCCAGCCAGACTCATCCAAAACAAGAGTGGATGTTACCGCAGACTCTGCACACGTCAGAGACGAAACACACAAACACTGTACACGATTTTATGCCACTGAAGTCAACAATTCGACGAGATGGGCAAACTCACTGAAAGACACCAATTCCCCAAACTGAGATAGAACAACAGAACACCTGCAATAAATGTCCGAATAAATACCACGGGAAGCCAGATGCTGCGTGACTCCGTTGAGACGGAATCGCGGACGGGGCAGAAGGGATGCGCAGCGGCGGGGCCGGCGCAGGTGGGCGGCGGCCGCGAGGCGGTGAGGACATGCCGGACGGTGGGAGGGTTTCAGGTCCTGACTACAGGCCTGCTTGACAGGTGTTCATGCTGGTCAGCACTCCAACCACACAGCCGGAACGAGTTTCCTCATATCTAAGTTATTCCTCAAGAAAGAGAACGTGACCCTCACTCCAGCGTTCATCCACTGGATGAGAAGAGACGGGGGTGGGACAGGACACACGGAGAGGTGCTTCCCCACACAGGACCAGGCAGGAGAGCTGCCGCGGCACCGGCTCCAGACCCGACACCAGCTCCGGGGAAAGGCCTCCGCTGGCCGCCCCCCATCAGCCCATCCTGCTGGCTCTCCCTTCTCACAACCAGACGCTCCCCTTCTCTGTCCTGTTTCTCGTCTTTTCCCCACAATAGGATGTGAGGCCAGGGCCTCGACTCCGTTCCCTTCTGTACCCTTGGCACCCAGAATGGCACCCGGCCCCCACGGGGCACACGGTGAGGAGAGCATCTCGGGAACGTCCCCGGGGGCAGTCACCTTCCGACGTCCTGCTGGCACCTGGCCAGCTGTGCCTTGAGCTCCACTGCCTCTTCCTGCAGCGCCTGAATCTGAAGGTCCTTGGAGATCAGGTCCTTGGACAGCTGGGCGACCTGGGCATCCCAGCCCGATTTTAGAGCCGACGCCCCTTCACGAAGTCTGCACGAAGGAGGGAAGCTCTGTGAACGTGGGCGTGGAGCTCGCTCGCTCGCTCGCTCAAGCTTTCTTGTACACGGCGCCCCGAGCACACAGGCTCACACGCGCGTGCAGCCCTCAAAGGGTACGCTGCACACCGGAGTGTCTTCCACGTCAGGGTGGAGACCTCCTTGCCTAAATCAGGAAACGGTCCCACGCGAGACGTATCCACCATCCACGCCACCCACCCAGCCGTCGACTGAGCACCTACGACGTGCCAGGTCCGTGCCAGACGTGCAGGGAAAGGCGAGCCGCGGAGGCTGGCGGAGCCTGTGGTCTCGAGGTGGTGCCGTGTGGCTCACCTGGGCCACGCCGCACGCAGCCCCTCAACATGGAGACGCTCCTACAGGTTTTCAAACTGAACAGTAAAACGAGGTTGTACAGGAACCCCTATGCCACCTGGTAGAATCACTACACTTGGATAAATATCCCAAAAAGAAAAACGACACCTAGAGATACTGACTAGGGAAGCGATAGTCTTGACGCACAAAGGCCGCCTGCTGTGCGTTCACCCCGTTTGTGGCCCTGGCCCGTTTCCTTCCCCATCCTTACGGGGAAAGGCACAGAACCCACACCTCGAGAGGAAATCAAGGCTGACCAGTGGACCTCAAGATTCCGCGGGCTGTACCGCTAACCTGCCTGGAAACAGCATGGAATAAATCTGGAGTCACAGACATTCTCAAAGGAGTAAGAAAGGCTGTCGAGTATACAGTTTCCAGCGTCATTCTTAGCCACAGGAAAAAGTCCGTTTTTCTTCACATACGTTGAACAAATTATTTCTAGTACAATCCGTACAAACTCATATTGACCTCTTACCTAAGACAACCTGTCCTAAGATCACAAAGGGCTGCTAAAAGTTGGAAACCAGTTGAGACATCTGCAGGTGACAGGAGAGGAGGGCTCGGCCCCAGGGCCAAGCTCTGGGGGGCGCCCCTCAGTGTGCGCTACCCTGGAGCCACATCCCCGCGGGATCTGGGCCTCGGCACCGAGTAGTGTCTGACGTGACGGGGGACGTACGCGATCTCCTCCGGCTACGCTGTCGGCCACATGTCACGGAGAAGCTGGATGGACACAGAACACCCGGGACCCGATCTGGATTTCTAAAGTGTAACTGTGCTCATCACCCACCCGCCAGCAACTTTATTCTAAGGGGCAAAGGATGCCAGCCAGCAGGTAAACCGGTCATTGGGGCTTTTTCTGACTTTCCAGGTGGGAAACAGAGCAGCTGGCCGCCCGGGAAGTCACCTGCCCAGGCCTCAAACAACATCAAGAGGCACGTCCCGTATGGACTTCCTCTTCTCCCTGACGCTGCTCCTACCAAGTCCGTGTGTGTGTCGGGCCTCCCGAACCGCGAGAGAAGTCGCCAGAACTCTGGAACTATATTTTTATCTCTTCTCAGTTTCCAGCGAACACCTACCAAGTATCTGAATACCGCGAGGGTTCTGCTGCTCTCCCGAATGTGATCCCGGTTCCTGCTCCAACGTGCCAAGAACAACCCAGCCCCGTGAGGTCCGCACTCTGGAACTGTGAGGATCCACCCTTCCAGGTCCTGGACCCCTGCAGTCAAGCACTCAGGCCCGTGCTGTTCAACATGGGGCCACGGGCCACACACAGCTCCCGAGCACATGGCTGGTCCGAACCGAGATGTGGCTTCAAAATTTAGCACCAAAACAATACAAAATATCTCAGTAATAATTTTTGTCAGGTAAAAAATGATTAGTTTTTATACTGATTACTTGTTAATGTTGTGCAACACGACAGTATCTTGGATGCACTGGGTTAAATAATTCCCTCTATCTCTTTGCGCCTCAACCGTGGGCCCTGGAAGTGGCACAGCCTGTGTGGCCTGCCGTGCCTCTCTATCGTGGGTTACATGGCGGCACAGGGCGTGGTCGGGTTCTCTCAAAGCCACCTTGGGGCCACTGCTTCTCGACTGTGGCGTTCATCATCACAAATAGGCCGGACGAAGTAACAAGCCCAAAATACGGGCTGTTTTCGTTGCTGGTTTTCAAACAGCCTCTGTCTCAGTATGAAAGGGCAGGGACTGTCCCGGGCAGCGAGGTCCCAGGCAGCACTGGGCCACAGCACACTCCCTGGGTCGCACGGAGGAACACAAGGAGGGATGCGCTGCAAGGCGAGTGCAGGCAGAAGGGGGCCGGCCCACGGCCTCCACGCGAGGCAGCGCTGTAGATCCCGACAGCGGCCACGTGAAGGGCCCCGGCAGAGCCCTCCCAGCAGGAGGGACAGCGGGAACACATTTGCCCATCACACTGTCCCTTCTGCTTCTCCAACTACTGCTGCGTGCATTGAACAGATCAAACAACAAGACCACACGCTCCACCCAAGGAAACCTTCCTGGATAAGCTCTGACTTCCCTGTATTCTGTGGTTGTCAGAGCCATCGTCCTCCAAAATGGAAATGTAACTCGGCAGAGCCAGAAACATTTCCCAGACAGACAGGAAAAGCCAGTTGCTAAGGAAGGTGAACCCTAGAAGTGACCGATTTAACTGTCTGAACCATCGTCAGTAAACACAGCCTCTTCCTCACTGGCAGCCAGGAGACTGAGTCCAGTTCCGATGGTCCCGTGGGCACACACGCCGGCCTGGACACTGCACAGGCGAACACGGCTGCTTACGTGGCGTGACTTGGCTTAGATGCTGGAGAGAAAAATGGGTTTAAGAAGAAACCAGCTGATGGAGAAATTTGAATCTTTGTGCAAAGCCGCGCATCCGCTGTGGAAAACAGGGCGGTGGTTCCTCCAAAAGTTAAATGTAGAATCACCACGTAGCGATGGACCTTCTGGTATATCCCCAAAACAATTCTAAGAAGAGACCTGAAGAGATATTTGCACACCCACGATCACAGCAGCACTATTCACAATAGCTAAAATGTGGAAATGAGCCCAATGTCCGTTGACAGATGACCGGAAAAAGAAACTATCCCATCCACACAACGGAATGTTACTCAGCCATGAAAAAGAAGGGAATCTTTGGGGCTCCTGGGTGGCTCAGTTGGTTGAGTGTCTGACTCTTGATTTTGGCTCAGGTCATGGTCCCAGGCTCATGGGATCCAGCTAAGCGTGGAGCCTGCTTAAGATTCTCTCTCCCTCTGCCCCTCTCCCCTGCTCACGCTGTCTTGAAAGTAAAAAAAAAAAAAAAAAAAAAAGGAAGGGACTCCTATCACAGGCTACATGAACGGACCTTGAAGACATCTCGGCAAGTGGAACAATCCAGTCACAAAAAGGCAGGTACTACAGGATCCCACTCATATGGGGGACCTGCAGGAGTCAAGTTCACAGGGACAGAGAGGAGATGGTGGGCCCCAGGGCAGGGGGAGGGGGGAGCTGGGGTTTAGCGGGGACAGCGTCCACTTTCTGAGACACAGTCTGGAGACGGACGGCGGTGGAGGCTGCACACAAGAACGCGCGCGTGCTCCGTGCCGGCGAACTGTGGCTTCAAGTGGTTAGGACGGAAAATTTTATGTTGTGTGTATTTTGCCACAATGACTGCATACATAGCAACGACACCATTTCAAAAAAAGAAAAGGACGAGAAACGGTGGAAGACAACAACCAGAGAGCCCGAGGAACGCGCCCAGGCCCGCCCGCCCGCCCACACTCACTTGTCCATGGCGGCGTCCTTCTCCTTCAAGGCCTCGGCCTGCCTCCGCTCTGCCCCGCGGAGCTGCAGCTCGAGGCTGTCGCCGTGGGCCTGCAACTCCAGCGCCCTGGCCTCCAGCGCCTGCAGCTGCTCCACGTGGGCACCCTTCATAGCCACCAGCACCGCGTCCTTCTCCCTGGCCAGGTGGTCCAGCGCCTCGTGCCTGAAACACAAGCAGGTGCCCCGGCAGCTGGCGTGGGCCCCGCTCCAGTCCCCAGGCACCTCGCCCGCGGTTTCCTCGCTCCTGCTCGTACCCTGGACCTGGGGCTGTCGTGCTCATGTCCTCAGCCAAGGAAGCTCCAGCCCCCCAGCCGCGTGGACACTCGCCGGGTGGACGCTGGCTGAGAGGGCCCCTGGCCCGACTCTGGAGCTCAGCACCCCCGGAAGAAAAGCCCCGGAAGCCGGGGCTCCGGCAAAGCAGCATCACTAGCACCCTCACCGGTTTTCCTAGCAGCCCCTGAAGGTGGGACGTGGCCGTCACTGTCCATCGGTCCAGGACCCGGATGCCGTCCCTGTGACTGGGGACCGGGGGACGGCGGCCGCTTCGGTCTCTGCTGGGAGACGCCAAACTTACCAGAATTCCATCACCAGAACAGACGCCCGTCTTGACCCCACACCAAATTGGCAGGTGTCGTGTGCACATCTGACTGGCAACGCTCAGCCCTTTCTATGCTTTTCTTCCACTTGGTTTCAGTGAAAAGTTGAAAGCCCCAAAAATATAAGTCTAGTGGTTTCTTTTAGATTCCACCAGCATCTCCCAGTGAAATGGTGAAGCCTTTCTGTCAGGTCACATTATGTACTTTTCGTTCTAACTACAATCAAGCCTCATCTTACCCACCTTGCAACCTGGTCAGGATTTTCTACCTTCTATCGGCAAAGACACGAACACACGCTGGCTGCCGTGCCTGTTACTTTCTGGCAGCACATACCCTTCCCTGCGTCAAACCAGGAAAGTCCGATCGTGACGGCTGGTGAAATGAGTAGTCATTTCCAACTGCACCGCGTGGCCCCATCCTTCCGTCGCCGTGGCCCCATCTGCCGCCTGTGACGCTGCATCATCCCACGGCAGGTTCCGAGGCGAAGCATCCGCGTGTGCCGATAACGCGCTTTAAAATGTGCCAAGTACGCTAGTGCGAATTTGCCTTCGTCTGGACCGCTTTAGGACGTGACATCTTACGAGGTGTGTCCTAGAATTCTCGGTGTTTCAGTGACACTCCTCCAAACACAGACAAATTCACTTGCTTGGACTGAAAAATGAAGAGATGCGGTCTCGCAGAGCCACCTGACCAGCTAATGGTTTCACAGCGAAGGTGGGTTTTGCCGTTTAGGTGGTCTGGTGAACGTTCTCCCTAAATCTGCAAGCTTGAGGTCTTAGAGAGAAATGGTAAAGCTTGAGACAAAATAAAAACCATCTTACTGTGTAAACATCGTGTTGGCAAACGCGCTCGAGTCACAACGTCCCAGCTTCCCAGACACAAAGTATCGCTGAGTGGAAAGACACCTGGTCTATGGAACGGTCACAGAGTAAGTCTTAAAAAAGCCTCTTATCTAAGCTTCTGGAAACAGAGAACGTGGATGGTCCTGCTGAACGTACGCACACACGTGGCCAGCCACAGACGTGGAGGCGCTGCCCCATGAGCAGCAGACACAGGACACGACACCATTCCGGATGAGAAGCCAGCAGGTGGATCCAGGCACGTAACCGGAAGGCGCTCAGAGCCCAGGAGATGCGGCAGAGAACCCACCTAGCTGCCCTCTGGCCGTGAGTGAGACGAGGTGGCAGCCCTACACAGTTTGCTTGCAAACTGAAATGGGGACGTCTTGCCTCATGAGAGGGGCGTTCCTAAGGAGACTTTACAGTTTACTTAGTAATTACTGAATTTTATGGTATGTTGTTTTGTAAAGTACATACTACTATCGTAAGACCTGCACTTAGAACCCTCTCAGAACACCTAAAGCCTGGTGACCCCAGTCAATGTCGTTTTTAGTTTACGTAAATCTACATATTGTTGTTAGAGGTGACGGAGTTCAAATTTCTGAAGTGCAAAAAAATTCATTATATTCAGACAAAGGTCCTGAGGAAGTCAGGTAAAAATGGGAGTACGGGCAGGAGAAAAAGGAAAGTTATACGTAAGGCTGGTTCTTGTACTTTTAAATCAATGGTAGGGATTGTTTCAATACATTTTTTTTTTTAATTTTTTTTTTTTTCAACATTTTTTATTTATTTTTGGGACAGAGAGAGACAGAGCATGAACGGGGGAGGGGCAGAGGGAGAGGGAGACACAGAACCGGAAACGGGCTCCAGGCTCCGAGCCGTCGGCCCGGAGCCCGACGCGGGGCTCGAACTCACGGACCGCGAGATCGTGACCTGGCTGAAGTCGGCCGCTTCACCGACGGCGCCACCCAGGCGCCCCTGTTTCAATACATTTTAAACCGTAACCAAACAGTTTTACTTCTTTTTTTTTTCAAGAGATTTTATCTTAAAGTCATCTCTTCCCCCAGTGTGGGGCTCGAACTCACAGCCCTGAGACCAAGAGCTGCACACTCCACCGAGGGAGCCAGCCAGGGGCTCCTGAACACTTTTACCTCTTGATGCCAACAGTTCTGATATGCTGAAAATTAGGGGCGCCTGGGGGGCTCAGCCAGTTAAGTGTCTGGCTTCGGCTCAGGTCACGATCTCACGGTGTGTGGGTTCCGGTCCCGCCATCGGCCTCTGGGCCGACGGCTCGGAGCCTGGAGCCTGCCTCGGATTCTGTGTCTCCCCCTCTCTGCCCCTCCCCTGCTCGCACTCTGTCTCTCTCTCAGAGATAAGTTTTTTTAATTATATTTATTTTTTAAATTATTTCAGTTTATGATTCAAAGGACTCTGAAAGCGCCCAATTCTTCCACGGCCGCCCAAGCCAAAGGCCAGTGGCCACAGCACGCCAAGCGAGAGGTCCTAACACTACCGGCCTACGGGTTCGAGCAAGGCCACGGTCTGCAGTGCCTGTGGCACCCACACGCCACCAGCGGGAGCGCACAAGTGAGGCCCACCCTCTCAGTCGTGTGCGCAGGGCCCGGGCCGAGGTGGATACGGGTCGATGGTGTCCGGAAGGCAGCTCCCAGCTCAGGGGGCTCTAACTCCGGGTGAAAACGGGCAGCACACGGGCTGTAAAGCTTTTCTCCTCTGCGAGCACGTGCTGCACAAACACCACGGCCACACGAATGCCCCCGGGTCGCCCTTGCTCCACAGCCCCCCGCGTTCTCGCTCCCGACTAGCTTCCCCATCACCACACGCGTGCGTCACATGCAGTCTCGTGCTGCTTCTCCGGAAAAGGGAACGGGAGGCAGTCCCTCAGCAGCTGGACGGCCGGACCCACGCTGCCCCCTCGGGCTCGCCCGGGCTGCTCCCGAGGGCACGGGCTCGCCCGGAAGCCTTGTGCCTTCTCTGCGCCCTCCTCGTCCCGCTGGCCTCACACGCCTCAGCCTGGGCGGGCCACCAAGCGCTTCGTTAGGGTCGCTGCCCCAGGGGGCCCGCCGCCTACCCACTGGGCCACCCCGACACCCAGCAGGCAGCGGGGGGCACACGGCCCACACCGAGGTAAGCGATCAGCGTTTCGGCAGGAAGAGGGGGCTCCTGAGAAGCCAGAGGGCGCGGGGCCGCAAGGAAAACGAGAGGCGCCCTTATCGCTACAGTGACGTTTGTTGCTGCAATCTAAAATTAACAAACTGGTCAACACGACTTTTAAGTTTAAAAGTTTTGAAACGCCAAAAAGCCTGAGCACCACTGAGAAAATCCCGAGCAGTGAGTTCAAAGGCCAGACGGCCCAGGTTGACGGCAGCCTCCGCCTGGACCCAACCCCGCGCACCAGGGCGGACACTCACTTCCTCCTGAACGCCTCCTCCTCCTTCTTCCTGGCCTGCTGCTCCGAGTGAAGTTGGCCTTCTAAGTCCTTGATCCTGAGGCGGAGGAAGCGTTAGCGGGAAAAGCAGAGCCCCCCGCCCCCCCCCCCCCCCCCCCCCCACCGCGGGCCCGGCCCCAGGAGGCAGGCGCGGCTCCGCACCGTGCGTCCTTGGCCGCCGCCAGGTCCCTGAGCTCTTGCCCGCCGCGCTGCAGCTGGTCCCGCAGCTCCGAGTTCGCGGCCTCGGCGCTCCGCAGCGACTCCGCGGCCCGTGCTGCAGCTTCCTTCAGAGCTGCGAGCTCCTTGTCCAACAGTTTAACCTTCGAGGGAGAGAGAATCCAAAATGAGGCTGAAACTGGAACAACATGAGGAAAGAGAAAAAACCTTACAATCCAAGAGGCGACAAAACCGCGAGGCCGTGCTCACGCATGAGGAGCGCGCAGCGAACGTGCGGGGCAGCGCGGCCACCTGGGCGGGCCCGCGGCCCACTGGCGCCGGCACAATGCTACGGCACAATGCTACGGTCGCACCTGGCCTCCTGCCTCATCGGTGAATACTAAACACTCGAATCCAGCGCTTAGGTAGAGAGTGGAAGACCGCGCTCCCCACACGCTCCATCTTAGAAGAACCTTGCGGGGCCTCGGTCTCCTCAGCCGTAAGCTGCGGGTGACGTAATGGCTGCAGCACCCCGATCAGCTGGTGTGTGTCAGCCGCGGCCTGTGTAACAGCCCCGCAGGGCAGACGGGGGAGGGGCGGGCCTGCAACGTGCGTGTCCCCGGCCCCACGACCCCTGCCGCCCTCCGCTGACGGCAACGCCCACCCCACCGTGGAGCCCAGGGTGCGGCCCCGCGTGTGCTGCCTGCTGTCTGGCCCCTCCTAGAAGTCACCAGGCGGCCTCGTGAGGGTCCCTGTGGGGCCTTCTGGGGGTGGGGCTGCGGTACCCATGCAGAGGTGCCCCTTGGCGGGGGGGGGGGGGAGGGGGGGCGCGGCTGGCACTAAGGGAAGAGCTAGGGTCTCGACCAGACGGTGAGGTTGGGCTGGGCCCTGCCCGGCCTAGACACAGCCACGCAGAGCTGCCAGGGTTCTCGGGGCCCCTGGCTGACTGGGTGCTGCCCCCTGGACCGCGGCACCGTGGGAAGGCTGGCGGCCTGGGAAGACCCTCACTGGGCACTACGGCAGGGGTCTCTCACAGGCACCTGCTGAACGCCCACGTGGTGTAACCCACACGGGTGGTGGCCTCGGGCCAGGTGCCAGCCCTGCTTCCCGCTCCCCCCCGCCACCTCCCACTCCCTCAGGGCCGGTCCCTGCGTCCGTGCCAAAGGCCGGGCGTGCACGCTAGTGTGCCCCAGCAGCACCTGGCTGGTGTGTTAAAGAAGCCACGTTGAGGAAGGGCGGCCAGCACCCTGGCCGGGGGCAAGAGCCGCACACGAACCCCAACCACTGGCCTGGCCTCCTCCGCCCGAAACGGATGCGCACCACCCCCCACCGGCCCAGCCGAGCTCGTGGAGCACACAGGTGGATGGCGGGGGGGTCTAGCGGGCATCGGGGGGACAGCCTACCCGGGTGGGAGCCCACTTCCCCAGGCAGGGGCAACCAGAGCAGTGGCACCAGCCCTCCTGTCGCATCACCCCGCCGCCCGGCCCAGAGGCGGCCTCCCTGCTCCCGAGCGGGAACTGTCACGGCCCGAGGGCCGCCGCACCTTGAGCTCGTGTGTCAGGACCTCGTTGCTCATGCGGTCAGCCTGCAGGCGGAACTCGTGCTCCCTCTTCTGCATCTCGGACTCCAGCTCCAGCAGCAGCTCCTGAATCAGGAAGGGACCGCGGTGAGAAGAGGCGGCGTTGCCCAAGCAGAAATCACGGCCACGACCAGGCGCCAGGCAGGCGGGCCCGAAGCCGGCAGGACGCAGAGATCCTCCCTGGTGGCAGGGGCGCCACGCCAGCAGCGGAGACACGGCCTGTCACGCTCGTCTAAAGCACCTCAGCGGGCCCGTGGTGTCAGATTGCCTCGATGGACGTGAGCACCCGCTGAGCCACTGGGCCTGTCCTGGGGGCACACAGACAAAGACCCGCTGGGGGCTTGGCACGGGGACCCCGGTCCGCTCATCCTGCCCCTGCACGGGCGCAGCGCTGCCGACAGCTTTCCGGGTGGTTCCCGCTGCGTCTCCACGTAGCACACCCACGCCACCGTGAGCCCGCCCGCGTCCTGTGCTCCCTGCTGGCTCCTCGCCAGGATGGGCAGTAGAGAGGCCCATCCCACACGTCCTGACGTGGCAACCACGGTCCGTGAGGCCTGCTCTGTAAGGAGGCCGCCTCCTGTCCCCCAAGCTCCCCCCACAGGCTGAACCTAAAACATCGCTGCGGCATCATGAGGATCATGAGGCTAGAACACTCACTGTGCACCACCAGTGAGCTGTGAGCCTGGTTCAGATGGGCAGCCCGCTGTTTCTCCGGGACTTCCGGCTACCGTGCCCTTCCCTTCCCCTCATGCCACTCTGTTCCCTCCCACCCCTTAGTGCCGTCCACTCGGGCAGCGTGACGGACTCTTGTTCTCCAGGCTCAACGCTCTGCCCGGGCTGCTCTTCACGGGCCCCCGTGCGCTCGCCAGGGCTCCCGAGCCCCTTCCTCTGGGGTGCGCTCCTGCGGGGAAGACCCTCCACCACACCGCCCCTCCGCCCCTCCGCCCCTCCGGGGGGCTGAAAGCCCAGCCCCAGCCTGGACCAGGCCCACCGGCTCCAGCGGAGCCCTCGAGGAGCAGGAGGCTGCCAGCTCAGGGCCCCATCCTCCCGGAGGCCTTCTCCGGCTCCAGTCTCTTGGTTCCCACCGTTCTGAACTTGGAAGGGAATGGAGGCGGCTGCAGGTGGAGCCCTCGGCCACAGGCCGGGCCCGCCAAGCTGCTCCCCGGAGACTCCCCGGAGCCTGGCATCTGCAGGAGTCTCCCCGCCCCTGCGTGGGCAGACCCATCTGCTGTCCTCAGCCGCAGCTGGGAAGCGGGACAGGCTGTGTCCAGTGTCCCCTCTACGGGTTTCCAGATGCCTCTGAAACACCTCCCACTTGCTGCTCGGGCCCCTGCAGGCCTTTTGTTCTCAAGTCCCTGTCCTGAGAAGCGACCGGGCCATCTCAGTAGTCTCCCCTTCCTGTTTTCCACTGTATGTTTCTGGAATGTGACCACTGAATTGGACATCCTGATTTACCCTCCACGTCTCTTAGATTTTCTCCCAGATTTTGTCTTTTTTGGTCTATATTCTGAGTTAATTTCTTTAAATATACTTTTAATTGTCAGAATTCTTTCTTGATCTGTGATTGGCCCTTCCTCCCAGCATCTTGTTCTTGGGTTCAGATGCAAAACACATCTCTGGTGGCACTAATCACGGGAAGCCCCCACAACGCACCCTGAGACCCTGAAAACTACGACACATCAGGAGGAGTGGCTGACCCTGTCCTCACCCCACTCTGGACCGGCTGAAGGGCAGGGGGAGGGAGTCACAGAATCACTGGTTGGTCAATGGACATCGAGGCCGGCAAGGACAACCAGATGCGTGTGTGGGCACGTCCAGCCTGGGCCGGATGCCTCCTGCTGACCGCCCAGGAGCCTCACATCTGAAGTGGGCACACGGTGGCGGGCTACAGGACCAGTGACTCAGCAATCATCTCTGTTCTCTTCAGGGTCATTTTCCCTGTTCTTCTCAGCTCCTTTTCCATGGGGCTGGCAATTCTCAAACGTCCCAGCTGTCAGCACAGAGCCCACTTCAGATCCTCTGTCCAACCCACCCCTGCCTCCCCTCTGCGCACGCTCTCTCGCTTTCAAAAATAAACACATATTAAAAAAAAAAAAAAGAAATATAAGCAGCTCACTAGAATGTCATCAAAATTATATCACCTGCTGTTCATAAGACACTGTTAAGGAAAGGAAAACACCAGGCCCAGAATGGGAGAAAATTGTAATATATGTACCTAAGAACTTGATTCCAGAATATATAAAGAACTCTAACAAATCAATTACATGATGGCAAATAATCCACCTTTTAAAAAGGGCAAAAAGGTGAACAGACACTTCACACACAAAAATATATTAACGGCCAACGAACACATGGAAAGATGCATAAACATCGACCGAGGACAAGAAAATGAAACCCACAAGACACCACGACTCGCCCCTAAAATGGCTGAAATGGGAAAAAAAAGCTGAAAATACTCTGTGCCGACAAGGACGCAGAGCGGCTAAAACTCTAATCTGCTGGCGCTGGGAGGAACATAAAATGGTACAAACGTCTTGGAAAACAGGTGGGTGATTTCTTCCAAAGTCAAATACTCCCCTAGCACACAAGCCAGAAACTCTACTCCCAAGTTATTTACCCAAATAAATGCAGGCCTGCCAAGAACGGCCACAGCAACTTTATTCTTAATGGCCTCAAACTGGAAATGACACAAATGTCTGAAACGTCCACGCGCGGGTGAGGAGCCGGCCGGTACAGTCACACGTCCCCGCAACGGCAGGAAGCAGACCCACGCTCGCTGGGGCCAGAGTGGTGCTCACTGACCACAAGGGCGCATGCTGGGACCGCAGGTGACGGGGGCTTCTGTCTCGGCCCTTACACGGGTGCACGTACTGTATGTAAATCACTGAGCCGACTGGGGCACTGTCGCTGGATGGGGGTCCCACCTGTCAGCCCCACACCGCAGGCACCAGGGTCCACACCCGCGGCCTTCCTTCTCCCCGGATGGGCAGTTCCACGTTGTCGCGGAGAAGTGTGCCGAGCTCCTACCCGCTGGCTGCTCCGTCTGCACACGTGGGGGTGGGTGCCCGTACACAGACCCCCAGCTGACGCCAGGCCAGCCCCCACCACACGTGGGGCCTGAGCTCCCCGCACCACGTTCCCAACAGCCCCTCCCTGCGGGCTGCTGCTTCTCCAGCCGAGGCCCCTCCACTCCCTCCACTGCACGGTTCTCTCCGTCTTTCGTCTCTTACTGTCCATTCCCAATGGTCTCAGGGGAAGAGACAGCCCCACAGGGTCCACCTGCCCGTGGACTAGAGGCGTGGACGTGCTCGGTCCTCAGGAGAACATGGATGCTGAAGCCACACTGAGGAGAAGCAGACTGGGCTGATGCAGAAAACCACAGTTCATCTTGGTCTCTCCTGCCCTGAAATCTCACGGTGACCTGGCCCAGCCCTGTGGTCAGAGCAGAGGTGACGTCGGGCCCGTGAAGCCCATCCCCACGGAGAAGCGCGCAGACAACACAGCACAGCAAGCAGGACCCCAAGTGACCCTGCTCTTGAAGAGACCTGGACAGACTCGGCTATGCAAAGGAGGCTCTGGGAGGAGGCTGAAGCCGGCCTGACAGTGTGGCCACACCTGCCACCTCCCTGGTCCGCCGTCTCCCGGGGAGGCGGGCGGGGGCCACACACCTGCCCAGCGACGTGCCCACGCTGGATCCCTGGATCTCGGAAGGTCAGCGGGAGCCTCAGAGACACTCAGAGAAGTACAATGGAAAGCATACTTCACTCTTTTTATCCTTTGAAAAGCAAAACGATGTATGAGAAGTCACATGAGTAACACTCACTGGGACCAGAATACAAAAATCATTTGGGATTCTTTCCTCCTAACATATTACAAGACCACGAAGCGTTTGGTCTCCGCTCAAAGTTCTGCGGGCTGTGGGAGGCTGGGTCACGCGGCGGAGCTCTGGCCCGGGTGACAAGGACCCTTCGCCCAGCCCCCAGAACGGTGCACACCTACTCTCACCCCTCCTCTTGCTCCAGAGCGCTCACTCTCCTGCTGGTTCCCTGACAGGCCCCTCACCTCCCATCCTCCCACTGAAGGCTCTGCCCAGGCTGCCTGGTCTACACCTGCCCTTTGGCAATGCCCCAGGCTCCCAGCTCGTACCTCGTGGCCTCCCCATGCTGACCTCCGGAGTGCAAAGTCCCCTCTTACCCAACACGCTGGCCTGGACATCCAGGAGCCACCTCCCATGCAGCCTGACATCATTGGCGTTCTACCCAGGGCTGCTGCCTGTGAGCCCTACACGGCCACCAGCACCTCAGCCCCCCTCGACCTTGAAGGCCTGCCCCAGGCCCCCCAGGTGCGCCCTCCACACACCTTGCCACTGGCAGACTTCTGCTAACAAGCCCTCTTCCTGACCGCCCTCCTTAAAAAGGCCAGCCCCAACAGCTTGCCTCACTGTGTCATGCAGGTGACACCCTTGGGACATTCCACCAGAGACTACACCCTTCAGGTGTCCATCTCACCCCATGGAGGGCCAGCTCGCCCACACCCTAACTCTGGGCCCGGGAGGACGCCTAGCACACGGTTCGTGTTAAAAAAATATTTGTTGGGGTGCCTGGGTGGATCAGTAGGTTAAGCATCTGACTTCGGCTCAGGTCATGATCTCACGGTTCATGGGTTCGAGCCTCACACTGGGCTCTGTGCTGACAGCTCAGAGCCTGGAGTCTACTTCGGATTCTGCCCCCCTCTCTCTCTCTCTCTCTCTCTCTCTCTCTCTCAAAAATAAAAAACATTTAAAAAATTAAAAAAAAATTTTTTTTTTGCTAAATGAACGAATAAATCAATCATTCCATTTCTACTCCAGTGGCTTCTAATCCTGTGATGCTAACCAACACAGGGGGAAGAAAGAAAAAAAGCTTCCCTTCAGCCCACTGCCTACAACTTGCGGGTACAGTAAGAGTCAAACAGACCAAGTCAGTTCCCTTTATCTTGTATTTTATTTTTCAGGAGAAAAACCATTATCACCGTTGAATCAATTCTACCTTCTGACAAGTCAATAATGGACACAGATCCTTAGAAACAAGAGACAGGAAACCCTGAAGCCAACGAGCACGTAAGAGCCCGGGTCAACCAGAGTTGGGGTCAAGCAAAGGCAGCCCGCTCCCCGCGAACCCGCATGGGCTCAGACTGTTCCAGAACCACGTTAGACAAATGCTACCACATTCCCAGCAGCCACCTTGGGTGCAACACCAGAGCTGGGGAGTTTAAACTTCGTTTTCTTCCTTCCAGAAGTAGGGCCGGTAGGAAAACCAGCGTTCCCCATGGCTGTGAGGGGCCCTCCTGACTGACGGGGGAGCTGGAGCCAGAGCCCGCCTGGGTCACAGCAGAGGCCCGGCCGAGCCGACCACCATTCCCCAGGGTCATCGCTGCCTCCAGGGGCCGCTGAGTGCCTGCCTGCTAACTGGGACGGCCCACCGCTGCCCAGGGCCCTTTGGAAATTCCTCTGGACGTGACCCTGGTGCTGACTCAGGAAACCTCCTCACCTCCCGGTGAAGTCACGACTGCTCTTTCCTTCATCCCGCTGCTCGGGCCCCAGTTTCGTGCCCTAACAACTTGAGCCGTTTCCAAAATCAAATCCATCCATAATGGACAAAGTTCTTTAGTTCCAGAAAACTCTAAAAGAAATCCTCTGCAGGAGATTTCAAAAGCTCTTTCTCCTTAGTTCAGAATGACATATATATCTCATTTTGGTGGGTCTCTGGAATTTCCCTGTCCGTGTGGATTCCCCGTACGCACGCCTGTTACACTTGGATTTCTCCTCTTAACCCGTCTCATGTCAATCTGACTCTTACTTTAAGTAGAGGACCCTTGAGGGGACAGGAGTTCTGGCTCCCCGACAAGAGCAATCCCAGGGCAGGAGAACAGTGGTAAGAGCTCACACCCCGGAGACATCCTGGACTCATATGACATCTGTGCTGTGTATGAAGAGGATCCCGGGCAGGTTGGTCACTGATTCTGGGCTCAGTCCCCCACCTGTAAAATTCTGGTCAAAACCGTGTCCCTGCCGTGAGGAGCACAAGGGCCTTCGTGGATGCAGTTTCCATGAACACTGCTGTGGCTCTCAGGACAGCAGCTCAGCACGTGCTCCGTGGAGACCAGGGGGCCTGTCACCCCAGCACCTGCACCCACGCGGCTCCACAAGTGAGAACGGGCCCCTCCGGCCAAACCCCAACGCGGCTGAGTCCGTCAGACGTGCAGGCTGGGTTTCAGTGTCATGGAGGGGAAACTGTGGTGACAGGCTCAAGCACCACCTGCCAGCCGGCACAACTCTGGCGAAACTTAGGATTGGCCACCTATGGTTTTCCCCAAAAGAAATACAGTTACCACGCTGTGAGTCCCCAGCTCTTTTCTACAGTAAGTAACTCAAATTTTAACTTTTCGATACTTTTTTCTAAAATAAACAAGGGCGACAACGTGTATCCTTTTGTGAGGAAAGAGACACCCAGGGAGTCACTACAGATGAAGGTTCAGACGCCCGCCACATCCCCCAGCCCACCCCAGAATGGAAATCTGCCCCAGTAGTTCAACGTGGACCCCATGGATACCACACAGTCAACAAAAAGGCCGACTTTCCCTCAACAACTCGGTTTCCAGCCGGCAGCCGAGACGGGGCCGCGGTCGGAACGTCCTACCTGCCTCTGCAGAGCAAGTTCACCATCCAGCTCCTCGAGCTTCCTCTCCAGCCTCCATTTCAGGTTTTCATACTGCTCCCGCTGCTGGTCGATCTCACCGTTCTTCTCACTATGCAAACATTGCAGCGTTAACAAAAGTCTTGCTGAAGAGTCCATGGGACCCGCGTGCTACACACCGCACGGGCCACCGCCTGCACAGAGAGCCTGGAATGGAGTCCAGAGTCGCACAGCACAATTCCCAAAGTGTCCAGTCACAAGCAAAAGGCACCAAGAACCAGGAAGAGAAAAGGCAGTCAAAGGTGCTGACACCAAGATGACACAGATGTTCAAATTCTCTAATAAGGACTTTAGAGCAGCCATTAATTATTTAAGGCACTCCAACAAGCAGTTTAGTGCAGCCTGAGAAAAACTCACAAAGAATCAAACAGAAATTGAGAACGAAGAGGTACCGTAACCGAACAGAAGGTTCGCCGGGCGGCTTAACGGCCGAGTGAATGTGACAACATGACAGAGAAAAGAATCCATGAACTTGAAACCAGAACAACAGAAATCACCCCATCAAATAACACAGAGAAACAGACTGGAAAACATGAGCAGAGCCCAGGGAGCTGAGGGACAGCCACAAAAGCTGAGTGTTGGTGCCACTGAGTCCCAGAATGGAGGAAAAAGAGGAGAGCTGAAATGTACTGGAAGAAGTCATGGATGATGTCTCAAACTTGTCAAAAAAAAAAAAAAAAAAAAAAGAGAGACAGAGAAAAGAAAGACAGAAAGGAAAAAAGAATGGGCAAATAAATGACCCGAGGAGACACTTTAAAATGTAGAGCACTCGGGGCGCCTGGGTGGTATGCGGTCAGTTAAGTGACCGACTCCTGATTTTGGACCAGGTCGTGATCTCACGTTCCTTGGGACCGAGCCCCACACTGGGCTCTGCGCTGACAGCGGGGAGCCTGCTTGGGATTCTCTGTCTCTCCCTCTCTCTCTGCCCCTCCCATGTGTCTCTCTCAGAAAATAAATAAATAAACATTAAAAAACCAATAAAATGTACGGCACTCCAAGAAGGATGCTTGAAAATCAGCGCGTCCACGGAGGGCAAGCTGGCCCACGTGTCACAACGTCAAAAGCACCTGCCACTCATGCTACAGGTACGTCACAGTGTAACTTTTAACGATGAAGTTGGAGAACAGCCAGAATGCCAACATCCATCCTGCAGGTGCAGGTTATGGGGCCCCTCCCCGGCTCCGGGGGACGCTGACCTTAGCCAAACTCTGCATCTCTGTTCCCTGGCCCCCCAGTGAGGTGGCGCGGCGTGTGAACATCACGCACCACGCCGCCTGAACAAATGGCGGGCCTCCTCACACACTGCGTCGGAGCTGGGAGAATCAGCAGAGGGCCACGAACACCTCGGGCTTCCGGGCTTCCAGGCTTCCCTCTCGGGACCCTGGAAATTGTGCCCGTGTGTTGTTACAGGAGGCTGTTGTTACAGAGCCTGCGGACCAGAGGCTTGTGAGCCGACGTGGGCCCGCACCCAACCGAGGGAGGTCTCCTCCCCTCATGCCCAACCTGCCACGGAGCCCGGAACGAACAGGCCCAGAACCCACTAAGAGGGCCAGGGAGCCATCTGAAAGGATGTGGCAGAGCTCAGCGCATGACACGAAGAACAGCTTCCCGGATAGACGGGAATCCACCACGGGCAGGTTGTGGGCAGCGTGTGCGGGACACGACTCTGTGGGCGTAAAAGCGAGCTCTCCTGGAGGGAACACAACGGACACCTCCGGCAGCTTTTCCTTTTCACCGGACCATCTTCACCTCACGGTACAGGTCATGGTCATGACAAGAATATGCTTACTGTTGTGATTTTTTAGCAAGTGCTTTAAGCACGTACGTAACAACGTGAGAAACTATTCAGGGGCCGCCTGGGGGGCTCAGTGGGTTAAGCTCCGACTTTGGCTCAGGTCACGATCTCGCGGTTCGTGAGTTCCAGCCCCACGTTGGGCTTTGTGCTGACAGCCCAGAGCCTAGAGCCTGCTTCGGATTCTTCGGATTCTGTCTCCCTCTCTCCTTCTGCCCCTCCCCTACTCGCACACTCGTGTGTATTCTCTCTCTCAAGATAAATAAACTTAAAAAAACAAACCGCTATTTAGGACCCCATTCAGTGACAAGAGAACCTGCAGGATGCGGCCCACCGCTCTGTGCACACACAACACACTCTCGCGTGTACACACACACATGCACGCACACGCGCACACCAGGGAGGTGGACCCCGAGTGTTAACATGACATCACGAACGTACACGCTGAAATCAGGGGAAGGACACCAGATTTTTAAATGAAGCCGGTCGTATCTGCCTTCCCGCTGGGGAGCCGGGGAGCAGCCGTGACAAGCGTGTGACAGTGAGCGGCCTCCCGGGGGGCCCGGCCAACGGGACCCTCTGAGCCGAGCTGGGTTCCTGGTCAGCCTGTCTCAAGTGAGCTCACGGAGTTTGGGCATTGAAACGTATTTTGCATCATTAACAGTCACGAACTCGAACAGCTTTTATTGAAACGATACAGATTTGTCATCCGTGGAGAAAACGGCCAGCGTTTCAAGCAGTGTCCCGTTCGCCCCCCCCCCCCCCCCCCCCCCCCGGCGCCGCGGGGCCGCCTCACCTGTGCGCGCGCTCCAGCTCCAGCCGGTGCTCCTCCAAGTTCAGCTGGTGCCGCCGCTGCAGGTCGTCCAGCCGCCGGGCCTCGCTGGCCAGCGCCCGCCTCAGCCGGGCCGCCTCCACCCTCAGCTCGCTCACCTCCGCCTGCCGCGCCTCCTCCCGGGCCCGGGCCCGGGCGAACGCGGTGTCGTAGCGCTCCAGCTCGCGGTCCCGCTCGTCCAGCACCTGCAGGTTGTAGACGAAGTCCTCCCGCAGGCGCCGCAGCGCCCCCTGCGCCTCGTGCAGCTGGCTGTGCGCGTCCTGCAGCGCGGCCTCCTGCAGCTGGCAGCGGTGGGCCCGCAGCGCCCTCCACTCCTCCTCCTTGCGAGCCAGCAGCTGGCCCAGGGCCTGCTCCGAGGGCGGCGGCAGCATCGGGGCGGCTGCGGCGGGGGAGGGGGCGCAGAGTCAGGGGCTCTGGCCGTCCTTCCGCCGCGCCCCCCCTCAGATCCCCATCTGTGGCATCGCTGTCGCCAAGCGGGAGGACGCTCGGGGCCAGTGAGCAGCTGTGTGGTCACACGTACCTCCCGAAGGGCCCTTTCTACCCTATCCTCACCCTGCAGCAGAGGGAGCGGGGCAGGACGTCTAGGACCACCGAGGAAGGGAAGACGGGGACCGGCCGCTCACCGACGAGAGCCAGGTCCTTTGGACAGGCTCGCGAAGCGCTCTCCCACTTTGCAGATGAGAAAACGAGGCAGCGAGGGAGCGGAGCGAGGACTGGAGCCCAGAAGCTTCCGAGAGCCAGCGGCCCGCCCGTCGCGCACACGGCTCCGCTCGGGGGGCGCTCCCCCCGCCGCACTCGAGCAGCTTCCTCTGCTCTCTTATCTCCAATCCGTCGCGGAGTGGCGCTTCTCTGAAACACAATAAAAATAAAGCGCCGCACGAAAATAAGATGAAAAAACAAAGGCATATAACACACAAGTCCGAGTCTTTAACATTCAGAGTCCACAGCATAAAGCTCCTTCGTCAAACTGCTCTAAGTGTCTAAGACCTCTCGCTCCTCCGTCTCTGCCAAGGACGGGCCGTGGGGCTGCGTGGGAGGTGTGGGCAAGGGCTGCCCCTCACCAGGTGAGCCCGAGGCCACACAGACCGCTGAGGGCGCATCACCTGGCAGAGAAGGGGTGGATCCCCACGCGTAAAACCACGTGGTGCTCCGGGCCTTGACCTACAGGAACAGGCCGGAGGCCTCACAGCGAGCCCAGAGGGTAGGCAGGCTGGGCCCAAGGGCCACTGTCACCCTGGGGACAGACAGCAGCCCTTCTCTGACAACACCTTTCCAGAAGGGCCGGGAGCATTCCAGGCAGGCATCCAGAAGTGACGTTTGAGTACCACTGTCATCCCAAAGAATCTAAAATGGGGGTGCCTGGGTGGCTCAGTCGGACTGGGGGAGAGGGACAGTGGGCGGGACTTCAGAGGCCTGAGGTGACACTCGGAAAGGGGGTCACAGAGGTTACAATGCAGCCACGCCTGAAGTGGTCCCCACGGCATCAACACCGGTCGACCCTGGTCAGCATACAGGAAACACCGACAAACTCAGAAACAGGAGAACTGAAGGGGCTACTTACTGCTTTTTGTTTTCTTTACGGTCACTCTAGAATTCTTAAGCAAGCTACCGCTCTCTGGTCAGCAACGCTAAATCAGCAATACTACTTTTGGGGGGCATGAAGTTCACTTCACTCCTGAAGTTACTAAGAACAAAAACCACCAACAAAAAATTATCCATGTAACCCAATCTGTTACTATAACATTTTGGAAATAGAATGAAAACAGAAGCCAATAAATTCACAAGCATTGGTAGCACGCTGCCTGAGGGGCACGTCTGCTGCTACCACCACACGGGTCTCTGGCCCAGTGAGTGGAGTTTGACAGTAATTCTGGCTACAAGTGGGAAGAAAGGAAGGAAGGAAGGAAGGAAGGAAGGAAGGAAGGAAGGAAGGAAGGAAGGAAGGAAGGAAGGAAGGAAGGGAAAGGAAAGGAAAGGAAAGGAAAGGAAAAGTAAAAGAGAAACTGTCAAAACGGTCCTGGCCGATATTGGAAAATCCCCAAATACTGTCAGGACCCCAGAAATAACGTGCCTTTCACAGGAAATGGGTGCTATGTGCTCAGCCACCCCAGCCAACAGTGGAGACACTCGACGAGGTTTTGAGCACAGGTCAGCTGAGCTCACAGAACAGTGCTTAGGACACAGAAAGGGAGAGGGGAAAACGTGATAACCATCAAAATCGGGCAACAGAGGCCACGCAACCAGCGCGTCTCAGACGACGGAGGACAAAGTACCAAGAACAGGCTCGAGCACAGGGCCCACAAGACTGGTAAGGAAAAAGCAAGGCGATTTCCCAGGTGAAGCCAGTATCTTCTCGGCACCGACACCAGACCTGAATGACTCCCTTACGAAGGTCCTCCTACAAGAGCAGTGAGACGTGCAGGACGGCGCTGGCCAGCCCCTCCCACAGAGGGCAGCGGGTGTCGAGGGCTCCGTGGGACACAGGCTCTGCGCCAACCCCTCAGCTGAGAGCACGGACGGCGCAGGCTGGGTCAGGCCTGCTCTGTGGAGGGGACGCTGTTCTCGGCATCGTGTGACAGGCCCTCGTAGCCCCTAACCCTCAGGGCCCAGTCCCAGCCCAGCCAGTCTTGGGGCGACTCTGCAAGAGAGAGGAGCAGCTGAGTCCGGAGGGCCCGCACAGGGCTGTGGAGACAGCGGGGCCCAGCGATACGCCACGTAGTAAGGAATACGTGTTGGCTTCATTCGCGGTTCCTGACACATTCCTCCGAAGACCCTCACCACGCCGAGTGCCGGGAGCTACGGGGGCAGCTGCTGTTAGCTTAGTTTTTGTGCCCAGGTCCTGAAACGATCCCAGGTGAAAGGGTATCTTCTGTTTCTCCGCCCCTGGGCTTAGGAGGGGACTCTGGAGCCGGCTGCCGGGGGAGCCAACCTGGGGGCTACGGGGCTGGGACTTTCCCTCCCACCCCCCAACTTTCCTTCCAGCAGGAGGACAGGGGCTGGAGGCCGACCCATCACCCATGGCCCACGGCTCAATCAGTCACACCTGTGTGACGACCTCCACAGAAACCCTCGGCGAAGGGGTCGGGGAGCACACAGAGGTGCCCTGAGACGGCATGGAAGGTCTGCCTCCCGGACACTTCACCCGTCGCACCCGTTCCATCTGGCTGTCCCTGAGTCATACCCTTTAGAATATGCTGGGGAGCTACAAAGAACGTTCCTGAGCTCTGTGAGCTGCTCTAGCAAGCTGAACCCGAAGAGGGGTCGTCGAGGGGTCTTCTGATGTAGAGGCGTCCGGGCGGGGTCGGTCTTGCAGGACGGAGCCCTGAACCTAACCTGTGGGGTCCGTGCTAACCCCAGGCAGTCACTCGGAACCAAGTTCAACCGCAGAGGATGCTTGGTGGAGGAAAATGCCCCGCACGCACGCAGGCCGAGCTCCCGGAGCGGAAGGGAGGCCTGGGAGGCAGGGGCATGATCGCCAGGGGCAGCCGAGGTCTCCGCCCTGCAGGGTCTGGAGCAGGGCAGCGCCCCTCCGCAGCCCCATTCCTGCTAGCCTCCGGGCCTCGCCCAGTAAGCCGGCTTCAACCTGCCCTCGGCTGCGACACACCCATCCAGCACCTGCCTGCCACCCGAGCGCCACCCCAGGCTCCTGCCCCCCAGTTTCCTTGGCTCCTTCCAAGGCACCCCTCTATCCAGCTGCCCAAGCTAAACACGTGGGATTAGCCTTGACTTCCCGCTTCCTCTCCTCCCCACGCACCTTGGCCACCATCCAGGGCTCTCGCTGCAAGACCCCTGGACTGGCCCCTCTGCTCCACTCGCTCAGGGGTGCCAAAGGGATCCTGTAAGTGGAAGGAAAAAGGCTAACTGCCCAGGGCTTCCCGTTCCACATAGTCCTGTTCTCTCAGGGCTGGGACACGTCAGGCCCTGGAGCCCAGCACCTGCTGCCATGTGCCGGGTGGGGTCAGACCCCCAGGTGGCTCCACCACAGGGAACGGCCCCCTGTCTGCTGAAGCACCTGGCCTGCCCTGGCCGCCCTGGTCATGGTTTCTCTCAATCCCAAACACCCAAGCACCCCACCCTCCGATCACCAGCCCTCACCCTTCAGATGTGTTAATGGATGTATAAATGAATCACAGAAAAACTATAGACTCACTTTTAAAAGTGTTTCATTCAGTAATAAAGGAAGCTACTGGCTTCAAGTTCAGTCAGTGGCCAAGCACCTTCCCCAAGCAGACAGCTAGGATGTGCAGAGGGCACCTCGGACCGGGTTCTGAGCCCCAAGCCCCAGCACACAGAAGGTGATGACAACGGTTCATTTCATTCAGGAGCCAACCCCTCCGATTATATTTCAGGTGCTACAACTGTGTAACCCGAAAAACTGAGGCTGGTAATATAAAATTCCACCAGACACAGTTCCCTTTCTTAAATTCATCCATTTACTCATTTTAAAAGTATCTGTTTAGCACTCAGTAGGTGCCAGGGACTGTTTTACAGTAAGACAGACAGTAAGGCCACTGCACCGATGGTCAGTCTGTCGGCCTGGGGCAAGATGAGAGCGGCTGAGGACACGGGGCGACTCTGCACAGAGGCCAGGGAAGCCCACGAGGGAAGAGCAGGAAGGGGTTCTGCGTGGCCTCTATGAGGCTTGCACGTCCCGGCCAGGTCACGGTCCCTGTGCTGGCTAGAGGGCTCCCAGGACCACGGGGAAGCCGGGGTTACGGCAGGCCGGCCACAAAGCCCAGGGCGACCGCCACGGTTAGGGGTTCGTCCACGCTGTCTATCTACTGGCTGCGCAAAACACCCAACACCCAACACACACACACACACACACACACACACACACACACACACACCCCAACTAGCAGGGGAGCTGTATGAGCGAGGGGCCAGTGTGGGGCCCAGGAGCTCTGGAGTCCGGCAGTCTTGACAACAAAAACCGACACATAGGCCACCCACATGACTGCGCCCACTCACAGGGACAGGACCAGGATTCAAGCAAACACACACCAGTAAACAACGCCCCTGCTACCGTGATGACTCAGACTGTCTCCCCAAGCGCCCATGAGTCACCACTATGGTCCTTCACAGATAACACACCACGGTCTGCGAGGTCAACAGGCCTCCCTGCTTCTGGAGACTGCTCCTCAGCGCCCTGTCCTGTGTCACGGGCCCCGCCACCAGGCCTGCCTCTTATAGTTTTTTTTTTTTTTTTTTTTTTTTAATGTTTTTTATTTATTTTTGGGACAGACAGAGACAGAGCATGAACAGGGGAGGGGCAGAGAGAGAGGGAGACACAGAATTGGAAACAGGCTCCAGGCTCCGAGCCATCAGCCCAGAGCCTGACGCGGGGCTCGAACTCACGGACCGCGAGATCGTGACCTGGCTGAAGTCGGACGCTTAACCGACTGCGCCACCCAGGCGCCCCTGGGCCTGCCTCTTAAATGCACTGGTTGCACAGCCACCCACAGGAGTTACTCTTGTAAGACAGACAGCTGACCACATGATACCACGCCCGTGGCTCTGGCCACCTGCAAGGTAAAGTTCAACCTGTTCGGCATAGTAAACGAAGAATGAGGGGACAGGGCCTGGCCCTTGCTGCCCACGCAGCTCCCTCCCTAGAGAGACCAGCTTCTACCGTGCATGCCAGATTCTATGGCACTCAGGACCCACAAGCAACCTGACCGGTCCGGGTGCCCCTTTCCTCCTTACCCCATCACAGGACAGCCTGCGCCCTGCCGCCCTGTAAAACCCTAACCCTAAAAGCCCCGAGGCTGACATTAATGGGCTTTAAACATCACAGCTTCAGAGTGTGGACGCAATCTGCCCGTCAGCCAGCAGATGTCCCCGACAAGCACCCAGTTTTCAGGGGGAACCACGTGAAACTTCTGGGGAAACGGCAGAAAGAAATCTCCACAGAAGGGAGAGGCCCACAGTTAAGGTGGCTTTGCTTGCGGCATCCACGGTGTTCTAGGAGGGCCTGTGGGGTCAGCCGGGGGTGGCGCAGGGACGCGCCAGGTCACGTCATCGCTTCGATCTTCTCATGTGTAAGACACGGAGCTTTCTAACCCGTTGATCTCCGGCAGATGTCGTACAAAAGCACCTGCAGACCCCCGGGTGTTAGGAAGATGGAAACAACCCCTCACGAAAGCCCTCGTTTCCCACCCACAGAAAACCTGTTGGTCCCACATAGACACAAGCCCCATCTGGAAGTCGACCTCAGTCATCAGTTCCTCTGAATGTGCCCCAGTGTTAAGACAGGGCTGCGAGGAGCGTGGAGCAGTTTGGGACTCACTTGCCGGAGCCCCACCAGTGCTCTGCCGCGGGCGACCCTGACCACACGGGCCAGCCGGGTCGGAGGCCGGGGGGCAACACCTGGGGCTTGGCCTTCCACACTCAGCACAGGGAGGGAGAGGCTTCCAGTGAGATCCTCAGCTCCTCACAAACTAGGACACAGCCAAAGACCGCCCGAGCTGCAGGTGGGGTCCGTGCCAAGTCTGCTTGACAGCCGGCTCCCCGGTTAAGAGGAAGGAGTTCAAGACAGAGGGTGAGTCCCAACGAACCACAAAGAGGCAGCAGGCAGATAAAGAGCTTTCCAAGCGCAGTGGGCTCTGCAGGGGGCTCCCCTTGCCCTGGGGGTGTCCCCACCTCCCCGACAGTGACTAGATGCGGGATGAACAGGGAAGGAGTGTGACAAGATGCTCCTGATCCACAAAGACCCTCCCCCTCGCCTAGACCGCCAGATAGAGTAGAACACGTCGGAGATAAACCAGGGGGTTACCCAATCCACACACAGGATTAGGATTAATTAGAATTAATCGCCCTCTGCGGCTGACCAAAACTTTGAAGCAATTCCTTTTATAATAAACATTTGATAATTACTAATTGGAAAAGCATTGTGTAACCTCATTAAAACACAAGCAGTTACAGACTCTACAATTTACACAAAGGGGCCATTTGTAAAGGCTAAAAGTCGGTCACTAGACGCTTATGAACAGGCTGTTCACGCACACTGGCCGAGCAGAGAGCCATCCAAAGCGGGGGTTTCTCTCTACCTCCTTCCCCTAAAGGACTGTGGCTCGGGATGGATGCATTCGGCTTTGGACTCGGCTACGAGCAAGATAAGTCCCTAACGCAGAAGAACTCAGACCTACCTCATCAAGCAATGTCATCTTGTTGCTAGTACACTTAGCTTAATTTACAAACCACCTTTTGTGGTGCTCAAAGGCAAGTCCAGAGATGATGGCTCATCTGTTCTACACGCAATACGGGGGCTCAACGCCAGCCCCCCGAGAATGGGCCACCTGAGCTACACTCAGCACCCGCAATCTTCAAGGATATCTAGGGGATGGACGAAAATCACCCATCTGTGACCATGAGTCTGTTTTCCCATCCTTCACTGACTGCCAAACAGCACCCACAACCATTTGTAAACTCTGAAACAGGAGAGATGAGCCACGGGTAGGTCTGAATTCCACCAGTGGCCCTTGTGGGGAGTGAGGGGTATGTGGCACTCTTCTATGTGAATTTACGCCTGCCAAATCCCTGTGCCAAAACAAACAAAAACAAACATGGAGTAAATGAAAAATAAAATAATAAAGTAAAGGGAAACCGAATCATCTTCTAGCCAAGAGCTGCTGACTTTTTTTCTTTATTTATTTAAGTAATCTACACCCAACATGGGGCTTGAACTCACAACCCTGAGATCAAGAGCCACTTTGCCTCCACCAATGGAGCCAGCCAGGTGCCCCAAGAGCTGCTGACTTTGAGAATCACATGGTTTACATACCAAAGCTTAAAATCATAATGAAATACAGGGGCACCTGGGTGGCTCAGTCACTTGGGCGTCAGACTTCGGCTCAGGTCATGATCCCACAGTTCCTGGGTTCGAGCCCCGTGTCAGGTTCTGTGCTGACACGTCAGAGCCTGGAGCTTGCTTCAGATTCTCTGTGTCCGTCTCCTACTCACACTCTGTGTCTGTCTCGAAAATAAATAAACGTTAAAAAAAACCATAATGAAATACAAACAGAAACAACTGAATCTAACCTCATCACAAACGATTAATATAAATGCAAACGATACAAAACAAAAAACACGGGGCGCCCAGGTGGCTCAGTCAGTTAGGCAACTGACTCTTGAGTTCGGCTCAGGTCGTGATCTCACGGTTTGTGAGACAGAGCTCCGTGTTGGGCTCCACGCTGACAGTGCGGAGCCAGCATGGGATTCTCTCTCCCTCTCTCGCTACCCCTCCCTCTGCTCATGCACATGTGCACTGTCTCAAATAAAACATTAAAAAAAACCCCAAAAAACAGGGCACCTGAGTGGCTCAGTTGGTTAAGCATCCAGCTTCAGCTCAGGTCATGATCTCACGGTCTGGGAGTTCAAGCCCCACCTTGGGCTCTGTGCTGACAGCTCAGGGCCTGGAGCTTACTTCGGATTCTGTGTCTCCCTCTCTGCCCCTCCCCCACTTGCACTCTGTCTCTGTCTCTCAAAAATAAACATTAAAAAAAAAAAAATTAGGAAAAAAAAAATGCCCTGGGGTTCCTGAGTGGCTCAGTGGGTTAAGCGCCTGACTTTGGTTCAGGACATGACCTCGAGGTTCGTGAGTTCGAGTCCCACATCAGGCTCTATGCTGATAGCTCAGAGCCTGGAGCCTACTTCAAATTATTTCTGCCCGTCCCCCACTCACACTCTGTCTCTGTCTCTCTCTCTCTCTCCCAAAAATAAATTGTAAAAATATTTAAAAATTTTTAAAAATACACTAAAATAGCTTCATAAAAAACTTTATATATTGTAAGGATAAAAACAAAACAACTGTATGCAAATATCATCCTCTAATAGGTTTGTTTTTAACAGAAATATGGACTCGAAATTCTGAAATTACTTCTTATGTGGTCTAGGATTGAGCAGATAAGTAAATACATTGAGGACAAAAGGAACCAGATTTAGAGAGGAAAAGAAATGTAGAATGAACCTTGGGATAATTAATTGGAATTGGAGATACCAATATAAACTCACAGCCTTTAATATACACACAGATATATACACTCAGAAATAGATACAGGTGTGTCTGGTGTGAATAAATATAGGTTTCCTAGCTCCACCCACTGAGAAACCCAAAAGGCAACGACCCTCCAGTAGCGATAAAGCATACCTACAACCTGATCTTGGTTTCTAAACACCTCCTTGGACACTAAAGGGGGGGGGGGGGGCGCCTGGCTGGCTCACTCAGTGGAGCTTGCGACTCTTGATCTTGGGGTTATAGGTTCGAGCCCCAGGTTGGATGTAGAGCTGACTTGAAAATAATAAAATATCTTAAGAAAGAAAAGAAAAGAAGAAAAGAAAGACGAGAAGAAGGAAGGAACTAAAAGGAAGCAGGGCTCCTTAGGGAAATGACTGACTCAGGTCAAGGAACCACAACATGAGCCTGGTACATCTGGTGGTGCCAGAAAATGAGGGCTCGAAAATGCTGGGGGACATGCTGAAAGGACACGGAAGCCAACCTGAAAAGCCTCCTAAAGCTCAAATCTGGAAAATCAGCAACAAGATAAATTATAGCAGTGGATTATAACCAATGGTGGGGGGGGAGGGGGGGGAGACACAAAGTAAAAACATGTATACCAACATAAATGCATAGAAAAATGGCGAGAAGGGAAGGTTCTTGGGGCACCTGGCTGGCTCAATCAGTACGGCCCGTGACTCTCGATCTCAGGATTGTGAGTTCAAGCCCCACGCCAGGTGTGGAGCCTACTTTAATGTATAGAAAGAATAATGGAAATTAAAAAAAAATCTTCATTTGGTAAATACGATTAATAATAGTTTCAGAAAACACCCGTTTGTAATGGTAGAAAGTATGGTTAGAAACAAGTTATTTATATAGCCTCAAATGACCTCCCCACAAGGTGTTTATTACTTACAAACGAAAAAATAGTAACTTTATAAAGGAGACACCACCTAAGCCACTTAACCAAAGTGCCACCACTAATGGACAGAGCAGCATCACCTGCCTCCTGATAAGACGCACCGGAAGTGCACACCTTCGCTGTTGAGGCTTTCTTATAACAAATGCACAACCTGGAGCACGTTGCTGGCTCAGTCGGAAGAACTGTGACTCTTGATCTCAGGGGGTGGGGGGTCAGTTCGAGCTCCTTGCTGGGTGCAGCGATTACTTAAAAATCGGGCGCTGTGCTGACAGCTCGGAGCCTGGAGCCTGCTTGAAATTCTCATTCTCTCTCTCTCTCTGCCCCTCCCCTGCTCTCCATCTCTCTCAAAATAAATAAACTTTAAAAATAAATAAAAGTAAAAGTAAAAAATACACCTTGTAATTAATCACGAGGAAACCTAAGACAAACCCAAATCAAGGAGCATTCCACAAAACAGGTGGCTCCTAAAAAGTGACAGGAAGACTCAGGGATCGCTCCAGACTGCAGAAGAGTAAGGACCGGAATCCTCGAGAGTAAAGTCATGGAGCCGTATGTGCGGAGTCTGCAGGAACCCTGCTTCTGGAGGAGCGCTGCTAATTCCCTGGGTGCGCCACGAGACCTGCCCCGACCTGCCCGCAAGAGGAGACGTAACATTTGGGGGAATCTCTGCAAAACGTGCGGGACAGTCTTTGTACTACTTGTGCAACTTTTGTGTAAGTCTCAAATAATGGCGGGGGGTGGGGGGTGGGCGGGAAATCTCTGGGCCAGGCTGTCTGGTTTGAGCCCATCCTCACCCGCCGCACGGCTGGCGCAGGGCTGCGGCGTCCCCACTTGCACGGCCCACCCGGGGTCGCTGTGGGGACCCGAAGGGCCCGAAACCCGCGAGGCGCGGCGGGTCTGCGGGGGAACCGCACGGCTCGGGGCGCGGGACCCCGCGGACCTGCCCCCCACTCCCACCCCCGGCGCGCCCGGCCGAGCCCAGGACCCCGCGCACCTGCCCCCGCCCCGGCCCAGAGTGCGGGGCCCCGCGGCCCGGGTCCGCCAGGACCACCAAATCTCGGGGGCTTCCAACCAGACCCGTTAAAGGTGACCCGAAAAGCGGCAACGAGCGCACCTCCCACGCGAGGCGCCCAAGTCCGCGGCTCACCCGGAACGACCGTCTGCCGCAGCCTCCGGCCCCGCCGCGTTGCCATAGTGACCCGAGTCCGACGGCCGCGGTGCGGGCGCGCCCACTGCAGCGCTCCGGCCCCACCGGCGGGAAACGCGAGGCAGGAAGCAGGGTTCCGGGCTCTTTTCGCCCGCCCCACGCGCAGGCGCCGATGGGACCTCCCGCCCACCTGACTCCCGGAGGGGGATCCGCCGACTTCGCCAGGAGGGCGGGGCCGATGGCGAGGGTTGGGGGAGGCCGGAGGGGCTGAGGCTCCCCAGCTGGGCCCAGGGGAGGCAGGGCGCGAGCTACTGGCTGCCTCCAAAGGCCCGGGCTGGGAGCTGCTCAGGCGGGGGCGAGACTGTACTGGAGAAGGAGAGGGGGCCGGGGCTGCACGAGGAGGGCGTGGGGGAGGGCCCAGAGCTGCAGGGGAGGGGGCCCGGGTTGTCCAGGGGACCGGGGACTTGGGGACGCACGACTCCCCCGTCCCCCTCCCAATCCCGCATCGCGCCTGGAGGGCCCTCCTGCAGGGAAAGCCGCAGACTTGAGGACGGCGGGTGGGGCTGCCCCAGCAAGCTTTGTGGGGTTGGGTTGCCCTTCTGTTTCCAGTGCTGTTGCTCCCTGTGTTTGTTGTTGTTGTTGTTTATTAAAATTATTTTTTTTTAAGTGATTTATTTTGAGAGAGGGAGCGCGCGCTGGCGCGGGATAGCGATGGAAGGGCAGGGAGGGAGACAAAATCCCAAGCATGTTCCGCAGCACTGCACTATCGTCTAGCAGACCAGACCGAGGTGGGACTCGAACTCCCCAACCGTGAAATCATGCCCTGAGCTGGGATCAAAAGTTGGACGCTTAACTCACTGAGCCACCCAGGCACCCACATGCTATTTTGTTTGTGAGAACTCACCAGCTCGTGTGTGCTCACAACCTATGCACTTTTGTTTTTGTGTTCAATTGTAAGTTCAAAACAAAACGAAACAAAACCACAGCCTGCCTCACAGAGGCCACAGCAAGCCTTCCTGCCAAGGCCCCTGCAGTTTGCTCAGGGACAGCTTCCACGGGCATCTGAGGGTCCATGGGGCCTGAGGACCCAACCGGCCCAATAAGTGGGCCCAGGGGACAGTCTCTGCCACCCTCGGTCCCAGCCCTCCTGTCTGTGTTTTCTCCACCTGGATGGCTTGCTGGCTGCCCAGGGCCAGTCCCCAAGAGGGCCCTGCCAGTGACGGACAAAGGTCTCAAGACAGTTAATGGTAAGAAAGGCTCAGCTTCTGGAGGGAGGTCTAGGAGTTATTAAATATCAGAAGCAGATCAATAATTCAAGCCTTGGGGCGCCTGGGTGGCTCAGTCGGTTGAGCGTCCGACTTCGGCTCAGGTCATGATCTCACAGTTCGTGGGTTCAAGCCCCGCATCGGGCTCTGTGCTGATAGCTCAGAGCCTGGAGCCTGCTTCTGCTTCTGTGTCTCCCTCTCTCTCTGCCCCTAACCCACTCGCATTCTGTCTCTGTCTCTGTCAAAAATAAATAAACATTTAAAAAATAAAAATAAAAAAATAATTCAAGCCTCATGAAAAATGGAAGCTGTGAACCTGTCATTGCACAGAAACCAAGTGAAAATAGCCATGCTCACTTGGAGCGGCTGTAGATGGTCTCCAAAACCTTTAATCTTCATTCCACAGGCCTTGGGCACCCTTGCTGCCTCCATACCAGGGTAACCTGCTGTCACAGGACACAGCCAGGGTTCAAATCCTGGTCCATTCCTGTCTTACATCTTTTTAGGACTCGGTTTGTTCTCCATAAAGCGGCGAGAATGTCCTCCCTTCCCTATTGCTTAGAGGGTCAGAAATAACACTGAACCACGCATGTCCCGGCTCAGCCCCAGGGAAGGGGCCCCAGGGTATGTCTGGGACCTAACAACATGAGCTCCCTGCCTCCCCATCCTAGGCCCCCAACCTGACTCTACAATAACCCCAACACTAACCCCAACCCCAACCCTATACTAACCTTACCAACCTCACTCTGACCCTACGCTAACCCCAATGCCAACCCTGACCCCATGATCACGCCAATGCTGACCCTAAGCCTGACCCTAGTGTTACCCCCAAGGCACAGCATGGCCTTGCTTCTCATGGGAAGGGCCAGTTCCTACTGCCCTTTTATGGGACGTGCACCTCCTGGCCCCTCCTCCAGAATCCCACTATCAGAACTCCTGATCCTCTCCCTGGATCCCCACGTAAGGCTTCTGGGGTCCCCAGCCCAGAGAGGTGCGGTACTCACCCCCCCTCACATGTCACACAGCCAATAAGATGGTGAAGGCTGGAGTGGGCCCTCCCGAGGGCCCAGGCACTTCTTACCCTTCCAGGGGCCTCCTCACATGTGGCCAGCCCCCACGGCCCCTCTGAAGTCTGTGACCTTGTCTCCCAGTCTGTGCCACAGCCTCCCCAGTGCTCCTGATCCGTGCCCCTCGCCCAGTAGCCCAGTAGCCCAGTAGATGCCTGTGGGGAGACGAAGGGCCATCCTGGCCACCAGAGTCAGGCCGGTGCCCCTCTCAGCAGTGCCCACCCTCAGCTCAGGCCCCTCACTCTCATCCCCTCACTCACCTAATCAGCATCTAGTGACCACCTCCCCAGAGTCCTCTGTCCCCCAGTCTCCAAGGCCCATTGAGGCATCAGCACACAGCAACCCAAGTAGCCTGACCCCTCTGCAGCCTTATCTCTGGTCCCCCGCTGCTCCACACCTCACTCCCCCAGGGCTCCCCACCGGTCAGGCCAGACCCCACAATTTCCCAGTGCCATTGCGGCCTAATGGCTGACTGCGTGTCAGTGTCCTGGGGCTGCTTTAACAGATGACCGCAAACTGGAGGGCGGGGGCGCTAGGACAATGGTTTTGGAGGCCACAGGTCCAAAATCAAGGTGGCTACAGGGCTTTGCTCCTCCTGAAGGTCCTAGATAGACTCCTTCCTCCCTCCTCCAGCTTCTAGTGTTTACCAGAGAACCCTGGTGTCCCTTGGTTTGGGGCCACGTCACTCCCATCTCCGCCTCTGTCGGCGCATGGCCCTCTCCCTGCGACTCTGTCTTCCACGTGGTGTTCTTTTTATAAGGAGGCCGGTCATATTGGATTAGGGCCCACCCTGCTCCAGCGTGACCTCGTCTGCACTGGTTACATCCACACAGACCCTATTTCCAAGTAAGGTTGCATCTCTAAGAGCTGGCGGCTAGGACTGGAGCCTGTCCCTTTGGGGCCACCATTCAACCCACTACAGACTGTTCAGACTGTTCCCCTGGGGCTACACTGGCTGACAGCCCCCCAGTGCCGGCTCCCCCACCAGCCAGCCTGTGGTCACCCCATCAGATATGGAAACAGGGCAGGGGCGGTTGAAGGGCCCTGGACAGCCCCGTAGCAAGTAGCACAGCCAAGATTGGACTGTTCCTGCACCCAGAACACACGCTGCAGCTCAGTAATTGTTTGTGGGGTAATAACAACATTCGAGGGTCACTGAGGGGCCAGTGAGAGGCTCCGAGGGGCCCTGCTTCCTGGTGTGTCATGTGGAATGGCCCCCCATATTGCATGGAGCCCTCACAGCCACCATTTGGGTGGCTCCAGAACTCTCCCCACTTTACAGATGAGGAAACTGAGGCCAGAGGGGCTGTCCTGCTTCCAACGTGCCCCCAGAGCCTAAGCCCAGAGCGGATCTCAACACTGGGAGCCAGGCTGACTCCATCATAGGGTGTCGTAAGCCAGGAGGGACCACTGCTCAAAAGGGCCAGGTTTGCACTGTGGCTCCAGGATCCCGGAGCACCCACACTTGGTGGCCAGAGTGGCCCCTGGGTGGGCAGCCTGGCCTGGAAGCTATACTCCTTCCCAGGACAGGGCCCCATGGGGAGGCAGAAAGCACCAGGGGCTGCCCAAGGAGGGCCAGGACTCCAGGTCCTTCCTCCAGTTTTGGCCCTGGAGCTCACAGTGCTTGGAGCTGAGCTCACTGGGGGACATCTCTTGCAGGACTCCCATGGGCTCCCAAACGCACAGGAATCGGGGGTGGGGTCAGTGCGGGCACAAACCTGCATGGTCTTGAGCAAGTCCCTTCCCTCTAGGCTTGGGAAATACCCACACTTCACCCCCACCCCGTGTGGGACCTGAGGCAACTTCTCCATTTGCTCACGGGCCTGGGGGTGGGAAAGGCTGGGCCACTCCCTGGTGGGGTCCTGGGGAAAAGGGGACCCAGCGGGGAGGTTTGGTCGGAGATGTCCTTCAACCCCCAGCATGTGCCCCGCCCCCAAGAACAAGGGGTGCCCTGTGAACCCGGTGGGCTCACAGCCCCACCACCAGGAAGGGACTCCGGTGGTGAGGACGGTGCTCCTGGAGGGATGAAGGGACCAGAGGGCTCGAGGAAGCTGTTTCCCAGAGGTCAAAGCCCAGAGGCGGACACAGAGCTGTTGGAAGTTCCCCCTGAGGCCGGAGAGAAAGAGGCAAGCTGCCCCGCGGGTGGGCACCAAGAGAGCCGTGCCCCCCAGGCCATGTGGACCATGGGGTTGGCATCCACCCTCCTTTGCCATCCTGCCCACGACACGGACAGCAGCCTGTGAGATGACTCCCAGGGGCTGGGGGAGCCCCACAGGACTGGCAGGTTCACACTGCTAATCCCTGGAGAGGGGTTCACCTCTCTGGGGTTGGATGTGAGAGAAGCCAGGGGGCTTGTGCGGCCCATGCGTGGCTGGGACAGGACCTGGCCCCGCATGCCCAGTGGGAACCCACCCAAGAGCTGGCGTCCCTGCGTGTGGCATGGGACCGGGCACCAGCTGTCAGGTCCCCGGACGCATCCCACCCTCCCTCCAAGGCCAGCAGGGGGTTCCGCTGAGCTCTCAGTGCTGAGTCACCAGGGAGGGGGGACTGCGGTCAGAGCAGGAAGGTTGAGCAAGGCCTTGCCTTCCCCACGGGCTAGAGGGACGCTCACGCTTGGCACACAGCCTGGGCCTGCTGGCTCAGCCCCTGGCCAAGGCCTGGCTGCCATCCCCCTGCCCTCCACTCCGGCCTGCAGAAGGCTGAGACCGGCATCTCCATGTGCCTGGCAGGACCCCCGGTCTCCACCTCTGTCCCCTGGGCCTGCAATGCTCCACACTGAGATTAGGGGGGCTCCAGGGGGCTGTAACACCAGGTACCACCATAGAGGGGGCGGCCTGAGTCAGAGTTTGATCGCTGGAGAGCAAAAGGAAGGAACAAGGTGGGGCCACGCCTCAGCAGGGACCCAGAACCCAGTGTAAGGTCAGGTGCAGAGTATATGGGCGGGGCTATGTTAGCTGGGCCCCCAGGCAGCCCACCTGAGCAGATAGATGATACCTGAATGGTGGCCAAGGAAGCGAGGACCGAGGCCCAGCCAGGGCGCTGGACCACAGGAGCGGTCTGGGAGGCTCCCTCTGGCCACTGCATGGGCAGAGAGGTGGCTGGACCAGGGATAGGGCTGGTGGCTCCACTGGCACATGGGGGCACCACCTCCCAAGTGTCCCTTCCTCACCTGCATTCATGGAGCACCTGCTCTGTTCCAGGCTCCCATCCAGGCACTGGGGTGGGCAGAGGCTCTCCCACCTTTGGGGGGGGGGGGGGGAGCGTGGGCCAGGGCAACAAGAGCCCAGGATTTTCCTGGGCCTGGACACGGGAGCAAAGGAAAGAGAGGAACCCTGAAGGAAGCCTGGTGTGCGGAGGGCTAGCGGAGGGGTCGAGGGGTGGGTCACCGAGGGAGTTCTGCTGGGGCCAAGAAATGTGGGGTCCTGGGGAGCCTGAGCTACAGGACATCTCGGGGCCGCGAGCACAAGGATGGTCTTGAGGCCACTCCCCAGATGGCATGGACAGAGGAGAAGAGGGGTTGGAGCTGGGGGTCTGACAGAGAGCACAGTTAGGCGCCCCCAGGGCCAGGGCCCCTAACAAAGCGGGGGGTGTGCATGTAGGGCTCAGCCGACTTCCTGAGCTGTCTCTGACCGGGTTTGGGTGCCACGCCTCACCTGCAAGGCAGGTACAGTAATGGGCCTGGCATGGCCACCCTCAGGCTACACACAGGCCATGGGAGCAGGCCACCCTCAGCCGAGGCCCTGTAGCCACCAGTTCTGATGGGACCCCCTGTCTCTCTCTGGTTGCTGAGGATGCGCAGGGCCAGCCAGGTCCGGCCAGTGGGGGGCCCCGGTGGTGCCTCTAGCCACCAGTCCCTCCACAGGTGGCGTCCAGCGTCCCTGCCTGGACCACCCACTGCTCCTCAGTAGCATCTCACTCCGGCCAGGGCTGGGGGCAAATGGTGGCCACAAGGGAGACAAGGGCACAGGGAGGGGACGTTCCACAGTCATTGTCCCTGAGTCTGGGGGACACGGGGGAAGGACAGGACCTCAGCAGTAGAGAGGCTGTCCATCGGTGCCTGGGCTGGGGGCCTCCAGGAACAAGGGCAGGAGGCATGGGCACGAGGGACCGCAGGGACCAAGGCGGGTGGGACCTGCTGGACCCTGGAGGGAGCAGACTCAAAGAGGGAGGTAAGAGGCTCCCGCCAGGGGGAAGAGGGGAAGAGTTCCAATCCTGACTCGATTCGTGTCCCCCTCAACCCCTGCCCGAGCCCCTACCCCCAGGGCTCCACCGCTCAGGAAGGACAGAGCAACAGAGCCCCCAGGGCCGTCCATGGGGTGGAGGGCAGGTGCAGTGGAGCAAGGGGGGGCTGCACAAGGGCCTGAGGGCAGCAGGTGGGGGAAGGGGGAGCCTAACTGCCGGTGGCCGCTCCATCTCAGCAAGGGGGTGGGGTGCAGGAGAAGGGGATGGGACGTTCCAGCTCCTCCAGGGGCCGTCGGAGGGGCTTCGGGCACCCACTTCCCAGACAGGAGATAAGTCTGGAGAGGTCCCGTGGTTGAATCCAGCCAGGCCCCACCTGGCTTGCTCTCTGCTGCTTCCTTCCCCAAATGGACCCGATCCTCAGGCACATCTGCGGAGCCACCCCACTGACCTCGGGAGTGAATGTTCTGGCAGCTGTGCCAACCCCCAGACGCCCCCGCCCCCAGACACCCCCATCCACAGACACCCCATCCTGACACCCGCCCGCAGACACCCCCCATAGAAGCCCCACCCACAGACACTCCCATCCACAGACACCCCTGGCCCACAGACACCCTCAATCCCTAGATGCCCCCCCGTAGATACTCCCACACCCAGACACCCCCCCACAGACATCACCACCCAAAGATATCCCGGGCCCACAGACACCCCAAACCATAAACACCTCCAACCTCCCCCAGACACTCCCAACCCCCACATACCCCCAAACTCCCCCCAGACACCTCCAATCCAGATACCCCAACCCCCCCATAACCCCTACCTCCCCTCACATGCCCTCAACCCCCCAGACACCCCTAAGCTCCCTCCATATGCTCCCAACCCCTGAGAAACCCCCAACATCCCCCAGATACCCCCACCCCCCCATAGACACCCCATCCCACACACCCACCCTCGGCCCCCATGCCCAGCAGCCCGCCGGGCAGGGACCACGGGTGAGTCCTGCCAGGCTGGGCTGGGTCTGGGCTCTGCAGCCTGTTTTGGCCTCTGTTCCCAGCCAAGCGGTTAATGTGTTTACTTTTCCGGGAGCCTGAACAGACCCAGGTAAGGCCCTGGGGGGCAGGAGGGGGTGGGAGGGAAGTGGTTGGAAACCCCCGGCCTTGGGCTGGCTGGGTGCCGGTCCGGCTGACCTCACCCACCCTGGAGTAGGGGAGTAAGGGAAGGTGTGGTCGCAGGTGTAGGGTGGGGGTGAACACACGCAGTCACGGCTGTGCCACCATGTCCCTGTGGAGGGCAGGAGGCCGGTTCTGCCTGGACGTCGGTCACGTGACCTGGCTTTCTTCAGCCAACCTGGCCTGTTCTGGCCCCGATCCCGCCCATGGGGTGGGCGGCTCGGCCTGGACTCCAGTGGTCGGTTCCTAGGGCTCGCGAATGGGGGACCCGTGTGGCTCCATCAACAACGTGGCACCCTAGGTCTGGCCCCACGTAGGAGCAGGCGGCCCTTCCTCCACTCCTGTGTGGCCACTGTTCTCAGACGGCTCTCCCAGGCTTCCAGTGTCAGTTTTGGAGATAGTGGCAGGACCGGTCTCCCATTCTCTGTCCGGACACCCAAGAAAGGTGGCGCGTATCCCCAGTAGCTGCAGAGGGCTGGGCCGGTGGTGGGGACAGCCCTGGAGGCCCCTCGGAGCCGAAGCCGTGACTCGGAGCCAAAGCCGTGACTCGAAACTCTGGGAATTGGGGGCGCCTGGGTGGCTCAGTCGATTAAGCGTCCGACTTCGGCTCAGGTCATGATGTTGCGGACCGTGAGTTCAAGCCCCACGTCGGGCTCTGTGCTGACAGATCAGAGCCTGGAGCCTGCTTCTGATTCTGTGTCTCCCTCTCTCTCTGCCCCTCCCCCATTCATGCTCTGTCTCTCTCTGTCTCAAAAGTAAAGGTTAAAAAAAAATTTTTTTTTTTAAATTAAAAAAAAAAAAAAAAAAAGAAACTCTGGGAATTGGAGTCCAGGAGCCGGTGGAGGGGCACGTGGGGGCACTTGTCAGACCGTGGTGGGGGGGGGGGGGAGGTGGGGCCAGGAACAGATGAGGTCACCAGGGAATACCCAGTGCTGGGCAGTCCCGTGAGGCCCCCTCACAGGGATGGGTACACTCCCCCTGGCCCTCCACTCCCTTCCTTTCAGAAGAGGGTAGCCCCAGTCGTCGGGCTGGCCCAGGGCCGCCGAAGGGGAGCGGGCACTGGAGCCAGGTCTGGGGTGGGTGCCCTGGGCCGTCTCTGCCCCTCTCCTGCACCTCAGAGTTACAGCTGTTCCTTCCCTGCTGTGCACAGGGCACCATTCAGGTGGAATGAAGCCTCGGGGGAGGGGGGCTCAGAGCCCAAACCTGAAGGGGCCCGTGGGGCTGTGTGCAGAATGGAGCCTGGCCACTCGAGACCCTCCCAGTGCTGGGCACCCCAACGGAGCCTTCCTGAAGGCTAAGCGTTTAGAAGCAGGGAGGCTCCCTGTTACGGGAAGAACCTCAGAGTCCTCAGAGGTGGGGCCAAGCGGTTCGTGTCTGGAAGGTTCCTGGCCCTCCCTTGCGGGACTGCTCCAGATGAAGCCCTGGGAAGAGACTTCTTTCCCTCTCCTCTGATTGTCAGCCACCGGGTACCCGCCCCCCCGCCCCCCCAACCCATCTGCCCCCCCCCCCCCCCCCCACCACCTGCCATCACTCTACCACTCTTCCTTTCCTCTTGCAGCTACTCCCAGCCCTGGAATGCTCTGCAGGGGGTGGGGGAGGGGCTGGAAGGCTGGTGCCTGATGAGCCGGCCCTCTGTGCCCACCTGTGCCCACCTGAGCTCTGGGCACCATGCCTGAGGGGCTCTGAGTCCGGGGAATGTCCTCTCCTGAAGGCTCCTGTGGGACCACGGTGTCCCTGGCTGACCGCCCCCAACTCTTCTACCTAGCTGGGACCTAGCTGGACCTCACTGGACCTTCGAGGCCCCTTCCCTTCTTTGGTGGTAGGGGCGGGGGAAAGGGCCGAATCCCAGGCACTCCCTCGGGGCACTGTGGGGTCCTCCCAGGTCTTGGAGCTCAGAGGAAAGGCAGCTCTGCACTTAGGGAGGCTGGCAGAGGGCAGAGAGACCCCAGCCACCTGGGCCTGTCTTTCCCTGTTATCCACGCTGCGCTCTTCAGTCTTGGGGTGGGGGCGGGGGGGGGGGGGTCGGGGGCTGAGGACTGCAAGGTTCCCACCCAGGAGGAATCTTCAGTCCCCAGGGTGGGGGATGCCAGCCCCCAAGTCCTGTGAAGATGGGGAGGCATCTGGGTGGCGGTAAGAGGGACCCTGAGCTGGGCAGGGTGTGTGTCTAAATAACCCGAGGCCGGGAAGCCGGTGCCCCACTGCCGGGAGCAGGAAGTGCCGCCACAGGTGAGGGGGCTCCTTCCTGCAGCCCCACCCCCACACCAGCGCTTCCACCTCCAGCCTGTGGGGGGAGCACGGCAGGAGCAGGTGACCGGAGGCTGCCACCCGAGGCTGGGCTGGACTGTGAGATGGGGGTCGCCTTCCCCCCACAAGTGCCCCTACGGAGGGACGCCCAGGATCTAGGCGTCATCTGGGAGGCCCAGGCCCTGTGCCCGGGCTGGAGGCTTGGGCTCTGCTCACCTTTTCCCTACGCGTGCATGTTTACACGAGAGTTCTTTAGTATTTGGGGGTGAGGGTGGTTGGGCCCCAAACAGGGGTTGGGGGCCAGGCCCAGCCCAGCCTCTCTGAGTGCCAGGGTTCTTTCCACAGGGAGTGGGTGGGGTGTGGTCTGCAGCATGCAGAAGAGAAAGCAGGAGGCCTTGGTGGCCGAGGCATCTCCGACGGAGCAGTCGGATGGACTCAGCCATCTGCCCACGTACCTCAACCACCATAGCAAGGCCCCGGGAGGGAGTAACCCTCCACTCCGCCCCCCCATCCCCTACCCAGCCCACAGTCGCCAGTGCCTCCGCCACCTCCCCTGGTCCCAGGAGACCTGGAGTGTCATTTCAAAGTCGGCTGGGCGGAAAGTATTCCTGCGGTCCCTGCTGGGTGGCCGCCACCAACGGCCACACTCCTTGGCCCCTCCTCAAACTTTAGCTCTCTCCAAGTGACAGCTAAGAATAATGGGGCCTTGAAGCACCTTTCTTGGGACCAGCCGGGGCGAGCGCCGGCGGGCGCGGGGATGGGGAGCGCCGGGGACGGCGTCCCACCCCACCGGGTGGCGATCCTGGACGCCCCAGGGGAGGGGCGCGGCTTTATCCGGCTTCGCAGGGCGCGGAGCCACCCGGGGAAGCGGAAGTTCAGGGAGGTCGACTGCCTGGTCGGCGATGACCCAGGCAGCGCGGGGGGCGCGGCCCGCGAGGAAGCCGAGGTTCGGATGGGGCGGAGATTCCGGGGGGGAGGGGGGGGAGACTGGGGAGGGAGGCCTGTGCGCCCCGGAGCTGAGCGGGGAGGGGGGGGGGGGGGGAATGGCACAGGGTCAGGGGTGCCGCCTTCGGGGTGGGAGGGCGAGACCTGGGGGCCGGCCCGCGGGCGCGGCGGGAGCGGGACCGGCCCGGCGAGAAGGCGCATCTCCCTCCCGGCCGGGGTCTGCCCGGGGCGGGGTTGGGGTCGTCCCTCAGCCCGGCGACAGCTCGGGCGCCGTCGGGAGCTGAGGGCGCCCCTCCCGCGCGGCGCGGGGTCCGGGCGGGGCGGGCAGGGGCGGCGCCAGGCGGCGGTGACGCGCGGGGGACGTGCGGCGCGAGCGGCCGGAGCTCCGAGTCCCCCCCGGCAAGGCGGCCAGAGGCGCGCGGCGGCCGAGCGGCGGCAGGTAGGCGCGGCGCGGATGCTCGGCGGGGCGGGGCGGGGCCGGGACCCTCGGCCGAGTCGGCGCTCCCGCCCCTCGCCCCTTCCCCTTCGGGCCTCGGGCGGCCGCCACCGAAGGGCTCCGGGGAACCAGCCGCGCCCCCACCGCGCCCTCGGACCGGCCCCCCGTGCGCCCCCTGCGTTGGGCGGCCCTGGGGCGGGGGGTGAGTGCTGGGCTCTGTCCCGGAGGCGGGCGCGCGGGGCGGCCGAGCGGGGTCGCGGGTGCGAAGAGCTCGGTCCACGGCGGCGGGCGGTATTTGGTGGGGCTGCCGCCGGCCCGGGCCCCCTCCCGAGGGCGCGGGGAGCACGTGCGCTCTGGCCGCCAGCGCTGGGCGGTGGTGGTGGTGCCGGTGCCGTGGCCCCGCGGGCCTCTGTCTCACCTCCTCCCGCCTCTCCCTGCGCCCAAACACTCGCCTCGCCGTCTGGCACCCGCCCTCGGTCGACGACTCCCAGGCCAGGCCCGGGGCAGAAAGGTGGGGAGCCCGTTCTGAGAATCAGGCTGGACTCCCCCTTTCGACTCTACCGCCTCCCAGACCGCTACCCCCTGGGAAAACCAGTGGGGCCTCAGTCCATTTATCTGAAAGGTGGGTTGACAACATGCCTGCCTGGATGCTGGACCAGGCCAGTGGACGACAGGCTGTGAGTGGAAGAGAAGCAGTCAGGTCACGGCCACTGGGGCTGCCTGGCCTCTGGATGAGGGACAAAGGGGCAGCGCGGAGGCCAGAGTGCTTTTCCATCCCAGAGGCCCTGAGCTGCACGTCCAGAAGTGCACACTGGGTGTGAGAGGGAGCAGACACAGGAGCGTGCCCTCGAGGTTGGACCGGGCTTCCGTGGGTGGGCCATGACTGAGGAGTTGTTCCCATGGCAGGAGGCCCGCCCCCAGAAGGGGCACAGGTGGGGTGGAACCTTCTTGCCCAGAGGCCTGTGGTGTGGACAGGACCTGGGGTGAGCAATGGGAGGCCTGGCCCCAGGGCAAGCTCTGTAATGACTCGGTGTGACCTTGGGCAGGGCCTGGTACCCAGGAGGCAACCTGGCTCTGACCAGCTGCAACCTCAGTCTGGAGGGGCAGCAACAAAAGGGGGTCTGTGCTCTTCAGGACAGTGACCAGGGAGTGTGTGTAAAGGGGGGTGGGGGGGGGGGGGGCTGTGCTGTCCTCTGTGCCAGGCCCCTTTGCTCTAGGGTGGGTCCAGCAGTGACCTGGCCGGTGCCACTCTAAGGTTAGGAGTCCAGCAGGGTGCCCCAAGGGCCCAGGGCTGGAAGACTGTCTCACAGAGCAATCAATCCATCCGAGGCACCTCTGGGTCAGGCCTCAGGTGCGCTGGGCCAGGACAAGCGTAGGACAGGAGTGGAGAGGCCTGAGGATCCTCACGGTGCCGGCCCGGCAAGGACAGACCTCCCGGCCTCAGTCCCCATCTGTGAAATGGGCGAGGTGGGGTGGCCTTCAGGGAGAGTTCTCAGTCCACTTTCACAGCCCGTCACAGCGCCCACATGGCCGGGCCCCTGCCGAGGCAAACCGAAGCCAGTCCCGCCCCGGGGGGGGGGGGGGGGGGAGCCGCGGGAGGGGCCACAGGATCTCCTTCCGCGCCGCCGGCGCTCACTAGCGCCCTGTGCCGTTCTGGGGCCCCCTGACCCCAGCGGCCCGGGCGCTGGCCTATACGGTAGCAGACTAGCAGACGGGGAGAGCGCCTACTCCAGGCAATACGGCAGCGGCTCCTCCCTTGGCGTGGTCACGTCCCCCACGTCCCTCGGCCCAGCGAGAGCGGGGTGGCAAGGCGGAGCTTGCTCCCTTCCCACACCCCTCCCTGTCTCTACCCTGCTGGTGACCGCCCAGCCCCACCAAGGTCGGCCCGACCCCCACCTGCCACCAGGCCCAATAGGGTGGCGATGGGAGGGGCCCCTCCTGGTTACTGAGGTTGGCCGTGCAGAGCCCTTCTTGGCCTTGGCCTTAAAACACTAGCTTTGGGGGGCGGGGTGGGGGTGGGGGTTACAGGGAGTCGAGCAGTGGGACAAGATGGCCATGTGATGGGCAGGCTGGGCAGGGTTCAGGACCAGAGGGGGTTGCTTTGAGCCTGCTCCAGCCACCACTCTGAGCCTTCCAGACCAGGGGGCTCTGACAGGGTGAGCCCAAAACCATACACAGGACCACAGCCCACAGCCCACAGCCCCCTCCTTGTCACATGAGGCATGATGTTGGGAGAGGGGCTGGCCCCAGAGCAGGGTGTTTTCACACCACTGGCCTCTGCAAGAAGTAAGAGCTTTGGGAGCACCCTGGGGGACTCTGTGATCAGTGGATGTGGTGTGGAGGGCCCAGGCTGGCTTAGCACGCTTGGGTCATGCCTGGGGCAGACCTTCACCCAGTGCTCAGGGCCCATCTCCCCAGAAAAAGCCCCAGACACCTCCCCCCAGTCAACAGCTCTGCCCACAGGTGGGGGCAGGGCGGAGGTGGGCATCTGGGGTCTTGTGTCAGCCCTGGGAAGCGGACAAGCACCCAGACCAGTGTTGCTTCCTGAGCGCTGGGTGGATGGAGGCATCCGGATATATGTTACCTATTTGCACAACAGGGACAGCGGGGAAAGGAAGCTAGGGAGCCTGGGAGGCTCTCCCTCCTCCTGAAGGTATGGCACTCTTCTGTCAACCACCCCCTATGCTTCAGGGACCTTGGGGCTCAACTGAAGCCAGGTGCAAGCCACAACGGGGCTGTTTCTTTGGTGCCCAGGCGCGAGTCCCAGGCGTCCTGGTGCAGGAAGAGCCCAGGACGGAATGCAATTGCTCCTCTCCTGCCCCGCCCGCCTGGAGCTGGTCTTTGAGGACTGGAAGTCTGGCTAGTTAACTAGCCAGTCTCCCCAGAAGGCGAACCTACAGGCTCTAGAGTTGGAGGCCACCACAGTGAACCTCAGGGACACGGCCTGCCCTGGAAGCGCACGGGCCAGAGACCCAGGATCCAAGGTGGGTGAGAGAACCACCTACAGAAGCCTAATGGGGAGTGTGGCCGGGCGCACTGGGGACGGCAGCGGGTCTGCAGGCTGGAGTGGAGCAGCAGAAGGGGTTCTGGAAGTGGGAGAAGCCGAGATGTGGGGGTGGTCAAGGCCAGGCTGTTTGTGTGAGTCTGCCCCAGCCCTCCAGGTGGAGGTGCCCAGGTGACTACAGGCGGAGAAGGGGGTGATGCTGGAGCACACACCTGGCAGGAGGCCAGGCTGCCACAGGGGCTGGGGTCTGGAGTCCTGACCCACTGGGATGCCGGCCAGCCAGTGGACCCCTGCGGGAGAAGCTGGCAGAAGGCCTGGATTTGGGAGCTCCGATGGGTGGTCTACGGGAACGGGCTGTTCAAGTGACCCCCATGCATACTCTTCTCTGGGCCTTCCTCTGCTCAGCTCCCAGCCGCCTGGGGCTGTGGGACCTTTTCGAGAATTGGGGGGGCAGCTCCTGGAGCCTCACCTGACCCAGGAGCGGACACACATGCCCCACCGGGGAGATCAGCTTTCTGAGGTCCAGAGGGCGGGTTATTTCTGGGCCGGGGACGTGGTTCGCATGCTTCCCTGGGAGGGTAAATGTCATCACAAGTCCAGCTGGCTGGTGTGTGCCCACAGATGTGCTGGCACTGCCTCTCCTGGCACACTGCAGCGAGGGTCCCCGACCAGTCCCCCCAAGGGGGCCTCCATTCCAGGCCCTCCTCCCCCTATGGGTTGACAAGACCCATTTTGCTCTTAGAAATCCCAGCCCCTTCTCTACCTGGACGCCCTACTGAGCAAAACCCCTTTGCTCCAAACTGAGGCCCCACCAATTCCTTTCCCTGCTTGCACACCACCACTGCCCACTGGCAAATTGAGATCTTGCTGAGAAACTTCACTTTGAAGCCTGGCTGATGTGGGCAATGAATAGGGGGTCATTTTAGTGTGGTTGGCACCCTAGGCTGGCGGGGCAGCTGGGAGGAAAGTGTCTGAAGTCTCTAGGGATGGGTGGGAGAGATGGCCACGCTCCCCACGTAAGCCTCCCGTGGCAGCCACTTGGCCCACACAGGTCTTAAAGCATGCCATATCCTCCTGGCACCTAAGCCTTGGCACCCCTGCTCCCCTCACCCTCCTGGATACTAGTTCAGGGGATGCCCCATGTCCCACAGGTGGCCAGCGTCTGTCTCCTGAGGACCAAGGGAACCTCCAGGGAGGGCCCAGCCCTGGCCGGCAGCAGCTCAGCAAAAAACAGGCCATCTAAGGTGGGGGCGCATGTTCCTCTGACGAGTGCCAGGCGCGGCTAGTACAACCAAGATCTCAGAGGGAGGCCCCGTATTCTGGAACTTTGGGTATACAGACTTGAGCTGCTCCTAACTTTTGGCGTCAGACATCCCTCTTTGGCCTTTGCATGGCCCACTTGGTCTATTTTTAAAAATCAATGAAAGCCCACAAGCCCACAACCCAAAACAAACCAGGATTCTGGGGATGACCAGCTCCTCTGGGCCCCCATGACCGCCATCGCTGTCCTTTGTCCTGGGGCTGTTTGTTTGTGCTTTCTGCCTTAAACAGTGGCGTTAAATTGTAACACATTCCTAAAGTGCATTTTTTCGGTTTTTTAATTAAGTTCTCCTGCTGCGTGTACCTCAGGGATCTTTTAAGCTAAAGACAGTGATGAGTAGCCGGGGCCTGCGGTTTTGGCTGTGGGATGTGTTTGCCCCTCCGGCTGGTCCTCAGCACATGGCTGCAAGGTCTGAGACAGGGTATCTGGTGGGGAGAACCCAGGGCTGGGGCCAGACTTTCCTGGCAGAGGCCGGTCCCAGATTCCAGGTATACCTTAGATACGCAAGAGGGCCAGCTGGGGTGCCGTGCAGGCCATGGGCCTGGAGGCTTCCCTGGTCTGGGTGCCCCTGTGCCCCTCTTAGCCTCAGGAACTCCCTGCAGCTCGCTCTTAGGCCCAGGAGGCTTCTGAGCACTCGGGGCAGGGTGGGTGGGCCTAAAGGGCACGGGGTCCAGGAGCCCAGAGAGAAGAAAGGTTCTCTTGGGTCTCCCAGAAGCAGTGCTGGTGGCAGTGAAGCCTGGCCCAGCTGGCAGCCAAGGCAAGCACTGGAGCGGACCTCTGGCCCAGCCCGGGGTGGGGGCCCGGGCCGCGCTCTGCTCCAGTGGGCTGTGTCAGCCCTGTCATCAGCCTGATGGCCAGCTGGCTCCTGGGGGGGGGGGGGGGGGGTCTGGTCATCCAACAGTGGTGCTCTTGAACAGCAGCTACAGCTGGGAATCACCCGGAAAGTCCTTGAAAAACACCCCTCAACACAGGCCACACCCTTGGGTCAGAGCCTCAGTACCCCCCAGACCACTGAATCAGGATCCCAGGGAGCACCTGTGGCCCGGATGCTGGGGGCAGGGAGAAGGGTTATTCTTCCCACGTCTTCTCCCCCACAACGCTGACCCTGTGCTCACACAGGCCAGGCACAGAGGCCCTTGTCCTCACTCCAAAGTCCTGTCCCAGGTTCCATGTGTGCCTCGCACACAGAAATGGGCCCCCCAGGGGCTCTGCAAGGTCAAAGATGAGGTTGGAAAGGGGACGGCGTGGAGCCAGGTGGCTGACACAGGGGCTGTGAGATCTGGTTGGGACGCTCCTGGGCATCAGTGCAGGTGCGGCATTTACACCACGCAACTGGCAAACTCCCCCTTGGGGCTTCTGTCCTCCAGAGCTAGTCTCTGGCCGCTGGCAGGAGAGGAGAGGGGGCTGCGGTCCGGGCAGCACCTGCACCGAGGAGACGGTCTCCTGGGACCAGCCTCTGTCTGCTGAGCTGGGGGGGCGAAGGCACCAGCCTCACCCCTGGCATCAGGTGGAGGCGGGGGGCTCCAGCTGGACGTCTGGCGCCAGCACCCCCAGTTCCTGTGCCTCAAGGGGGCTAAGCTCTGGGCTTGAGAGAGGCCTGAGGGTTTGCCCCAGTAGGCTGCATGGAAGCCGCCTCACTGGTACTGCCCGATGGCCTCTGCTGGCGACCCCCAGTCCCGCCTGCACAGCAAAGCCCGTGAGCCTCAGCCCCTCTTGGTCAGGCTCTCACTTGGGAGCCCCATTCCCCGGGTCGGGGGTGGGGGTGCACGGCTGGCCACACCTAGATTATTAGGTCTCAAGGGACACCACCCCAGGTCCCCTCTCACAGGACCCACCTGCAGCCGGGGGTGGGAAGTGCGGGCTGCTCCCCCAACAGGGTCAGGCGAGAGGACACACCGGGCTGACTTCCCCGCTGGGGTCTGTCCTCCTCAGGAGGAAACCTGAGACCTTGCTGAGCCCAAAAAAGCCACTGCCCTTTAGAGCCAGCTGGGTGGGAGCGGGCCAGGCCTGAGGGGGGGGGGGGGGGGGGGAGGGAGCACGGCAGCTGCCGCTCAGCCCAGACCCTCCAGCCTGGGGCCAAGTGCAGGTGAGGCCCCAGGTGAGGGCCAGAGGCGGGGCTCTCAGGTAGCACAGGGGCTGACCCACTGACCCAGCCAGCCAACCCAGGCAGCCTGCCTTCCTTCCTCAGGGACGCACAACCTGTCCTCCTGGCCATGGGCGGCGCCGTGGTTGACGAGGGTCCCACCGGCATCAAGGCCCCTGATGGGGGCTGGGGCTGGGCCGTCCTCTTCGGCTGCTTCGTCATCACGGGCTTCTCCTACGCCTTCCCCAAGGCGGTCAGCGTCTTCTTCAAGGAGCTCATGCGTGAGTTTGGGATCGGCTACAGTGACACGGCCTGGATCTCCTCCATCCTGCTGGCCATGCTGTACGGGACAGGTGAGGGGCTGTCACGCCCAGCGGTCACCTCTGGAGTTCACCGTGTTCAGTTCTGGTTTAAGAGCTGCACACAAGCAAGAAGGCCTGGGGGTGGGAGATGGGCAGGGCCCAGGGGGGCCCCTTTCTGCCCCAGATCCGTGGCTCTCCATGGGGCCAAACCCAGCACAGGCCAAGTCTTTGTAAGACCTGGCCGACGACAGGCTGTACCTGCACAGCTGTACGTGGTCCCAGAGGACGAGGCTCTGGAACGGTCCTTTACGGACAGTTGGGTCTCGACGCCTAAACAGAGCAAACAGAAAAGAGACCGACCCGGGGGCATTCTGCTGCAAACCGTGCTTTGCTTGGGAAGGTGTCTGGGCACGACTCACATCCTGGGCACCTGGCCTGTCTGCTGAGCTGGGGCAGGGGGCACCAGGGAGGGAGAGTCCGGGCCCAGCTCTCTGCCCCCCACCCCCAGGCCCACTCTGCAGCGTGTGTGTGAACCGCTTTGGCTGCCGGCCCGTCATGCTCGCGGGTGGCCTCCTGGCATCCCTGGGCATGGTGGCTGCGTCCTTCTGTGGAAGCATCATCCAGCTCTACCTCACCACCGGGGTCATCACCGGTGAGTGGGGCCCAGCGGGGAGCGGGGCAGGCCACAGCACGCTCACTCCTCAGTGGCCAGATAACGGGCCGGGCGGCGCATCCAGAGCGAGGGGCCTCTTGGGAGGGGGCGGCAGTGGGTTGCCTCCCACCCCTGGCGCCAGTCTCTCCCTCGTTCCCCGTCTGTCTCTCCCAGCATGTTAGTTGGTGACAGGGGCTTTGAATGCACACCGGGTCCCCTCGCATGGACACCCACAGGCCCCACGTACAACTGTTCAGGCCGGAGCCTGTGTCTGGGCAAACGGGGGACAGGGACAAGGGGCCAGGAGGACCGAGCTGACACCTTTCCCCGCCTGCCCCTCCCATAGGCTTGGGCTTGGCACTCAACTTCCAGCCCTCCCTCATCATGCTCAACCGCTATTTCAACAAGAGGCGCCCCATGGCCAATGGGCTGGCGGCCGCGGGCAGCCCCGTGTTCCTGTGCGCCCTGTCCCCGCTGGGGCAGCTGCTGCAGGACCACTATGGCTGGCGGGGCGGCTTCCTCATCCTGGGGGGCCTCCTGCTCAACTGCTGCGTGTGCGCCGCGCTCATGAGGCCCCTGGAGGCATCCCGGCCAGGTTCGGGGCCCGGGCCCCAGCGGCCAGCCAGGCGGCTGCTGGACCTGAGCGTCTTCCGGGACCGTGGCTTTGTCATCTACGCCGTGGCCGCCTCCATCATGGTGCTGGGGCTCTTTGTGCCCCCCGTGTTCGTGGTGAGCTATGCCAAGGACCTGGGTGTGCCCGACACCCAGGCTGCCTTCCTGCTCACCGTCCTGGGCTTCATCGACATCTTCGCCCGGCCCGCCGCGGGCTTCATCACGGGGCTTAAGAAGGTGCGACCGTACTCCGTCTACCTCTTCAGCTTCTCTATGTTCTTCAACGGCTTCACGGACCTCACGGGGTCCACGGCCAGCGACTACGGTGGCCTGGTGGTCTTCTGCATCTTCTTCGGCATCTCCTACGGCATGGTGGGGGCCCTGCAGTTCGAGGTGCTCATGGCGATTGTGGGCACCCAGAAGTTCTCCAGTGCCATTGGCCTCGTGCTGCTGCTGGAGGCCATTGCCGTGCTCATTGGGCCCCCGTCGGGCGGTGAGTGGTGGGTCACAGCCTTCCTGGGGAGGGGGACCCACCATGGGAGGGCTCTTAGCTGCAGGGACACCTACCAATGTGGCCAGGCCACCCGTATTCCAGCAGGAGTGAACGCCAGCCATGCCCCCCTCCTGAGGACCTGCTTGGTCCACCACGGAGGGGGCCACGGGCCTAGACCAAAGGCAGGCATGTGCCCGAATCCCGAGGGTGGTGCTATCCCTGCATGCAGGCCAGCTCAGAGCCCAGGTGGGGGGTTGGCTTTGGTTACTTTGGGCTTTTACCCTTTGCAAAGGCTGAGAAAATACCGGGGCGTAAACTTAAACGGTGTGGGCTAGGGTCTCTCCAGCTGACTCTGTAGGCCCGCACCCACAGGGGACCCCGTGAATTCCAGGGCTGTGCCTCGGGGGTCCTGGGGTCCTTCTGGGGCCTAGGCAGTTCCCGCGAAGGCCACGGGTCAAGAGGCCTCCACGGTGACAGGTGACAGGCAGTGTGACCAGATACCTCCGGGCACCTCAGACGAGGCTCCCACCCTGAACCTGCACGGCTCCAAACCCTCCTCCGAGCCTCTTGGTCTGTGCTGCCTGTGGGGAGGGAGAAGCCGGGACAGGGTGCCCCCGGGCTGTCCCCAACAGCACAGTGGTGCACAGGTAGCCGGTGACCGTGGGGGTGACCTTCAGCCCAGGCTGACGCTGTCACCCCTTTGTAGGCAAGCTCCTGGACGCGACGCACGTCTACCAGTACGTGTTTCTCCTGGCAGGGGCCGAGGTGCTGACCTCCTCCCTCGTGCTGGTGCTGGGCAACTTCTTCTGCATTAAGAAGAGGCCCGAGGCGGCTGCGGAGGAGGGGGAGCGCCACAAGCCCCCCGCGGACGTGAGGGTGGACTCTCGGGAGGTGGAACACTTCCTGAAAGCAGAGCCTGAGAAAAACGGGGAGGTGGTTCACACCCCAGAAACGAGCGTCTGAGACGAGGAGGCCAGCAGGGGTGAGGGAACCGGACAGAGACTTCAAGGCTCGTGTTTATTTCACAAACAGGACCGGCTTGGGTGGGGCCGTCCGTGTGTCTCGGGGGGCTGGTGAGGTGGGGACCGTGTCATTCCAAAGCAGGTCTGTGGTAGAGCCAAGCCTCGAGGTTACAAGCCGTCTGCACCAGGACACAGCCTGCTGACCCCAGAGCAGCCTGGTGCCCACCGCTGTGCTCAGGGACCTAGAAACCCATGCTTCAGAGACAACATGACCGGGGTCAGGGGCGGAGCGGCACCGTCTCGGGAGAGACACCCCCCCCCCCCCCCGCACCATGTGGCTGGCTGCACCCCGTCCCGCCCCACCTCCACCACGGCGCTCTAGCCCGCCCCTCGCCGAGTGTTGGGGGACAAACCTCCCTTGCTCCGCTTCTGAAGGTCTGAAATAAACCCGCGTATGGGAGGAGCCACCTTGGAAGGAATGTCTTCAAAGAGCCGGGGTCTCATTCTACGAGGGGCAGGGGTCTGACCGTTGGCTCCGAACTCACTTTTTCAACAGACAACCTGGTCGTTTTTACAAAGTGGCTCTGGCCTTTGTCAGCTGGGTCGGCTTTCTAAGCGCTGCTGGCTCTGGACCCTGTGTCGCTGGAGCCCAGATGGCTCAGAGCATCCACCTAGGGGCCCCGTGGCTGGAATGGGTCTGGCCGCACCCAGGAGCCCCTTTGAGGCGTGGGCACTTCAGCTGAGACATACGTGTGATTCGTGTTCACTATGTGTGTGTTTAAAGAAAATGATCTTCCTGCCTTCCATTTATTCACCCCTCGGTCGGCTGATCGTGGCCCTATGTGGCCAGCACCCAGGGTGGGCATCTGCTCCCGTCCTCCTGGTCCAGCCCTGCTTGGCCTCGCCCCGGGTACCTCACACCCACCTGCCCTCGTGGCCAGTGGTGGCCTGCGTGGCTGGGAGCCCGGTCAGAGGCCGCTGGGGCCGCCTCAGTAGGTGGTGCGTCGCGGGCGCTGGGGACGGCAGCGGGCACCCTGGCGGGCCGCGTGCAGCCGGAGAGATGCCACGTCCCTGCTCCTCTGCAATGAAAAGCAAGTGAAAGCTCACACCTTGTCCCGGCCAGAGATGTCCCCCCCGGGGGGCTGCTGCTCTCCCTCTTCCATGTGTCCCTCGAGCTGTGTGAAGCCAGGCACCCGCCTGCAGCACCTGCCCATAGCCCCGGGGCTCTGATGCCCATCCTGGTCTGCCCAGGCCCTCTGTGGGGGGCGGGGGCTGTGGCGATGCCAGCTGCCACAGGGGTCAAGGCAGAGGCCCGCATCTACTGCCCTTGGCCCGTGTTCAGGTGAGCCAGGCAGGGCCCGCTGGGCTGTTTGTACCCTCCCCCTTCTCGGCCGCAGGAGCTCCATCTGGCTGCTGCTGGCCACGAAGAGCTGTTGTGGGCTTCCTGGACCTCGCGCTGCAGTCTCCCCAACCCTCACCCTAAACTGCTTCCCCAGTGCTGGCCAGGAGCAACTGAAGTGGGCATTCTCACCCGTCTCCATGCCCGCGTCCTAAGGCTGGCCCAGCATGGGGGCCAGCGACCCCGCGAGTCCTGCCCTGGGGATACTTAACGTTAAGCAATTCTGAGATGATCGCTCCAATCGAGGCAGGATGAACACAGCTGGCCGGGGGGGAGCTGGGGTCCGTGGGTAAGCACGCGCACTCCAGGGTGAACAAGGGTTCCTCTACCCTCCCCTTGGCCTAGGGAACGCGGGTCCACCTGTCCCCTTAGCCGGCACCTTGGTGGACACGTGAGGTGGACCCAAGGCCCCCTGCTGGGCACAGTCTCAACGCCTCCACCCCAGACCGGAGGCTGAGGTTCAAGGCCAGAGGGAGAGGGTGAGCAAGGCAATCTTATCTGCCTAGTTTTCTGGTTCCAGGTGTTTCCGGCCGGGCCCAACATGGGAGACAGGAAACCTGGATGTCCTCAGGAAGCTGCGGCCACCCAGGGCTGAGCACTCCTCCCTCACACGAGTCAGGGAGAGCAGTCAGTGCTCATGGGGCCATCCCTCACCCTCCAGCACCCCGTGGAGACTGCCCCATGTGAAGTGAGGCAGGCGCCCGTGCCAAGCCCCCCCCCCCCCCCCGTGGGCCTTCTTGGCCCCTCCCTGGAAGGTATGCACACATCACCCCAAATCACCCCAGACTGCTGCCCCTAGCCTGGCCGGACCTGGGTGGACCTGCCACATACAAACGCTGGGAAGAGCCTATGCGGAGAAGCCCCTGGTGCATGCGCGTGGGCCCTGAACCGGGGGTGCCCGATGGGGGGAGGCGGCACTTGCAGCGGCCCTGACGGACTGCCCAGTCCTTCCCAGCACCCAGTCCATGGCCTCAAGGACGCACAACGTGGTGGATCCTTGTAACCCAACACGGGTACACGGGAGGCAGCACCCAGGCTCTGGACACGGGAGGAGGACAAAGGGACGAAGGACAGGGTGTGGGGTTTCCAGGAGGGGCTCCAAACGGCTTTCAGCGGAGGCTCTGCACACACTCCTGAGTACTGAGCCTTGTGCCCCAGCCCAGCGGCTGGTCCCTGGGTCAGGAAGATGGGGACTGTCAGGCGTCTTCCACTGCTGAGAGGCCAAGGAACAGGGCAGGCAGGCTCTGGGCAGAGGGCAGCGTGACGGCCCCTGTCTGCCCGCGGCCCCCTCCCAGCAGAACAGAGGAGGGCAGCTCGGGGCTGGTCTCCCTGCCACCTGGGCTGGGGGGAGCAACAAGGGGCCCGAATTTTGCTTTCCCAACGTTGGTGGCTGGGAAGTGGGGAGGGCCAAGGAAGAGCCCAGCCCTCTTCCGGAACCTGGCGGCCCACTGGGCTCAGCCAGAGTTGGCAGAAAGGGGAGGGCTGTGCTGGGTTACCGCACACTCGTGGGGAGCAGCTGGCTCCTCAGGCGCACGTAGGCCAACCCCACGCCTTCTTGTTCGGTGGGGTGTGGGGCTCACGGGGGCTGCAGGGCTTCAACAGTGCACGTGGGAAAGGGAGGTGAAGGCTGTGAGTTCAACAAATGGAGGGGCCCACCCTGGAGCTGCCTCCCAGGAACCACGTCCCCCTCGGTGGCTGTAGGACCATGACAGGCCGGCTGCCTCCCCACAATGCTCGGGGCAGGTGACAGTGCTTCCTTTTGGTGCTGCCCGTGGGGCCACGGGGCTCAGGCACCTGCTCCGTGAAGGTGGTCAGGCCGGGGGGGAGAAGAGGCCCCCGAGCGCACCGGCACGTGTGTGCGCACGGCCTGTGCAGGCGTCGGCTCTGGAACCGTAGAAGTGGCAGCCCGCCCGGCCACCTGCTCCCGACCAGCTTATACCAACACCACCGACAGGCCGCGGGCAGGTCAGACACACAGGGCCCCTCTCAAACGGATGAAATAAAGACCATGTGGAGGGCGGGGGAGGGGGGAAGGTAGAAGTCATCATGGATTTATTATTTACACGGTGGTAGTACATAGATGCAGTGATCACACAAACGTGCCAAGTCAGAGACCGGCCACCGATACACAGGTTGATACAGACGTTGCAACTACGCGTCCTGCAGTCGTGACGGGGAATTAAACACCGGGAGGGCAGCAAGTGTGCACGGACGGACGGACGGACGGACGGACAGCCGCACAGCCACGGGCCCGGGCCCGCCTTTCGGATCGTCCGGCAATTTCAGGTGGAAGCCCAGATGCAGAGCGTGAGCAGGCTGTCCCTACCGGCGTCGGGCAGCACCCGGGGGGCTGTGCTGCTCACGCCCCGCCAGGCGGCAGGCGTACCTCTGGAGAGGGTCCCAGCCCACCCTGACCCGCCCGAGCTCGCACCGCGCTCCCACCGCCCCGCCTGGCCCAGGCCCCGCGCCCCCAAACAGAACAGCCAGTTCAGGATTCACAAAGAAGCAAATGGCCGCGCTCCGGCGCTAGTGGCTGAGGGGGAAGGAAGGGGAAACAGAGACGGACACTTCTCCGGTCCACTTGCTGCCAGCCCTGGTTTCCACACAGAGCACTGTGCAGGGGGCGGCAGGAGGAGAGGCGGAAGTTCCCCCAAACACCTATATTGCACCTTGTTTCCCGCGACGGGGGCTCCGGGCTGCCACCTGGCGCCTCTGCCTGCGACAAGATGAGGGAGCGTCCTGGCAAACCACCAGGAGCCCAGGGGCCCCGAGAGGTTCCTTCTGGCAAGACTCAGCCCCGCCCTGCTTCTTGACCCCTGTGGGGTTTGCTAGGTCCCAACGAAAGTCCCGGAAGGAAGTGCGTGACACCACACCCTCCTGGACACAGGTCGAGTCACCGGCTTCTTGGCACTTGAGGGTGGATTCCCTTGGGCCGAGGCCTCTGTGGGCAGACCCGGTGCCGGGCACACCGCCACGCCCTTGGTTCTGAGCACACAGATGTTAACACACGTTGAGGGCCAATCTACACCGATCACGGTTACAGTCCGTTCAGAACATTTCCCAAATTCAAAGACACGGAGGCAACACCACCACCAAAACGACCACACGTGACCCCAACGGAGGGTCCGACGTCTCTCGCTCGAAATCCTCTCCTGAGGCACCAGCAACGCGCCACGCAAAGCCTTGGCCTCTGAGATCTTCGGTGCTCGGCTTCCTTCTGGCCGCGTTCAGGGGGGTGAGGCGCAGCCTGGCTCCCTAACCGCTCCGAGGACCTCGTCGCACGGGCCTTCCGCTTCAGGTGGGGAAGGGACAGTGACAGCCAGCACCAGCGTAACGAGGCCACAAGACGCACAGCACACGGCACACACACGGACACGCACGGGGCACTTACACACACGTCTACACGGGACGGCACTTCTGACGAGAAAACCCCTCTCCACAGCGGACCCCACGACACACGGACCACAAAGCAGAGGACGGCGCCCGCGCTCTGCTCCCTGACGCGCTCTGCCTACGCGGAAGCTCCACGCCAGCCTCTGCTCCGGGGGTTCTTTAGAGGCAACATCTGTCTCAGGACCGCAGAAACAGACGAGAAAGGAACAATAAAAAGACAGGTTTCTTTACACAGATTTAAGCCAGTAATTTTTAGCAAAATGATACAAAACTGTCTTAACCAAGTAGAAGATCGGTGGTTACAGTGGGCTCGTCAGGGAGCAGGGCGCCGCCACCGCAGGGGGACTGAAAGGCTCTGGAGCGGGAGTCTGGTTCTCTCTGCAACTGTCTCTCACACTCTGCTTTTCTTCCCAGCCCGAGACGAGCGGGCCGCGTGGGAGGCCCTCGGTGCAGCCCCTGCGACGGCAGAGCTTTGCGGTCTGTCCGGGTTAGTTTGTGTTTTGTTTCCCCCACGGGCGTCGCTGGGCGGGCGGCCTGGAGAGCTCCCGGTGTTAACGTTTCGGTTCTAGACCGGGGGGCGCGTCACTAGTAAAGCCATTGTAACAGAGTAGACCAGCCATGCATTGTCTGCCCTTCACAGCGGAAAGGAGTTCTCATCGGTGCACCACAGACTGAAGACCACTGGAAGCCACCCGACCGGGAATCTGTCGGAGCCAAAGCACAGGAGAAGGTCAGCATGAGGCCAGAGGCACGGGGCCGGCCAGACTTGGGCACGACACAGCAGTGATGGCGAGGGGGGGACACGGACGCTGCCCGACCCTACTCTGGACGCCCGCGCCAGACGCCCAGCCACGCCGGAAGGTCCCTCTGCGGCCAGGACACGTGCTCAGCGGAACGAGTGACAGGAAGACGGGGAAGGAGGAAGAAGCATGCAAGCAAGGAGGCCGGTGGCCACGGAGCTAGAAGCTCGAGAACAATCAGACCAGACAGAGTCCAAGCCGGAAGAGGTACTTGCTCCCAGCACCCCCTTCCTGGAAAGTAACCTGGAGTTCAGGAAGCAGGGACGAGGCACCGTGTGGGCACCGGGACTCCCCGTTGGGTGGGGGGGGGGGGGGGGGGGGGGGAGGAGACGTGAGAAGCAGCTCCCGTCAGGGCGCCCCGGGGAACGCGGCCACGCCGGAACCGTGGCAGGTGCCGCAGCGGCGCCGGCGGCGAGCCCTGGCCACGAGGAGCCACGGCGTCACCGACGGGAGTGGGCCTGGCTCGGGTGCCCAGCCATGCGCCGACGGCAGGCAGGGAGCAGGCGGCTGTGGCTGACGGGTTAATACAGACGGCAGCACGGACGGGATGCTGAGCAGAGACCGAGGTCGGAAAGAAAAACAAACGAGGACAGAAATAAATGCGAAAGAAGAGAGTGACAAAGCCAGGGCGGCAGAGACCACCGGGAGACTCCCGCAGCAGGAGCGCAAGAGCCCCCACCAAGCACGGCCGCTCAGCTGAGGACGACACAGCCCACGCCCCACACTACGGACCCCGGGCCGGGGCGGCTCGAGTGCCCTGGGGCCGCCGGGGCCGCGCACGAGCGCACGGCCCCGGGCTCTGGACGGGGCCGCCGGCCAGCGCCACGGCGGGCAGGGTCCCAGGGCCGCCCCGCGCGCCCCCAGACCGGGCGGCTGAGCGCGGCCGCTCCGGAATCCATTCACGGAAAAGCACCGGGCGGAGGGCACGCGCTCTCCCCGCAGCACCCGGCGTGCAAGCCCGGTCCCGCCTGCGCACCCCCGGGGGCGGACGCAGGGGCGGTCCGTGCCCGCCCCGCCAGGCGCCTGCCGCCTGCCGGGCCCCGACATGAGCACACTCACCGGTGCTGCCTTCCAGCGGGAGACGTGCAGCTACTTGCCGTGGTGTTCGAAAGGAATGCTATTCTGAGGTGGGGGGAAAAGACAGCCGTTGGTAAGGGTTCCGCCGGCAAGCAGGACTGAGGCCTTCCGCACCTCGCTTCAACTGGGTCCGCGACCCGGCCGGGCTGCCCCAGAGGGGACCCCAGGAACGACGAGAGCAGCCGCAGCCGCTCCTCTCGCCTCATCGGGCAGAGCGTGAACCCGACACTTCCGGATGGGGGCCCGCGGTGGGCCCCGCCCCCAGGCCTTGCCTGTGCTTGGCCACCCCTCCTGACACGCGGACCGGCCACAGGGAAGACAAGGGGGCCACGGGTCTCACTGGAAAGGAGTTAACCTCAGAGGCCGTGTCACGTTCTATTCACGGCACCGGACCCGCGAGGCCTTTTCTTCTCAAAGACAGAAACGCACAAACAGGTTCATCGACCAGATGCCCTCTGGGGTCCTCACTGCTCTGGCTGAGAAGTCGGACTCGTGCCCTGGGTCGGGAGCGTGGGGACCGTGCTCTAGCACAAGCCCCCTCCAGAAGGAAGTAGAGGCAAGGAATGGTCACCCTCCTGCAAAGTCTGAGCGCACCACGGTTAAGGGGTGGGGACGAGGGACACAGATGTCAACGGCCCCTCCCCGCGCCCAGCTGGAGAGTCAGCAGGGTCCCCCACAGGCCGGCCGGCGGCTCGAGCGCCTTCTGGGAAGAACTACTGCCTCCGACATCGCACATCTGCACAAGACACGACATCTCTTCAAAGTTCACAGAGAACCCAGACGAGAAGCAGCCACGGGGGAGGTGGGCAGAACACACACGGCCTCAGCCCCATGGGGGCCGCCCTCGCTTCACAGAAGCATCCCTGGCTCTACCTGCATCCCACTTCCTTTGGGGAAGCGTGAACGGAACCCACAGAATCACACAAGCTGGAACTTCCAACCCACCGGGGCCGACACTGGGGGGCAACCCCCGCCAAGAATCTCAGAAAGAGACTCTTGCTGTCCCACAGGGTGCCCGTCACCCCCCGTGGAAGGCAGGAGCCTGGTGCAGAGTCTCCCAAGAGCGCAGGTGGGTGACCCGGAAAACCCAAAGGAGGGACCATCTCTGGGTCGGGGGTGCGTCAGGGACACATCCCAGGGCCGTGTCCTCAACACAAAGACCCTAAGAAAACCCCCAGGGGGACCTAGTGCTTCTATCAGAGGGGAGACACCTCCCCATCACACCTCTGGAGCCTCGTCCTTCTGGTCCAGTCCCACGCTTCTTCACACGGAAAGCACAAAGAACAAGGACGCGGAACACGGGACTCCCAGTTGCAAACTCGCCTCTGCTCAGTGAGACTTCACAGCAAGGCCCCAGGGCATGTGGGCTGAGGCTGGCCACACCGTGCGGGAGAAGCTGGGCTCGGTCCCAGCAGCCTCGGGCCCTCTGTCGTCCCAAACCCTCCACGTATGTTCTTTTCCCTTAAAGAGAATTAGCTCTGCCCCTTCCTTCACCTTTGCTGGCTGAGGTCCAGCACATAGATCCTGAGTCCAGACAGAGCCCCTGGGGTCCACAGACTCCCGGTTGTCCCCGCCTGGGGTATCTGGGGCCCTGGAGCAGGCTGTATGCCTGGGCTCTTGGCCACACGTGGGCAGACGCTGCCTACGATCTATTTCCTGCTGCCGATTCATGGATTCCAGGGCTTGGGGGAAGAAGCCCATAGCCCTTTCTGTGTCCTGCGGGGAGGGAGGTGCAGTGTGGGGCCCAAGCTCATTACGCTGGCCAGACTCCTCGAGCCCCACAATTAGAACTACACGGATCCTTAATCTCTTTGGGAAAAAGTTACGTACAAAGACAACCCCTTTCTGGCAGAACTACCAGCAACCTAGAGGTAGTCACACCGAAACTATTCACTTTACCGGGCTAAAATAAAAGTGATCAGGAGTGCTCCCCCTCCTTGCTCCTCTGCCAGAAGATCAAGCAGACGCTGCAGAACTGAGGTTCTGGGCAGTTCTCACAGACCCTGTGCTCTCCTAACCAACGTGCTCGGCCCAGCAATTCACCAAGATACGCCCAGCACCAAGCGTGTGCCAGCAGCAGGGCCCAAGGCTAACTCGTCAACGAGAGAGGTACAACAGTGAGCCGGAGGGGCACCGCCAGGGGTGCGTGACCCAGGACCCGGGCTTCCAGGGTGCTCCCCAAAACCAGTGCCCGTCCCCCCAACCCCCCGCAGATACCACGGGGCACAGGCAGCCAGAGGACCCTGTTGGAAGCAGGAGAGGGCCCTGACAGCTACCTGAGCAAGAAGGTCCAAGTGTGTGAAAAGAGCTCATCTGTGGAGGGCACATGGGTGAACGCAGAAGAGCCACAGCACCAAAGTCAGAAAGGGAAGAGGAGGATGTGGGTGGAAGGGACCCATGTGCGTGACCGAGCCATTTCTCTGAGGACACCTGCCTCGTCAGAAAGAAGGCAGGTGGGCAGGGACCTCAGAAGACGGGAACCCTCACCCGCGCGCTGACAGGCTTGTCCAGGCCCCCTTCTAGGGGCCGCCAGCAATCCACGGGGACCGCCTGCCCAACAAGTGTGAGCAAAGGGCCTCCAAGCCTGTGTGTGCCCATGACAGACGTGTGGTGTGAGCAGGCGTGGCATCTCAAGTCTGCACCGGAAGACGGCCAAGCCTCCAGGGCTGGCTTGGGGATGGGCTGCGAGGAGGGCCACAGAAGAGAAAAGGCCCCACTACCTGTCCCAGCGCGGTCGGGAGACGAGCCTTTCCTCTGCACAGCCCGCAGTAGGCTCTGAACTAAGGGGCTGCAGAGCCGCAAAGGGCGCCGCGTCCCTCCCCGCTTAACACTCGGAAAGGACGGCTGAGGGGAAGCAGGAAGGAAGGAAGCCCTTCCACACCCTCGCCCCACTCTTCTTGGCGCCCGAAGACCAGCTCGGACACAGAAAGCCCACGGGCCGCAGCATCCCGACCTCGCCGAGCCCGGAGCGCGTGCCTGTGCGGAGCACATACCTGTGAGGTCGACATGCGGGAGGTATCTTGTCGGCCCGTGAGATCGGAGGAGGAGACGTTGACGGGGGCGCCGCGGTGCAGCCGCATACTCACTTTCCGCTCTCTTTCCATGCCAGACACGGGCCGAGGAGAGGTGTTAGCTGGAGAAGAGACGGGGCAAGGGTGAGGCCTCAGGGCAGCCCTGCCATCAGCAAGAGGAGGCCTCTCCTCAGCGGCCTCGGCGTCTAGCACGCGGGGAAGTGGGTGCCGCTGTACCCCGCGGGGCCCCACCAGATTTCCAGGTCGGCAGCGGTGGGCAGGGCCCGCGGAGCGCCCAGGGACACCAGTGTGCTGGCTCCGGGCGGACTTTCCCAGGAGCTCAAGCAGCAGAAGGGGGCAGCTCGAGGCCTCTGTGCTCAGGGGGCCGCTCATGGAGGGGACAGAGGGGTGGGGAGAGAGGTTCCTAGGGGAGCCATCCATGTCTCAGTGGCAGGGTCCTCCAACTCCAGTGAAACACACGTCCCCTGGCCTGCCCATCCTCGGGAACCAGAGTCGACCAGAAGCGGGACGCACACAGCCTCACCCGGCGCGGGGCCCTGCAGCTCCAACAACCAGAGTGGCCAACGTGCACACCGGAAGCCCCGGTGCCTGCTGGGGAGACGTGGCCTCAGCCCACTCACCAGTGTGTGAGGTAGGGGTGAGGGGGGTGGGAGGAGCCACCTCCTGGGTGCCCCGCAGGCGGCCAGAGGCCGTGGAGGGGAGGCCGCGGGCGGCTGGGTTCCGAGGGTGCCTCAGCCGCTCCTCTCGATCGCGGCGCTCCCGCTCAGCGTCATCAGCTGCCCGGCTGGCTCCCTGCGAAGGAAGCAGGAAGACTAGACTGAACAGGGTTCGGTGGAAACTGCCCAAGGGTCCCGGCTGCCCCTTGCGACTCAAGCACACACCAGGGGCACTGGGACCTGCAGCCAGCTGGGATGAGGTGCCTCTCCCTCCAGGACGGCGGCCTGCCCCTTGACCCTACGAGTGCGCAGAGGAGGTCCCCAATACTCCTGAACCCCCCTCACTGATAGCAACTGGGTGGCCTCTTCCCTGTGAACATCCACACGGGGACGGGAAATCACACGAGGTCAGGGCAGCGGTGGGCCCAACGTGCTGGCATCCAGAAGATCCAAGAGGCGTGTGGAAGTGGTGGCATCTGGTCGGTGGGAGGCCTGAGCAGAGCCCAGATCTCCGGCCCCAGGGCGGATGTCAGGCCAGTGCCCACAGGACAAGGACTCAGGTAGCCAGAGCTGTCCGAGGAGGACCCACGTGGTGGACACCACTTAACTCGCTCCCAGCACAAACAGCTAGTTACACGATGAACCGGGCGAGTGGGGACAAGACACCCGCCACCACGTTCTAATCACCAGTGCCGTAAGGCAATAGTCTGCAAACGGCAGCCCACGGGCCAAATCCAGCCACCACCGGTTTCTGCACAAGTCTTCCTCCGCACCCACTCGAGTAACACGCCACCTGGGGCAGCTTCTCAGTGGCGGCGCAGAGCCGCGTGGCTGTTCCAGCACGAGCACCACAGAGCTGCGATTAGCCACACCCCAGCCCTGCCCAGAGAAGGGCGGCCGGCCCCGCTGGGAGGGGGATGCCGCCAGAACGTTGCCCAGACTCCGGACGACCTGTGGGGGCACGTCCTGCGCCAGCCCGCTGTGGCACACCTGGTTCTCCCACACACGGCACGGACCCCTGCACGAACACCCGGGTACCCGCGAGGCCGCAAAATAATCCTTTCTGGCTTATGCTGTCTAGAGAGGAGGTTCCGCTCCTCCATCAAATCTTGTCACCCTGGAAAGGTTCCAATTTCTGTTTTAAGCTCGTAACTAAATATAACAAATTTGTAACAAAAGAGGAAGAAGTTCCAAAAAAACCCTGGAAGTTTCTGGCAATAGTATCTCAAGATTAATTAGATTCCTGTAACAGGCAGCCTGTTTTAGAGAAGGCAAACACCAAAGCTCAAGTTCTGCACCCCCACCCCCAGCAGTCGTGTACAAACCCGCATCCATTCAACAACCCCGGAACAAAAGAAGTCAACGCACTTGGACCCCAGGCACCGCGCCTCCTGAGCACCCACCCAGCTCGCTCACCCACACGGCTGGGTCCGAGGGAGGAGGGGCAAGTGGTCACGTCACCTGGCAGGAGCCCTCGGCCTTGGCCATACCCCCCTGCACGACAAACGCTCGGGAGCCACACCTCAACATCAGAGGCAGTCAAAGCCACGGCGCTCTTGGTGAGGAGAATGCTAATAAAATGACACTCCCATGGTCTGTCATTCAAGTAAGAACCCTGGTTCCAGGCAGACCTGCGCCAGGAGACACATTCCACTGGCTCCAGGGGGGCCAGTGCTGACACAGTGCCTTCTTTACTGTCCCCTCACCGGGATCTTGCTTCTTGGAACCTGCCAGCCTTGGCTAGATGCACCCTACACCGGGCCAAGACCCTAGCAGGTGCACTCGGCTCCCCCTAGGCGGCAGACACGCCTTCCAAAACCTGCACCTCGTCCGGCCGAGGCCTCTGTCTAACCAACCGGCAGAGCACTTACAAACTTGAGCATGTTCCAGTCGAACACGTAGTCATAGGAGAAACCCTGGCGGTGGAAGAGATTCCTGAAGAGCTGCCTCAGGTAGGAGTAGTCGGGCTTGTCGTCAAAACGTAAGGAGCGGCAGAAATTCAGGTACGTGGCGAACTCAGCTGCAGAACAAGATACTCAGTGCTACCTAGCAGCGCCCAACAGGGCACTGGTGGCTGCAGATACTCTCGCCACCACTGCCTGCCACGCACCAGGCACGCGAGACATGTCGTCCGAAACACTGGTCGCACAGGGAGGGAACTGAGACTTCAGGAAACAGTTTAAGAAAACCCAGCACCACAGGGCACAGCCTGCTTCCCCCCAGGGCATTTCTCCACGGGAACAAGGAACTCCCTGGGTCCTTGGTCCCGGAAAGCAGAGGAGCGCCAGGGACAGGAAGCTGCCGCCAGCCCAAGGACAGGTCAGCCACGCGGGACTCGTCGGCCTCCCAGCACCCCCACCCAGCGCCTGCACGCGAGGACACGCACAGGGGTAGCTTTTACACAGCACTTCGATGGGGGTGGACATCTTCTTCTCGCTGATCCGTTCGTACTTCTGCCTCTTGGTGGCTGCCTTCAGCCCCTGCCAGGGCAGAGAGCCCAGATTGAAGTACATGAGCACGTAGCCCAGTGACTCCAGATCATCCCTTCGAGATTGTTCTGGAAAAGATGGGAAATGGGTTAAGCACAGCACACGTGTGCCTGCAGCTGCAAAGCCAAGACCCCAGGCACATGCGCACTGTGGAAATGCACTTTCAGAGCTACAGAAAATACTCTCGGATTCTTTCTCACCAGAAGTCACCCCTGATGTGCTTTTAGGGGCTCCGGCACCCCTGGATGGGCGATAGCAATATTAAGTTTACTGTCAGAAAGCCCAGCCACTTAGCCGCCCCCACCACACCCCACAAAAGTTTCTCCACGGTCCGGACAGTCACCTTCGCTACAAAGGTTCGATGATGGCCTCCATGCCAAACATGCTGGCCACTCCCAGGGTGTCCCAAGGGGCTGGCCTTTCCCTGAGCTAAGGGATGGACATGCCCAAGGCGGCCTGGGCCAGTGACCGGGGGCACAGAAGAGCCCATCACCCACGGGCTCACCGATTCCAAGATGCGTGTTGATGGAGGCGTACCGCGCCGTCCCAGTGAGGTTTTTGTTCTCGCGGTAGGGGATGTGCTGGTGGGTCCTGGCATCCCGGTACTTCTTGGCCAGTCCGAAGTCAATGATGTAGACCAGGTTGCCCTTCTTCCCCAGCCCCATGAGAAAGTTATCTGGCTTCACATCTCGGTGGATGAAGTTCTTTGAATGAATGTATTCGATGCGACTAATCTGGAAGCAGAGAAGGAACGATGAGACATTAAACCCCAGCAGCAGCCTTGGAAAAGGATCCTGGCTCGGCAGAGTGAGGGCTGCGTCCTTAGCTGCACGTCCCGTCCCCTTGGTCAGAGCAGAGTAACTCAACAACCAGTGAAGGGCGCCGATCGGACCCCCTTCGGGACCCCTGCAGTCTTCCCCGCTGGCTCTCGTGGTGGGTGGACTGCTGGCTGGTGACAGGACCGCCCCCTTCCCAGACGAGGGTCTGCACCAGTCGGCCTCTCTGCAGAGTCCCACACGTGAATGGGCGACGCCGTGTGGGGCAGTCTCCAAAGCCGGCCAACCGTCAGTGCCTTGCAGCAAAGGTGACCGTATGCCCACTTTCTCCCCACCCACCAACAGGCGTAAAACAAAGGGAACCGCACCCGAATGCGCCATCACACTGCCGAGGCAAACCAAGCAGGCATCGAGCACCCGGGCTCCCCGGCACTTTGGAAAGCGGGGTTCTTACCATCTGGTCAGCAAGCAGCAGTACAGTTTTGAGGCTGAATTTCCTCGAGCAGAAGTTGAACAGGTCTTCCAGGCTCGGTCCCAACAGCTCCATCACCATGACATTGTAGTCCCCCTCCGCTCCGCACCACCGGATGGTGGGGATGCCCACTGCAAGAGAAACCCAACACGCCTGTGCTCGCACACTCAGACGCACCACATGAGACACACGCCATGCGACAAGGGCTGGCGGGCAGTGGCTGGAAGTGACACGGGGAGAGGCCAGCATCCCGGGTGGCGGAGTGAGCAGGCCGAGAAAGAGAAGGTGCCAGAGGACAAGAGGGGCTCGTCTAGAAAAAGCGGAGTTCCCATCCACCTCCCCCCCACTCCCTGTCAGTGCCTCCTGTCAGCGTGCTGCAGGTGTCACAAATCACAAACTACTATGGGCTCGCTGCTGTCAACCAAAGTCCACACTGTTCAGGTGCCCTCGGTTTTCCTGTCATCCTGTCTGCCCCTTCCTCACGTCTCCTCAGGCATCTCTGGACTCAGCCATCTCTCATGTCGTCCCTGGTTTCCGGTGGCCCGGCAGTTCTGGGGGTGCTGGGGCCGCCCCTCTGTTGGGATGTGTCTGATGTTGCATGATGGGCTTGGGGGGAAGACCGCAGAGGCAGAGTGCCCTTCTCTTCATGTCAGGGGTCCGTGCTGTCAAGGTGACGCCATCACTGTGGACACGACCTTGACCGCTTAGCTGAGGTGCGCTCATTCTCCCTTCCCAGTTCTGTTCTCTTTGGGAGGCCATCACTATGTATGGCCCACACTTCGGATGTTGGGGGGTCATGCTCCACATTCTTCGGGGTGGGTGGGGGGAGTATCCACACACATTACTCAGGTTCTTCTACACAGGTTTGTCTCTTCTCCCCCAGTTTACTTATTCAATCATTTTTTGGGAACATTACGGGCCTACAGGTACCTATGTCACACTCTGGTCTACACTGCAGCCCCCCCACCCCCCGCCCCCCGGTCACTCACTTGGCTGTCCGTGGTGCTCTACCCAGGGCCTCCAGAGGCGCCTTAGTCAGTCCTGAGACCATCTACCAAACCCATCGATCGAGGCTTTTGTGCCTCTGTGTTTTGAGCACTGCCTCACTTTCTGACACTAAATTTTCCATGTTTCACGAGAACAAATCCAATACATTGTCTTTTTAAAGCATCACGAAGCAAATGTCTGTAGCACAGATCACCTACCCAGACCAAGAGCATTCTTGAGAACCTGACGTGCTGCACATCACACACTCCCGTGCACTTCTCACTCCCGTGCTCCCCGAAAATGGCCATCCAGAGCTCTGTCATTCCCTTGCTTTTAATAAAGTAAGGGTGCATGATTACTCAGCCATAAAAAAAGAAGATCTTGCCGTTTGCGACAACATGGATGGACCTAGAGTGTTAGGCTAAGTGAATTAAGACAGAGAAAGACAAATGCCATATGATTTCACTCATATGCATCACCTAAAAACCAAAACAGACAAGCAAATAAAAAACAAAAACAAACTCATAAAGAGAATAAAGTGGTGGTTGCCAGAGGGGGTGGAACAAACAGGTTAAGGGAATCAAGAGGTACAATCTCCCAGTTATAAAATAAGTAAGTAAAAAAAAAAAAGAAAAAGTCACAGCAATGAAAAGTACAGCACACGGAATAGTCAGTAATGTTGGAGGAACACGGTATGGTGACAAATGTGACCACACCTGTCGTGAGCACTGTGTGGCCACAGAACTGTCGAGTCACTATGGTGTACACCAAAAACTAATATAAATGAATCACAGTTCTATGAAATAGGTTTGTAAAAAAGGACGCATGTTGTACAGTATTCCCTTTGGAGAACAGATCACAGTTCACCACTTGGACTGTTTGGGTCTGCTTCCATTATAAACAGTGCTACTCAGTATACCCGTATTTATGTCCACAAGTGCAAATTCTTTTTTTTTTTTTTTTTTTTAATGTTTATTTATTTTTGAGACAGAGAGAGACAGAGCATGAACGGGGGAGGGTCAGAGAGAGGGAGACACAGAATCCGAAACAGGCTCCAGGCTCTGAGCTGTCAGCACAGAGCCTGATGCGGGGCTCGAACCCACAGACCGCGAGATCGTGACCTGAGCCGAAGTTGGCCGCTCAACCGACTGAGCCACCCAGGGGCCCCCACAAGTGCAAATTCTTAACACACGAAGTTCTCGTTCACATCTAGTTTATCCCCCGGGCGCGTACCTACGAACACAGAGCACAAGTTACCTGACCGTACGAGATAACGTCAAATTGTTTCCAGAGACGGAGAGCCCACCCCACACACCCACCAGCAGTGGGCGAGTCCCTGCTGTGGAAGAGGACCGTCAGATCGCTCGATTTTTATTAACCGAGTGGGTATACAGACAGTGTCACGCTAAATTCTCAATCTGGATCTTTCTTCCATGTGGTTACCGGCCACACGTTTCCTCTTTGAAATGTCGACAAGTGTCTTTTGCCAACTTTTCTATCAGGGAATCTTCTGCCTATTTTATAGCAGTTCTTTAAAGATTCTGGATACTAAACCATTGCCGGTTTTATGTGAGGCATATTTTTTTTTCTTTTGGAGTGTTTTGATGAGGAATTTTAACAAAGATGAATATATCAATCTTTTTCTTAACGAGTAATGTTTCTGGTATAAGAAACCCTGAGTCAGAAACAGATACTATTATTTTCTTTTAAAAACTTAAAAGTTTCCCTACATCCAGCCAAGATGGGAGTAATAGGGGCCCAATTTACCCTCATATCTGCAAAAACAGAAGAGTTAACAAAACACAGAACACATGGAAAAACGGTTTCTAAGACACTGAACGGGAGACAACGAACGAACAACGCCCAGGCCTGACAGACAGGGCACAGGCCGCCCCCTCCCAGCCTGAGTGTCAGCAGAGACGCAAAGACTGAGCAGGCAAAAGGAACCTGACTTCATCCCATTTATGACCAAGTGGAGGAAGGATCTGAGCAGCAGAGTTAATACCGAGCGTGCAAGCCAGCGGAAGTCACAGCGTCTGGCACCCAAAGATGACCAGGTATGCAAAGAGGCAGAAAACACCCGCGCTGAGAACAGTCCGCTGAAACTGGCTCAGGTGTTAGAATCAGCAGAGATGGACAACACGTTATCAACTCTTAACTAGACTCCATGTCGAAAAGTTACACGAAGGCATGGCGTGGGGGATTTACGAGACTCAACTCTAACTTTTAGAAAGGACAACGACAGGGTCTGAGATCAGACAGCGTAGAAGAAAAGATGTGTGACTCGAGGCACAAAACTGCTGGAAAAGCAGCAAGAGTTTCAGCGAGCTCTGGGACAGCTTCGAGCCACCAGACACCTGTATCACGCAGCCCCCAGGAAAGAGGGAGGAGGGGACAGAGATGATGCTGGAAGTAGCAGCTGGATAAAGACAACAGACCCACCAACCTAAGCTCGGCAAGCCCCACGCACCGGGGCCACAGCGAACATTGCACGAACGTCCAGACCTGTGAATCAAATCGCTCACGACTAGATAAAGAGAGCATCTCGAAAACAGCCAGGGAAACGCCACGTTACATAAACCAGACAAAGACCAAGATCACTGCACACTCCTCGGAAAAGCACAGTGGGAAGCCTCTTTCAAGTATGGAGGAAAAAAGCCTCAGAAAGCTGAGTAACGGGAAGATCTCCAGGTCTATCAAAAAGGCGTAGACTCCATCAGCAGCAGACCTGCACTGCTACGCATCGGAAAGGCCGCCCTGCAGGCAGAAGGCAGACGGAAGTGTGGGCCCGCACAAAGGCTTGAGAAGCACTGGAAGTAACAACGTAAGTTCACACGTAAGGTTTTAAAATTACTTAAATCCCTTGAAAAGATAGGACTGTTCAAACGAAAATAACAACGCAGCGTAGGGTTTATCACATGCAAATGTAAGCGCAGGAGGACCGGACCACACAGGCTGGCAGTGAGGGAAAGGAAGCACACCATCACAGGCAGACGCCCTTTACACACACACACACACACACACACACACACACACACACACACACACACACACACACACGGGTTGTAGAAAGGCCAGCGCACGACATCAACTTCAGACCAAAGGGCGCACAAGAGCCGGGTCCGCATGGGACACAGCAGGCTGCCGTGCAGAGCGTTCCCAGGGATACGCCCGTCATTTCGTAAGGATAAAGGTGTCAGCTCATCAGGGGAGCGTTAACAACTCCACTCGTTCATGCAGCTAACAGCACAGCTTCAAAACACACAAAGCAAAGCCGCAAGGAGATTGGCAAACCCACAAATTGACGGCGTCCTCGGCAGCCCCTCGGGCAGCAGAGCACAGTGTCCTCAAGTGCACATGGGACGGTCACCAAGACAGACCCAATGCTGGACATAAAACAGGCCTAGCGTTAAAAGGATTCTAGTCGTACAAAGTGTGCTCTCAGAAGACCATGAAATCCAGTCAGAAATAACAAAGAGCTCTCTGGAAAACTCCCAATATTTGGAAGCTACATACTATGCTTCAAAATAACCCATGGATCAAGGGAGAGATCAGAAGAGGAATTAGAAAGCATTCTGCACTAACTGAAAACCCAACACAGCAGGATTTACGACATGTGCTCTTGTAGTGCTTGGGGGAAATTTATAGCAACTAAACGCCTGTATTAAAAAAAGACATATCAATGACGTCAGAGAATTGGAGATTAAACCCACACTCAGCAGATGACGTAAAAAATGATCGAGTAGTAGTCAATGAAACAACACAGAGAGAGCGACGACTGGAACCAAAAGCTGTTTCTTTGAAAATATTTTTGATAAACTTCTACTCAGACTGCTCAGGGAAAAACAGAAAAGGCACAAATTACCAATATCAGCAAGAGGCCTCCGCACACACGAAAAGGCTAATAGAGAACTATCATAAACAGCTTTATGCCAGTAAATTCAGGAACTCAGATGACAGAGGAGCCAGGCAAACTGAAAGACACCAACCATAAAGGCCTAGTTACTGCTGGCGGGAGCGTAAGGGAACAGCCACTGGAAAGCAGCTGGAGGTTTATTCAAAAGGAAAAGCTCTCGCCTCCTTCTGATTCGGCCACTCCACTCCTAGACACTCACCCATGAGAAAAGGAAGTGACTGTCCACCTGAGCACCTACACAAATGTTTGCAGCATCTTTGGAATGCCCGATACCTGGAACCAGCCCGGACGCCATGAACAGGTGAAGGGATCGAGAACCGGGCGTACCCGCCCAGGGAACACCGCTCAGTGCACTGTGGGAAAGGAGGGGCAGAGGTGCGAGCTCACACACGCCACTGTCCGGGACGCACCGTGTCACTTCTCACGCTCCTAGAGAACTGTGCCCTGGGCCCCGTACACAAGACGGTCTTGTGCACTTTAACTTCGCTCTTAACGTAAACATTCCGGTCTTGTGTTTCCAGGTGACGCCCTCCTTCCTGCGCCGGGCTCTCAGGGCAAAGAGCAATGTCGGGCAGGAGCGGCCGCAGGATCGCGCAGCAGGAATGCACTCTGCCGTCCCACCAGGACGGACAACTGCTGGCAGAGCACGGGAGCCACCTTCCTTTTACCAGTTAGAGTGGGCTCCTCTGCCAGGGTCCTCTTGAAACCCCTCCACCTTCATGGGCGAACGAGTTTTTAACCGGGCTGCCCCATGACTTGATCTCTTCCTCCTAGAAGATCAGCAATCAGTCTGAACAGGAAAGGCGATGCAGAGGGGTCAGGAGAAGGCACTGAGAGGAAGCCAAGGCTAGGGGAGGCTGGTCTATACCCGTGACGAAGGGTTCCTACTCAGGACCTCCGATCATAGGACCTCGACTCCCTTCACCTACCAGATCCTTCACTGGCTCAGGCCAGGCCTACCAGCACAACAGTTCATGTGTGTTTGAAAAAATTCAAGTTGGTCATGACAGCTTGTAAGAGAGCCTGAGCTGCCCTGGGGTGCCAGATGAAGGCCCCAAGTCTTTATCCTTGAATAATGCTGGGCTTTCCTGCCTCGGCTTCCAGAGACTGTGGTGTCCAGGGCCGGCATCCTGTCCTGGTGCAGCAGTGGATAGGGCCACGGTGGTGCGTGCGATGGAGCGCGCTGGGGGAGCCACGTGTCATCCTGGTCCTGGCCACCCCCTTAAGATCGCTGTGTCTGCCAGGCCCATAGGACTCCCGAGCTGCCAGCTGAGTGATCGAGAGGCGGCCTGACTTGGGTAAACATAAGTTGCTCTTTCTCCATATTCTTCTGGGATTTTATGGTTTACAAACTTCTTTTTGTATTGAGAGAAAAACAGCCAGATGATCTGACAAAAGGCTCCGCACCAGGCAAATGATCTCAAACGCAGGCTTGAGGGACCCCTCCTTAGAGTATGTGTGCACGTGGTGGTGGTGGTGGGGGGTGCCTTGAGCCATCCATCCTTTCTTGGTGTCCCCTTCCCCTACTTCGTATTTTGGGCCAGATCTTGTGTCCTGAAAACTTGACTCCTATCCTATTCCTTCCTCTGTACCCCACTCCCACCAAAAAGCTTAAACACCCACACATTTAATTTCTGGGGTGATTCCATAACTCTTAAGTGATTTATGCAAAATTCTGAAGAAGCCAGAAGACGCTATTCCTTGTTCCCAATCCCGATTCAAGACTGATCTTTGACGTGATTCATGCCAAATACACTGCTGTATTCAGATGGATTGAACCTTCTTTCCTACTTTAGTCTCTAATCCTATGGAAGACACATGGCGGGGGGCGGGGGGGTGAGCTCCCATGCAGAAAGTGGGGCCGGGAAGGGCACCTGGGTGGCTCAGTTGGTTGGGGGTCGGGCTTCAGCTCAGGTCATGATCTGGCAGTTCATGGGTTTGAATCCGCCTGCTTCGGATTCTGTGTTTCCCTCTCTCTCTGCCCCTCCCTCACTCATGGTCTGTCTCTGTCTCTAAAACAAACATTAAAAAAAAGAAAAAGAAAGAAAGAAGAAAGTGGGGCTGGGAGACCAAGAAGGGAAGACGACTGGATTTCCAAGTCCCTCAGGAGTGACCCTGTCAGGACATGTATGTCAGAGGGGCCACAAGAGTGTTTAGGAGATGGGTGAATGTAACTCCGTGTTTAATGCAGGAAACCAAAGCTTTCTGTGGAATCTTGACTTTCTGGGGAAGGAGGGACATATGTGCCTACCTGTCCTCTCCCAGGCTCCCTCCTCTTGTTCCTGAATTGCAGGAGGCTGAGCCTCCAGGTTCAGTGACCCCATCCCTAGAGGGTAGGGATGTGATGGTTTTGCCACACCAGTACCTCCCCCTTTTCATAACACAGGCACTGACCCTCCCCTTCCCCTGGAAAAACACAACGAATAAAAAAAGACTTACTGGCATGTAGGGGAAAATGTTACATCTTGTAACTGCTGTTGGTGGAATGAACCAACTGGACTGTAAGTCCTACAGGGCAAGCGAGTTACCCAGCCTATCTCTAATGTGTCTTTTTGGGTTTCCTTTCCAAATAATAAGTTTTATTTCTTCCTTTCCCATTCTCGTTCTTTAACGTCCCCCTTGCCTTCTGTGCTAGTGAGGACACGCCATACCACATCAGAGAGAAATGGGGAAGGGGAGACCAAAGACGACATGGCTCCAACAGAAGCCCAGACGCCAGGCAGGCAGGAGGGGAGCCCTGAGCACCCGACCGTCCAGGAGCACATCCCCGTGGGCACACGCGGCACCTGGGGCCACCCTGCAGGCCTGCTCCACGACGCATGATGCCATTCCCAGGAAACAGGGACTGAATGTCCTCGAGGCACCGTCCCCAAGCGCAGGATGCCCAAAGCAGGAGAGGAGAAGCTTACGGAGACGTGACTTCACCGACCTGCGGCTGTGGCGGCTCGGGGGTGTCTGGGGAGCACGCGGGGTCAAGGGCAAGTTGTAGAGCCCATGACGACCGGACTGCGCACATTCAAAGACTGCGTGGGTTAGAAGACGGGTGTCAAGGACCCACGGCCCGTTCACGTCGACGGGGTGTCCCAATGGCGGCACTTTTCTTTACTAGCAGTTGCCACCAAAGCGTCAGGGAGCAGAAAAAATGTGGTAGAAAGCAGAGCACCCTTGCTCTCAAGAGTCCTCTGGTCCGAAAACGTAGCCTGCTATGTCCTGAGCAGACTGCAAACTGAGCGGTGAGGCCCCAGGAAGCAGTCAGCCACACAGCCATTCGCGTGGAAGTCCCCACCGCGTGTCCACAGGCTGTTCCTCTGTGACATGAGAAATCTGAAATCGCGTGCCGCTGTTGGGAGCCCACGCACAAGCAAGCAAGGCCGGTGGGGCTCGAACAGCAGGGCCAGAACACGCTGCCCCCACCCCTGTGCCATCTGGATGGGAAACGGGCCGCCTGGTGTAGCTATGTGTGGTCTTCAACACTCGATGGGGTCCAAAGCTACCAGAACATACGCTCGGGGGGAAAAGTAAGGGGACAGGGACAGGTAAATGCCTTCTGTTTCTACCTGCGAGAAGTTCCAGTATTCAACATTAATGCCAATACAAATTTTCACGAAGTTTTTTGCAACTCAAGCCCAACACAACCGTAAACAAAATTGCCACACGTTTCTAGACAAGGTTATTAGATTTTTAAAAACAAATTTCTCGTGGGGTGAAAGAAACACAGATTTAGAAACAAACTAGGCAGGGACGTCGGGGGAGAAGCTTGGGCCGCGGCCTCCCCTCCGAGTGCACCGGGGGTGGGCACATGTACGGTACCCAGGGAGGCCCTGCTGCCTCTCAAGCTGGTGGGAGTTACAGGCATTAACTTTAGTATCAATCCCCGCATGTTCCCTGTGCTCTCTGCGATTGTGAAACACTCGTTAATAGAAAGATGGCGACTGTCCAAAACGAAGCACAGGCACCGGCCCGGACGCGGACGGGCAGACAAGAGAAGTGAACTTGGGGAAGCCGCACGCCTGTCCTGCGCCGGGGTACTTGCTCACCCTCACCGCCGGCCCAGGCTTCGCACCCACGCGCCACACCCTCCCGAGCCTTCACCGGAAGCAGCTGGGGACTAAACGAACGTTCTCTGCTGAGGGGTTACCAAAGAAGGGAGCGGTCTGAAGCCACTTGGGGGCCATCGGGACGGGAAAGAGCAGTTAATGTCTAGGTTCTGCCAGGCAGTCGGTATGCTGCATTTTGAGAAGAACCTGGTGTCTACCCAAGTCATTTGCTAACACAACTAATCAAGATTTCTGCCACCGCAACTTTTTAGTCCATCACCGCGATCAGGTGTGGGGAAGGCGGAAGCCTCTGGGGCGCACTCGGACCGCTGACTGCCAGGGAGGACCGCGCACACCTCCCCAGAGGCAGAGCTGCTGTGCGGCAGTGGCCTGGGTGCGACAACGCTCAGGTTCAAATCTCTATCCTCTGGAAAGTTCTGCAGTGGTCGATGTTTCCTCATTCGTGACACGAGGCTGGTGACACCCACCATACAGGACTGTCGTGGTGGCAAACGCGCCAGCGTCTGAAGTGAGGCCGACTCCGCCCCCAGGCAGCCTGCCGGCCTGAAAGCAGCCATCCCTAAGCTCTCCCTAGCCAGGCACACCACCACCACCGTGGTCCGGGCAGGGTCCAGACGACCCTGTACAGCAAGCTGGAGAGTGCAAGACAGCCGCGTAGCTTCGAGCTTCCTCCTATGATGCCGTCAGTATTGACCACGTGCGAGTATGCCCAGAATGCAGTGTTCAAAGCAGGTAAGAAGAGCCATAATCAGAGACGCTTGCTGTCCCTCCACCACGACAAAGCGATGTGCGCTCACATGAGGGGTGACGCAGAAGGCTAACTGGCAGCAAAGCGGACTCCTGTATCTTCTCAATGCGGCCCTAGCTTCGTCCTGTTTAGGAGAGAGGCACAGAACACCACCGGCACCATGCACTCTGCCTTCCGGGACATCAGCTGTTTTCCAAAACTGACATTTTACACTTTGTTTTGTCTTTGAAACACCTTGATAAAATCTACCAAGTGCACATTTGAAAAAGGAGTAGGGGAGCCTGGTGGCTCAATCCATTAAGCATCCGACTTTCGATACCAGCTCAAGGTCATGATCTCTTGGTTGGTGAGACTGAGCCCGGCATCGGGCTCTGGCTGACATCGCGGAGCCTACTTGATTGTGTGCCTCTCTCTCTCTCTCTCTCTCTGCCTCTCCTCCATTCATGCTCTCACACACTCAAAATAAGTTAACAACAACAAAAAAAAGGAGTGAAACTCATCTACGTGTGGGGGATGGCCAGATGGCGGAAGGTCCCAGATTTCTAGGACCCGAGAGAAGGTGGACAGGGAGACCAAGAAAGCAAGTGGTCCTTTAAATCTTAAAGTCCAGGTTTCAAAATGAGCTGCAGCGCTGCAGCCTGGGCACCTAGTCCCACGACAGAGGCCACGGTGCGGGGATGGAGAAGGCCCGTGCTAAACAGAATGAGCTCTTCTCTGTTTACAGTCTCAGCCCCTTCACCGACTCCTGTCTGGGGCGTCAGCCAACTGATTTCTTCCCTGCTGCCCTCTGGCCCTCCAGCTCACAGAGATACTGCTCCTTAACATTCAACCAGGCTTTTAAGCTGGGAGGCGGCTTTACTCAACCTCCAGCACCAGACTCACCCCAGCCATGAAGGCCACGTCCCGAGTCACCTCATTCTCACCACCTTCGAAATGGTACAGACCATCCCTGATACCTGAGGAGCCTACCCTCTGCTGAGGACGGCCAGGGAGCAGCCATGCCATCTGGGTCCTCTGCTGACCACTCCCTGAGGCCAACAAGGGGTGATTTTCACCCCCGGGTGCCAGTCAAGGGCCCACAGCCTCCTCTGGTCCCAAGAAAGGACCCCGTCTGCGATGGGTCCTGCGGGTCCATGTGTGTTGCTGCTAAAGAGACACTTGCTCCTGCGTAAAGCAAGAAACGTCGGTTGCTCGTAGCAGCACAGATTTTGGGGGAGGGAGGGGACATGCCAGAGTGGAATCGCCAACCCCCACTGTTCCCCTGACAAAAAAGCGAATTCAGACTCTGAAGTTTTCACTTGGCAGAGCGCCAAGAACACCCAAACTATGAAAGTACCATAGAGGCATCCACGGTGAAGGATTTCCGAAGAGGATGCAGCACCTCCACTCTCTACACACAGAGCCCTGCTGCCGGGGATGGGGTCGGGGGGGCTCCTTGAGGTCGAGCGTGGTTATGTCCTTCCCGGTGCTGCAGTGTCTTCGGGACTGAGACCCCCAATAAAATCCCCTCTTGCTCCATCAGCCAAACTATTCTGAAGTCCAGAGAATTCCAAAAGACTCGGAAACCAGACATCGGGCACCCTTAGGCCCGAGAGGTTTCACAGGATTGGGACAATAATTGAGCTGGAGGGGATCACAGAGTTCACGGAGTTCAAACTCCACTTCACTCAGGAGCGTCTGAAGGGACTCCCCCAAAACTGGGGGCAAAGCACGGGACTGAGGCAGTACACGCAACAATCTGTGTCTGAAAAATCACAATTCGCATGAACCCGGAGTCCGAAGACACTATCAGCTGACGTGAAGCTAAGGAAAAGCGCAAAATCATGCTCTACGTTGAGTGAGGCCCCCTGCAGGCCTCAGGGTCTGAAGGAAGCCACGTGACCCTTCTCCTCCCTTCCCCGAATACACCAGAGGCTCTGGTTCACGACGCATTCTCCCTCATCAAATACAACCCTGGTTTTCTTTTGAACAGGTAAAGGGCATACCTCCTCCCTGCATCATTTTGTAGATTTTGCTCTCAATGTGGAGCTGAGGGTGTTTGGTTTTGACACATTCAAGCTTGATGGCAACTTCTTCTCCTGCAGCAATGTCCGTACCTTGGCAAAGAAAGAAAATCACAAACATTAATAATCTGGTGTCCACCACCCAGAGCAATGCTACAACACACTACAGACCCTCTGCTCTGCTTTCTACCATGAGACGGGGTCAGTGGTTAACAAACCCCTGTGGAAAATCATTACTTTCACTGTTTAAACAGAAGTTTTTGATGGGTATAGGAAAGTCTCCCTTAGCGTTTCATCGCTCATTTCCATGTCTCCACCTGACCGTGTCAATGGGAAAGCCAGGGACAGGGCAGTGCACTTCTGTCCACAGGGCTCCCATCTTTCCTGCCCCAAACCTTCCTGTCTATCTGTTGCTCGGCCCTCGCATTCCCAAGGCCAGGCAGTGGGGGAGTTCCAGGGTGACTGTGTGCTCCCCGTTTCTCCGTGCTGCCTGGACAAGTAGGTGGGTGTGAGCCTTCTTTTTACCAAACCCCCACCTAGCTAAGTCCACCCAGACCGGGCTTCGAACCGCACACACCTCCAAACACTCGGGCGCTTTTCCAGGGGGTTCGGTTCCCACAAGGAACCCAGCAACCTCTCCCTTCCTGGGGAACAGGATGTCCACTGAACATGGACACCATACCAGAGGGTAGACTCGTTCTCAGAGCCCAAACTACACCTATGCAACATGAACTTGTCACATACTTGTTGTTAGTTTTATGCTAAAACCGGCAAAACATTTGCAAATACCTCCTGATTACCAGCCCACGAGTTTAAAGGCAAATTCAGTTTTTCTCTAAAAACGTTCTCTATCTGGGGTGCCTGGCTGGCTCAGTAGGAGTAGCGTGTGACTCTTGGTGTCGCCGAGTTCCAGCGCCACATTGAGTGCAGAGATTACTTAAAAAAAGCTAAAAAAAAAAAAAAAAAAAAAAAAAGTTCTCTCTCTGCTCTACTTCGCTTAAGGGACTGTGAATATGACAGCATTCTGGCCCCAAGCTGCACCTGCAGAACTTTCCTCAAGGGGCTTCAGCTGGCAAGAAAGGGAGAGTCTCAAACAGAACACATCCGGTTCTCTCCTAGGTGCCTTCTAAGTATAGGTGTCCCCTTTCCCTGCAGGTCTGGAAACCCACGGTCCCCCTCCTGACCTACTGTCACACACCCACAGCGTCCACCTCCTCCGTCTCCTCACGCAGGCACTTCTCTATCTCACGGCATCACAGGAAAGGGGAGACAGCTCGGTAAGGCTGTGCTGAGACCACAGTCACAGGACTTTATTTACAATATATGGCTATAATTGCTCTATTTTCTTATTAGCTATCATCCTAGTCTCTTACCGCGCTTAACTTATAAACATTATCGTGGGCGCGTGCGTCTAGGAAAAAACGTGGAATGCGTAGTGTTCGGTACTGTCTGCCGTTTCGGGCATCCCCTGGGGGTCCTGGAATGTGTCCCCTGCGGATAAGGGGGTCCATAGTATAAATCCTTCCCAGTAGTACATTTATCTGCACTGGTTCCAACAGCTCAACAGACCCGGGACATTTTCCTCCCACGGAGATCGTGGTGGTGGACAAAGGAATCTGGCCAGTCCTCAAGTGACCCTGTTTCTCTCTCCATCTGAGTTTAGTGGGAAGATGTGCAGTCTGTCTCACGAGAAAGTTGCACAGAGGAATGGACTACTGGTTACAAAGCACCTTGAGATCCCTAAACAAAGGCAGAATAAGATCGCCAAGCACTAAAGCCATGACTGGCCTGTAGGAATGCTGCCTGCTGCTGTTCATGTGTCCAGTAAACGCCCAAGAGTCCCCAAAGTCCCCCTGCGTCTGCTTAGACGGCCGCAAGAAGTGCAGTGCTCCTGATGGGCCTGGATTCCAAACCGGGGAAATAACCACCATCTGATCACTGCAAGTGACCCTTGTAGATTTAAGAACTTCGTTTACTGTTCCACAGACGCTCTTTTGGGCACTCAGAAGGAAGACAGGTAATACACTTCGTTCTTCCACATTTGTGACATCTGTCCAATTACAAGAGAAATGACTTCATTGTAAATGTACCGTGCAAATGGGAGATGCGCTGGGAGTTCCTGCGAGGACCTGGACTCAGAGCTGAACCCGCCAGCCCAGGAGACACAGAGAAGATGACTCAGCGTGCTGGTTACATCAGCAACGCTGTTCCCCAAAGCACAAGCAGTGGGGCCTTTAGCGAGAGCACTCTTGTATCTCCAACCATCAGCACTGTCACCCTTGCCACACGGCAGGCATTCAATGACGAGACAGCCTGGACCCACACGGGCTATCTACCAGACTAGCACCTTCAAGAAGGCAGAGAACATTCTAGCTCCGCTCTACTGTGGCTCATAATGCAAACGTCTGGCCATCAACGCAGCAATACTGACAGTCTCAGAGACAAATGGCCGTAGGCAACTCTGGAATACGGTATGAATTCCATCCTCCTAACATGGTGCCAGCCTTCCTGCAGGATCACACCAGTAATAGAGCCAGCCTCCTCCAGGATCACAGCAGCAAACAACCAGACTCCCCCAGGATCACAGTGAACAGACACAGTCCTCCCCCAGGATCACAGCAGCAACAGAACCAGCCTCCCCCAGGATCACAACTGTGAAAGTCGCCCTGAGTCTGATGGCCCAAAGAAAGGCTTGGCTTGGGTTCTGCAATTAATGTGAGAGCAGCATACACTCGGCTGCCTCCCTGTGAGGTCTCTGCCCATTGAGGGGGAAGTACTGAGCAGTCCGGCTTCAAGTTCTGTGCCTTCCAAGGGAAACAAACATCACAGGCGAAACCAACGTCCACCAGTCCACAGCCCCAAAGCCCTGCAGTCCTGTCCCACCTCCTACAGCTGATGGCACATTTCCTGCTTCAACTGGCAGTGTTGCTCCAGGTCTAGTCCTCAAACTACCACCAGTCCGTGAGGGACCAACACAAGGCAGTGAGCGAACCCTGAGGAGCTCTCACGGCAAAGTGACATTCCTGCAACATTTTAATCTTACTTCACAAAAGTACTGGTCTACGAAGGACTGGAAATTACAAAACCTGGTCCTTTAGCACAACTAACTTTTAGAAGTACTTCTAGAAAGGGGACAAGAATTTAAGAGACGTCACTGAGCACTGTGTTTCATATTCACAAGGCAATCCGCGGTGTCTGTTTACACTAAGCAGTCTCCTCTCCCAAACAACCTCAACTCCTGCAGCTAAACAGCCCCACCCAGTGGGACAAGACTTCCCCTCTCCAGGCTTAGACTTGGCTTAACGGTGGTCATAAAGAAACAAAATCACGTCTCTCAAGTTGAGCAGTCAGATGATGAATTAAGCGAACCTAACCCCAAGCCTGACCCTGTCCTGATACAGCTGTCCTTATGCCCAACTCCCACTGAGGACGGTCTTATCAAAGAAGAAATAGGGAGAGGCCTCTGGGCAGCCAGGCAAAGGTCACTCTCACAGGGCAAATGTTGACAAGGCAGCCAATGCAGCACCGCAGCTTCTCATCAGAGACACCCAAGTTCAAGCCACCACCCTAAAGAACGCAGGCCGGTGACCAGGAAAGCTTCAGCCAGTGCAGACAACTGGTCTTCTCTCCTGGCCAGCTAGCCACCACTCTGGAACCCCTACTGCGTGCCAGACATCCTTGCACGGTGCTCCTGAAGAGAAAGGAGAGTGAGAGGGAACACATGAAAATCACGTATGCAAAGACTGCCTATTAAGCTTTAGCTCTCGAAAGGTGCTTCTGTACACAAAGATTCTGACCGCACAGCCCATCTGGGTAACATAGGTAACACAGGCAGGAAGACAACTTCCATTCCACCAATCGTGAATGGCAGGGGGAGGAGGTGGGAGGGGTCCGAGGACCCTTCCGCCAGCCTCCCGAAGACAAACACGGTCCAGAACAGGGGGCTCGCAGACACTGTGGAACACTGGCCAAACAGAACGCAGCCTGGCTTTAGCACGTCCCTGCACGCACGCCCTTCGTCCCCGAGCTCTGCCGGTCACCCCGAGAACAGGTGGTCCACGTTAAGAACATGGTTCCCCTCTGTTCGCAGATGCTAACAGAGGTAGAAGGGCGCACTGCCAGCAAGTGAAAGGGCTTCTGGTGTCCAGTGCCTCAGAAACATCACCTCCATCAGCGAGGGGCCAAAGCGTGTGGAGGCTAAAGCTGAGGGAAGTGCGGTGCTGGGGAGGCTTCGCCTCACGCCCGGCGGCCACACCAGGCTCCGAGGCCTTCCCGGCCCGCCCTTCCCAAGAGCCTCTGGGATGTGGCAAGCCCGGAGAGGTCGACTGAGGATCCGGCTGCACATTTGGAGGTCCACGGCGGCTCAAGTACATACAGTTTCTGAAGGCCGGGCGTCAGAGAAACAGCCCCGAGATACTGCCTCTCTTTAAAGGGGCAACCGTGGGAAGGACCCGAAGAACTGGCAGGGCGCAGTGCTGCGTAAGCACGTCACCTCAGTAGGCGCAGAGATGGCCGGCCTCCCCTCCTCACGGTTTCAAACATCTGAAAGCACAGAAAGTCCCAGGCGGAAATCCAAGACCCCACACGCCAGGCTAACAACAAGAGGAACCTACAGGGAGGAGTCAAGAGTGTTCTGATCAATAGCAAAATGACAGGAGAAATGATTTAAATTATAATCACACCAGAATCCGTGGGCCATGATGGTTTTTGAGACGTGAAGACCCGATTCCTTAAGTCATGCCTAATCAGTTACCTCAACAGGAAGAAACCACGTATGGATGGCGCAACCCACCCCGTGGTCCTTGGAGCAGCCATCTCTGACCCCCAACTCCGGCAGAGGGCGGGCTTCCTCAGACCCGCCTTTCCAGCCACGAATCACTCACTCACATACGAGATCACCTCGCTTTTCCATGGTGGAGGAGCGCTTAGCCTCAATGGACCCGTGTGGGCCGAAGGCCGAGGCTGGTGGCAACGATCAGTCGTGTCCAACCCCACGCACACAACTCCTAAGCGTACCTCACGGATGGGCCATTTGGGCGCTGGGAGCAAGGGTGTGAGAGGCGCAGTCCATCGGTCTCAGAAGGCACACGGAGGAGACCAAGGACAGACCCCTCTGGGACGGGTCAGCCTCACCCGTGCATCAAGGGCTACTGGTGTGGCCCACACACGGTGAGGCCCAGAGGGACGCCACGGACAATAAGCAGCGGGGCTCCCCACTGAGCTCTGACGGTCTGAACCCAGCTGCACAAAGCACAGAGCTGCCTAGCAAGGTCTCAACCAGAGGACACACGGTTTCCAAATACCTACTTCTCGATGCTGGGTACGGGCCGCTAATGGACGACTTCAGTACAGCTCCTAGGTCCTAGGTGAAAACTTTGGCCAAAGTTCACTGAGCTATAAATGATGCAAACGGCTCACGTTCACCCAGCAATTCTCGCTAAATGAACACTGCCGAGAAGGCGGCCGGCTGACTGCTGGAGAGAAATGTCCCCAAAGGGTCTTTTCTCCAGTAGGGCAGACGGGAAGGCATCCGTACCGCGTGGGGCAGGGAGGCACCCCAAGCAGTCATGAAGCGCACAAACGCGTGGCCTCCTGACACTTGACAACCGAGGGGTCCACCCTCTCCAGGTGACAAGAGGGAGGGATGGGACCAGCTGCTGAAGAGCAGAACCAGAAGCGTGACTGACAGAAGCTACGCCTGACCCCTCTGACAGGTACACGGGCAGGGGCTGCACAACAGGACGTGTTTACCCCAAACTTGCGCAACACCAACACCCCTCTGCACGCGCTCCTCTGCCATGTCCAGGGGGCATGGGTTCACTCACCCGCTTCCTCTGAGAGATGCAGGAGAGTCGTGTTTAAATTCCCGACTTTCGGACTGAAGCCAACCTTCGATTCTACACGTGTATGTGTGTACTCCCCCACTGTAAATCTGAAGCGATCCAGAACTTTCTAATCCCATACATGTTCTTCAAATCTATCTTGAGATTTTTAACAGCCCAGAGGACGACCTCACGAGTACAGAGAGCTCTGCTACTTTATTTGCCTCGAATTCTGCCAGCATCTTAACACCGACTTCGTCTACACTCACCTGAATCCCACTCTGGTTTATGTCCAGGTACCCTGGGCGGAACTCGGATGCGCAACATGTACTCCACTACCACTGGACCAGGCAGAGGACCCGACCCACCGGGGCGACCCCGCGCTCGGTGCTGCGGCCGAGTAGCCCAAGGTCCAGACCCAGAGGAGCCGGTTGGCTAGGGCTGCGTCGTCGCAAAGGGCACCGAGGGACGCGGAAGCCTCGGACCGGCGCCCTGGACTTTCGCCGTGCCCACCCCCACGTGTACACGACACGGGGGGCCGCGCACCCGCCCGGCGGCCTTTGTCTGCCTGCGGGGGACACCCAGGCGCGACACCGGGCGGGCGGGCCGCAGCGAGCGGCCACGGTCTCGGGCCGAGGCCCAGGGCCACTCCCCGGCGGCCCCGGGCGCACGTTTGGGCAGGTGCCCCCGGGGGCACGGGCCGGACCCCACCGGAAGGCCGAGAGTTCCAGCCGCTCCACACCCGCCTGGGGAGCTGTGGGGGGCACGAACCGGACGGGTGGGAGGGGACAGGGGTCCCGGTCACAGCCGCAGGCCGGAGAGGGGAGTCCCCGGGGCGGGGTCTGGGGTGGGGTCCCCGGGGCGGGAGCTGGACGAGGGCCGGAGGGGGGCCGGTCCTGGGCCCTGGGGTCCTCGGGGCGAGCTCCGGGATCCGGAGGTGTCCGGGATCCCGGGCCGGGGGCCGGGGACCGGGGTGGGGGTGGGGGTGGGCCGGGCGGACGCTGGTCGAGGGGCGGCCCGAGCTCGGGGGGGGGGGGAGGGGCGCCTCACCGAGATAGATGTCTCCGAAGGAGCCGCTACCGATCTTCCGGCCCAGCCGGTACCTGTTCCCGACTCTGAGCTCCATGGTGGCGACGGCGGCGGATCCGGCTCGCTCTTGCCCTCCCGGCCGCTTCCTGGGTCTGAGCTCGGGGAGGCGGCGCCGCTGCTGCCGCTACGGCGGGTCGGGCTGCCGGCTCCGCCCCCCTCACGGCCCCGCTTTCACCATCGCTTTCCGGCCGCCCGGCTGCTCCCAGCGCCTCAATACGGGGCGGATGGGACAGTCCGAGCGCCGCCGCCCCTGCTCCGGCCCCCGCCGGCCCCGCTCGCCCTCTCCCCGCCGCGGATGGACTCGGATCTTCCGGGCCTAAATCCCCCTTCAGCTGCCTGAAGGAGCCGCCGCCATCGCGCTGTGACGTCACTTCCCCTAGCAACCCGGAGGGGCGGGACCGCGCTGCCCGAGGGGCGGGGCCGGGGCTACCGGCGACGAGGAGGGGGCGGAGCCGGCCGGGGCCGGGCAAGGGCCGCGGCCTGCGCTCGCCGGAGACCTGAAGACCCCGGGACGCCCGGCTGGTCCCCTCCACACTCTTTGCTTCGCCGCTGCAGCAAGGGGGACCCCTCTCGGCCTGTTCCCACATGCAGGCTTCACGTGCTGGCGCAGGGGACTTCGTTTGTCCTCGCAGGTGTCTCGGAAGCCAGCGGCTCCCCGCAATAGACCTGGGACAGGCCCCAGGCAGTGCTTTTTACGAGAGGGAAAGAAGGGGCCGAGCCCGTCCCTCTAGGCGCTGGGACGCACAGGACACAGGCTGGGACACGGGCTGGGATACGGGCTGGGACACAGGTGTGCAGGGCCTCTCGGACTGTCTGGTAGTCTGCTCAGGATGCCCCTGTCCCCCCCCAACCCCCAACCCCCCCCCCCCCCCCCACGTCCCGGTCCTACCGTGCACCTCCACGTGGCACTGCCCGCTGCTGCCTGCTCATGCTCGCACCCAAGCCTGGCGCCTGCTGCCGGGGTTTCAATGGGCGAGGCCCACCGGCCTGCCTCTGAGTCCCATCTTCCTGAAGACTGAATCAACTTTTCTCTCTAATTTGTGTTGGGTCTGAATGTTCTTCCTTTCAGAAGAATGGTAAACTTCAAAATGATGGCGGGCTTCAAGAGCTGGAGCCTTGATTGGGATCAGTGGGAAGGCAATCCTCCAGAGAGGCACCCAAACCAATAAAGAATGACTTTCAGGTCGTTGCCTCTAGAGGCCCATGCCCTGCCCCAGCTCATAAGGAAGAACCATAGTACATAATGTTAATACATACTTTTGAACATTTAGCAAGTATCTACTACTCTGAGTGAGATGGCAGGACAAGTTGAGGGGCAGGGACCGCCTCTGCAGGAGGCAGAGGAAGAAAGCGGTGCTGAGCGAGCGCGCTTGCTCCAGAGGCTCCCGGGTCTCAGGAGTGCAGCCCCTGCCACAAAACAGTTGGGGGGCAGGTTGGGAGACTGCTGTCAATTCCTGAGTATTGCGAAACAGTGCCTGGAGACAGGAGAGGTCACCAGGTAAATCATGATCTGTCTGCCGCTAGTGAATGGTGGGCAATTGGAAATGCCCCATGGCTATGTGTCAGCCTGGTTCCTCAGTCTTATGGGATGGGGGGAGGGAAGGGGCATTGCCAAACTAGTACAAATAGCCTTGTTGGCAGAATTCCCTGATGAACGGTGTGCCCTGTTTCCCCTCCTGAGAAAGCCATGAGTACAAACTGGGAACACAAAGGGACCTAGAAGGACAGACCGCCACTCCCTTAGCTGCCCTGGGCTGATCACTGGCCAGCAGTCTCATCCTGGGGACTAAGTGTCTTCCCTCAAAAAGAAGTTGCAATTCTTTGGGCCTCCCCCAGGCTCCAGGGTTCTGCCCACTACACCCATTTATGCTTGGAATTGGTCAGGATAATCAGCCAACAGCAGGGCCAAAGGCCTTGCTTGTGTTTTAATCCATGGCCGTAGTGAGGGCGTGCCCGCAAGAAGCATACGCAGGAGCAGAGGCAGCTTCTTTGAGGAGCCACTTACCAGGGGCCTGTGCCAAGGTCCGAGGCCCGGTTACCCCAGCACCACGTTGCAGGTGCCCTGTGTAGTCCTCACTTTCCCGTTTGTTGTGGTTTTGGTTTTGGTTTTGGTTTTTGAGAGCGACAAAGACAGTGTGAGCTGGGGAGGGGCAGAGAGAGAGAGAGAGTGAGAGAATCCCAAGCAGGCTCTGCCCTGTCAGCACAGAGCCTGATGCAGGGCTCAAACACAAGAACCATGAGATCATGACCTAAGCCCAAAACAAAAGTCAGACGCTCAACTGACTGAGTCCCCCAGGTGCCCCCTCACTTTCCCATTTGTGAAGCACCTTGCAGGGTGGAGGCTTGCTGAAGCTGTGCTATGATGGCTGCTTCCCCACCTGCAGCCTCCAGAGTCCGGAACGGCTCAGAGTGGGCCGGCATGGATTCTCCAGAACCCTCTCTCCGCTCGCATGCTGCTGTCTAATCCTGCTCTGCCATTGACTTGTTGTGCGGCCTTGAGAAGGGCCAAGGTCAATGCCCCCAGACCCTCCCTCAGAGTGTCAGCAAGAGGACCGGGAATAATACAGTGAGTGAGAAGGCTGCCACAGGTGGATTCTTGTTGCTGGAAACAGTCTTCTCAGTGTCCCCCTCACACTAACCTCAGCAGCCCCTGGCACATCATAGGCACTCAGTAAACACCGGTTTTACGAATGACACGTGGATGAATGCCCAGCTCCCAGGCCAGGCCTTTGCAGCTGGGGCGACCTCCCTGGGCCTCACCTCCAGCTGGGTTTCACTGCACCCTTCCCAGCTCTGGCCTGTGCGGTCTCCTCCCTCAAAAACTCACTTATGCCCGGATCTCCCAGGGTGCGTTCCCCCTCCACCTGGGGCCTTTATTGGTTTGTTTGTGTATCTATAGTTTATTTATTTTGAGACAGAAAGAGAACGAGAGAGAATGGGGAAGGGGCAGAGAGAGAGAATCCCAAACAGGCTTGGCACTGTCGGTGAGCCTGCCAGCGAGGAGCCCCACGCGGGGGCTCCAACCAGGAACCGTGAGATCGTGACCAGAGGCGAAGTCGGGAGTCAGGCTCCTAACCGACGGAGCCCCCCCCCCCCCCCCCCCCCCCCCCCCGGGCGTCCCATTGGTCCAGAGCTGCGGTAGAAGCGGCTCACCCAAAAGGCGGGGGGGCGGGGCGCCTCTCCGGCCAGACACCGCCCCCTACAGGCCCCGCCCCACGGCCCGCTCTCCGGGAGCAGCCACGCTCCGCCCCCATCCGTCCGCGGCGCGGCTGTGAGGGTCGCGTGTGTCCCCGCACCATTCCCACTGCACCTGGCGCTGCGGTTTCGACGCCCTGCCAAAGTCGCTGTCCCCTTCCCCTTAGCCCAAACTCCCTCTGACCTCTTGGGCCGGCCAGGAATCCTGGAAGGAGAGCAGGGCCAGCCTGTCCGCCGTCCTCCAGTGGAAGCAAACTCAGAACGTGTCCGTCCGGGGCGGTGGGGGATTTCCCAGACTCGCCGTCCCGCGTGGGTGCGTGTGTGTGTGAGCAGCTCTGTTGACAGTTCACATACCGCTCAATTCACGCATTTAGAGGCTACGATTCAGTAGGTTTTAGTGCGCAACCATTACCGCCAGCAAGTTTACATTTTCAATACCCCGAAAGGAAGCAGGGACCTTGAGCTCTGCCACCCATACCCCACGAAGAAAGGAAGCTGTGTGCTCTCACTGGTGAGGCCAGGCTGCAAAGCTTTGTGTTTTCCTGTCCTCTGTGGGGGCACAGCTCCCTTCTCCCATCCTGGCCTCGCACCATGGGCTCTTGTCCGACTCTGTGGGGTCTCAGCAAACAGGTGGGCTGGTGTGTGCATGCGCCTGTGTCCTTGGAGGGGTACCTGACCTGGGACTGGGGTCACTTCATGGTGGCACTGCACCACCTCCTGCCACTGGGCTCAGTTCTCCTGCTTCCTCTGGCAGCTGCGCTCCGGCTTCTGGTGGCTTCTGCCCCGGGAGCTCTCCTGACCTCTCTACTGTGCCTCTTCAGCTTCTGGAAAGAAGGTAACTAGCTGGTCCTGACCGGCCAGGTAGTTTTTTTTCTGCCCCAGGTCACAGCTCACTGGAAAACCCAAGGATGACACCCTAGAGCTAATTAATGGGGGCAGGGGTGACAGAGTCATTTGCACAAATCATGAGGACCTGTGGTTCCCCTCTTGGCCAGAGCTTGGGGCAGCTCAGGGTCACTGAGGAGAAGCTTTGTGCCCCAGACTCACCCCCTGGAGAGAAGGTCACCCCAGCTGCCACCTTCCTCACCTGGCTCCCACATGACCACATGAGCACCCAGAGGTGAATGGTCTCCTAGTTTTGCTCCTGCTGCATGTTGACGAAGTATAGTGACACTGACCGGCATCGTTCCCTTAGAGATCATCATTGCTAGATGCAGACACTGCGGTCCAGACATGTCTGGCTAAAATTTCTACCTTTTCCGGGGCAGCTGCCATTTAAAATATTCTGTATGATTTTAACAAAAAAGCAACAAAAAGAGAGGTTCAAGACGGAATGGGATAGCCAGAAGACGGAAGCGGCCCAAGTCTCCAAGGACAGATGAGCCGATAAATAAAATGTAGTTTATCCACAGAACATATTATTAAGCCTCGCAAAGGGAATAAAGTCCTGACACCTGCTACAACATGGATGGGCCTTGAGGACACGATGCCGAGTGAAACAAGCAGACGCAAAAAGACAAAGACCGTGGGATTCCACTTATATGAGGTCCCTAGAGCAGGCAAACTCGTGGGGACAGAAAACTGAGTAGAAGTTATGGGGCTGGGGGAAGGGAGGGGGAGTTAGTATTTAGTGGGGACAGAGTTTCGGTTTGGGACATTGAGAAGATCCTGGAGATGGATGGTGGTGACGGCTGCACAAGACGAGTGTGCTTAGTGCCGTAGGACTGCACGTTTAATGGTAAAAATAGTGAATTGTATGTTAGGTATACTTTACCACAACTTTAAAAAAAATCCATGGACTGGGGCGCCTGGGTGGCTCAGTGGTTAAACATCTGACTCTTGATCCCACCTCAGATCTTAATCTCAGGGTCATGGGTTCGAGCCCCACGTCGGGCTCTGTGCTGACAGCTCGGAGCCCGGAGCCTGCTTCAGATTCTGTGTCTCCCTCTCTCTCTGCTCCTTCCCCACTCGTGCTCTGTCTCTCAAAAATAAACATTTAAAAAATTTTTTTAAATAAATAAATAAAAATAAAAAAATCCATGGGCCAATCCATGGAGGGGAGGGGAGGGGAGGGGGGCAGGAGAGGGGAGGGCGATTTCCTCACCCTGGGTGGCAAGAACTTCCTACAGAGGCAGCAGGACTGTGCTGTCTGTCCAGGTCTTATTTGTGTGTTTGTGTGTTGACTCTGTGACCTAGACGGGAGGGAGGAGCGACCGGCGCCATGGAGATGGGAAGGTGCTGGCTTAGGTGAGCCCAGTGCAGCACAGCCCAAGGGTGGGGTGATCACTTTTGTGTCATCCCCAGTGGGGCCACAGGCTCCTGCCCCGCCAGACCCCGCGCTTCACAGAGCAAGAGCTGCCCGAGGAGGCGGTGGGAACACCACCTGCTGGCAGAGCAGGGGAAGGACAGGGGGACGCTGGAGCCGGCCACCCAGGAAGGGCCCAGAGAGGCTTCTTGGAAAACAAGAATGATACTCCCCAGGACAGGGAGGCGAAGGGATGGGAGTCCTCTGCCAGCCCCCCTGTATCTGTACGTGGGCACGTGTGCACGCCGTGAGCGTATGTGTGCACGCCTGCACGTGTACATGCACATGTGTGCATGCATGGATGTGCACCACACAGATAAGCACCACCACACATATACTTGTGCACACATGTCCGCACCTGCGAGTTAGCGCCGTGCACGTGTATGCGTGCAGGTGTGTATGTATCCATGCGAGTGCACACACATTGCGTGTGCACGTACTTGCGTGCACGCTGACGTGTGGTGGGAGATAGGAATGACCATCTCTCTGGAACTGGGGAAAGTAAGTGCTATATGAATGTTCTCGACATGGAAAGGACCGCTGTGAGGGCTTCTGAAAGAATTGGAAGTTGGGGGCAGGGACTGAGGGGAGTAGAATGTTTCCAGGAGTCTCATTATAGGTGGGGAGGAGAGGAGAAGAGGGGAATGAATGTCTTCTAGACATTTCATCTTGTTCGGGGGGGGGGGGGGTGAGGAGAAGAGCTTCTCAGAAGCTCCGTGCTGCCAGGGCACCTGTACTGGTTTTGCACCTTCTCAGTGACTCCTGAGGTGTCCCCATGGTTGGCAGCAAGAACTCAAACTCCCCCATCTGATCAGAGCTCTTTCCCAAAGACCGGGCTCTCTCCTTCCGCCCAGTGTCTATGGCATGGCCACAGACTCCGTTGAGGACTTCTAGTCCCCCGCAGGCACTGCCCTGGGTAAAGCCAGCGCGCTCCCAGTGGGAACAGCGAGTGATGCGGCCACCGGATGTCCACACTGGACAAATGGATAAAATGTGGTCTACCCGTACGATGGAATGATTTATTGTTCAGCCATAAAAAGGCATGGGGCACTGACACATGGTACAGTGTGGATGAACCTTGAAAACACTGCACTGAGTAAAAGAAGCCAGACTCAGAGGGCCACATGGTGTAGGATTCTGTTTATAGGAAATGTCCAGAATTGGCAAACCGCAGAGGCAGGGAGTGGATTGGGGGCTGGGGAGGGGGCCCGGGAGAGACTGTTGATGGGCATGCGGTCTGCCCCTTCTCTGGGACGAGGAAACATTTCAGAACTAGGTAGCGGTTGTGATTGTGCAACATCATGAATGTATAAAAACCACTTAATTGTACACTCTGACATGGTTAGAATAGTGAATTTTCTGTTACATGAAGTTTACCTTAAGATAGCATAGATTAGCCCCGGGGACTGAACTTAGATTCTTGGCTGGCATTTAGATGGTCCTCACCGTGCCCCCTTCCTGACCCCCAGGAAGGACTTGCTGTTCCCAGAGACATCAGTGTCTCTTGCCCCAGGGCATTGGCACGCACTGCCCTTTCTATTGTAATGTTTTTGTCTCTGACCTTTGCTCCACGAAGCTCCCTCTGTCTCCCCTCTCCCCAGTGAATGATTCTGATCCGGTGCCCCTGGTAGGCGTGAGTGGCAAACAACTAAACAGGAGCAGAGGAGCCACCACCCTTAAGGGCAGTGGCTGGGAAGCCGCACTTGGAGGTCAGGTGCCCAAGCTCCAGTCCCTGCTCTCCCACCGGCTGTGGAAACTTGGGCAGGCAACTCAACCCCCCTGTGCCTCCCCTCATCTGTGAAATGGAGACACTCATAGCACCAGACCCCTAGGGCTGTGGAGACGGTGAATAAGGTTAGCACACACGCAGCTTAGAAGAGGGCCCAGATACAAGCAAGGGCCGTATAAACGCTAGCTGTTCATAGAGTCACCATTTACCCCGGGAAATGAGCCGTTTACCACGCGGGCAGCGGTGGTAGCGTGCGCCAGCTCGGCCGTGGATGGTGCTCAGGCCCGACGCTTGCCTCCTGCTCAGATCCAGGGAGCGAGTCAGGACCTGTGTCCACCCCTCGCCCTTGGACCTGGGCCCAGAACTAATGATTATCCTCATTTAATTAACAAAATTCGCCAACTGGGTCCCTGTCTGAGTGGATGAGGAGGGACGAGCCAACGGTTGTAAAGTTGGACTGCAATTACCAACAGGACTGGGAGCCCCAGACAGCCACAGGCTGTGATTTATAGCTTCCGGCAGCTTCCGTGACCTTTCCCAGAGATCTGAAGGAGCGACCTTGGCCCGGGGCGGGGTGCCAGCAGGGAAGGTCTGTGGTGGGAGCTGAGGGGTCTCCCGGGGGTGAGAGGCTGCGTGCGTGCATGTATGTGCCCCACACAGCTAGTGCCCAGGCGCTAGTGAGGAAAACTCCGGGAAATGCTGGGCTCACTGGGCCCCGGCTGGACAGGAGCACTGGGAGGGCCCAGGAGGAGCAGATCCTAGGTGTTCCATGCAGGTCCCAGCGCCCACCCACGCCGACAGGGAAGGGGAGGTCAGTTCATGACCCCAGCCAGCCTCCCAGGATCAGCCCAGGGCAGGCGCAAGGCCCGACTCTGGCTGGGATTCCAGCCCTGCCGGCGTCTGCTCTAAGAGCAGGCACCAACCGCGAGTGGCTGGTTAAGTTCATTAAAATGAGACGAGTCTACATCCTCGGTCTCACCAGCCATGTCCCAAGTGCTCAGTGGGTACCTGGATTGGATAGCACAGAACAGAGCATTTCTGTCATTCTAGAAAGCTCTCCTGGGCAGGCCTCCTGGAGACCAGGGGTCCCCGCTGGGCTGAGGGGTGGGTGGGGGAAGGCCATCTGGTAATGTCTGGTTGTCACAGTTTGGGGCTTACTGGCACCTGGAGGGTGGAGGTTGGGGACGCTGGTCAACATCTTACAGAGCACAGGGTAGCCCCCTGACAGACAATGCTCCAGCCCCAAGCATCCATGCGACCAAGAGGAGACCCCCACCTTAGACCAAGCCACACCTGGTCAACTTCCCTGCCCACTCGATGGAGGCCTAGGTAAGCCTGACTCCTAAACAGTCTTTTCCCTAGATCAGGTGAAGGTGTGACCCGGAGGAGCCCGGGAGGATGGAAGGGCTCCTCTGTGCAGGGACAGAGGTCCACAAGTGTCAGTGTCACCTGTCCCTCTGTGGGATGGGGGCCGGACTTCCCGAGTGGGGCTGTTCAGATCTGACATTTGGAGTCCCGAGCCCCGGAGCCGTGGGGTTGAGGGCCATCTCCCATAACTGGACACATGGACCTTCCCCCACCTGCTGGGAGCCACGAGGCAACTGACCATCTGAGTTGTGCATGGCGGGGGTCTCTGGTGTCACCAGGTTGCCCAGCTCAGGAGCGCTCTCACCACCACGCCCGGCCTCCCAGGAGGGCAGAGGCCCTGCTCCCACAGCACACAGGTAGGGCCTCAGCATTCAGAGAGAACGGACAGAGGGGCTGGCCCGCTGGAACCCCAGCTCCCCCTAGCAGAGAGGGAAGGGCAGGATCTCGCCATGAAAGCTTGCCAACCCTGACCTGGGAACCCAAGCTCCTGCCCCCTTTGTGGGGTCCCTGTTTACTTCCCAGCCTCAGGGAGCTGGTCCCCAGCCTGGCTCAGGTAGTCTGTATACAGCAGGTGTTTTGGGGGCTGGCCCTGCTGTCACCCACTGCCTGTGGACTCGGGAGGCCCCAGAGTGGCCCCACACCTTGTTCCTGGCTGGGAAGAAGGCCCCTGTAGCTCTTCTGGAGTCCAAGGGTGGCTCCCCTTTGCCCTCTAACCCTGTTCCGCACCCAGATTGGTGACCCTGCCCAGCCCCTCCTTAAGCGTCACCTCACCCCATCACCTCTCCCCTTTGTCCTTCAGGGATGATTCTGGCCCAAACCCCAAGCCCTGCCAGCCTCTGTCCATTGTCATCTCCGCCAGGTGGGGTGGGGGTCTAGACCTGCTCCTGCCCCTCCCCGCCCACACCGCTCCCCAGAGAGCCCTTTCCCATGGCCCTGAAGACAGGCAGGGTTGTAGAGGGCTTCCCAGTGCTGGGGGAGCAGCCCGCAGGCAGGAGGTGAGGCCCACACAACTGGAAGACCTGTGGTTCTGGCCTGGCCTGAAGGAAGTTATGATGACCCCAGCTTTCCCTGCCTGATGGACCAGGCCGCTAGCCTGCCAGGGCAAGGCCAGGAGGGTCATGCCTGTCCCCATCCCCAGAGCAGTCTGGCCTCTCTCGCGGCCCACCATGTGTCCTGCAGCCGGGCTGGCTGGGAGAATTCAGGTCTGGCCCCCAGCATCCTGCTCACACCCTTGATCGCCCGCACACCTCTGCATCCCCAGCTGTGTTACGTCACTGGGCCTGGCTTCTCTGGCTCCAAGGCCTATGGGGTCCCCCACCTGCCCCAGGGGAGCAGGGCCTCTGTACGTGCCACCCAACGAAGCACCCCTTCCCCTGAGGCCTCCCAGGGCTGTCCACCCAGGCAGGCTTAGGGCTCCTGCCCCCCACCCTGAAAGCCCCGTGGGGCACTCCCGGAAGGGTGGGAGTCGAGGCCTCTGAAGAAAGAGGGACACCCTCCCCGCCCCCCGCGTCCCACAGCAGTCTCCTCCAGCCAGGACACCTCACGAACTCAGTCGGCAGAAGGTGGTCAGGACGGGTGACCCTGGCCAGCTGTCAGCATGCTTCCTCTGGGTGGTGCCCTGGGTGCTGGGCAGGAGCTGAGGGTACTGGGGTCAAGTCAAGGTGAGACTGGGAGCTGACAAAACCTTCCTGGGGGCACAGGATGCAGGTTGAGGAGGCAGCTGTGCAGGAAGCTCGAGGCCCCGGGAAAGGTCATCTGTTGTGACCCTGAGAGATGACCGCGGCGACATCAAGAAACGGGTGAGGTGGTAACGGCAGCTGGGCTCTGCTCCAACTAAGAACGGATTCCATAAACGCAGTTTAATTCAGAGCAACTTTCCACCCCCCCCCCCAGAAAAAAATAAAAGAAGAAATTTAAAAGGGCAGAAATCAGTGGAGGAGGGAGGGGGAGAGAGGGAGGAGCAAAGGTGGACAAAACTCTCTCTCGTTCATTGACAGGAACCATCACATGAAGGCGTCCTGGCCAGAAGGAAGGGAAAACATAAGACAGTGCAAATAAAGTGTGCAGGAGGGGAAAGAAGAGACACAAGGCAGACTTAAAAGTAACACAATTGGGAACACCTAAACACTAGTAACATTGAGAAGCCTAAATGAGGTACACAGACTCCTGGAAAAATCGAAAATGACGAAAAGAAGGGCAAAAAGAACAGGAAGAGACCGAAACGTGGCTGTCAGAGCCCTTCCCTCCCCCAGCCCAGAGTCCAGGCTGCTGTATGAGAGAGTCCTACCCTGATTCCAGGAACCCGTACTTCCTGTCCTGGACAGAATGTTCCAGAAAGTGGAAAAGAGGCAAGGGGGACCGTGGCTCCTACCCAGACAAGGACAAACAAAAAGAAAACACAAGAGGTCTGTTTCCTTGAGGAATTTAGGTGCAAAAAATCTGAAATAAAATACTAAGTAACTAGACTCAAGTACAAGTGAGGAGTAGACCTCGTGGTCTGGGTGTCTCTCGTTTCGCGTCAAACAGCATCAGTGCAATGCATCCGTCAAAGAAGATCCTGTGGTTAACTCAGTAGCTACAGGAAAGCCTTTGACACCTGTATTGAACACGGTATTTTGTTACTGATTAAAAAGCTCTTAGCGCAATAAGAATAGAACAGCATTTCCTTTCCGTGGTGGGGGTCAGACGCCCAAATCTATAGCACCCGTGTATGCGGTGGGGAAACCGGTGGCCGAGATCGTGCCCGGGGCGAGCCACCTTGTGACGCTGATGTTCACACAGTCCCAGACGCCATGTGACCCGGCAATCATGCTCTGCAACTAAATCTCAGTGCCTCCCCTGTTCCCACGTTGAAACCCCAACCCCCGATATGATGGTGTTAGCAGGTGGGCCTATGGGAGGTGCTGAGGTCTTGAGAGCCGAGCCCCTGATGGGATCCGTGCCCTCGTACGAAGATGCGTCACAGCCTGCCCTCTCTGCCCCCCGCCGCGCCACTTGAGGACACAGCAAGAAGACGGCAGTCCGCGAGTCAGGCACTGGGCTCTCGTCAGACACGGGCCGCAAGCACCTTGACCTTGGACTTCCAGCCTCCGCACCTGTGAGAGATAAATATCTGTTGAATTAAGACGTGCGCCCAGGTATTTACCCAAAGGAGTTAAAGATTTATGTCCACACACAAACCTTCACGTGAATGTTTCCGGTAGGTTTTTTCATAATGGCTCCGCACTGGAAGTCACCAAGATGTTCTCCAGTAGGTGAACGGGTGGACAAGGTGGGACACTCATGCGTGGAATGTTCTCAGCAGTGAGGAGTAACTGCCAAGAGACACGAAGGCATGGATGGATTACAAACGCCTATTGCTAAGTGAAAGAAGTTTGCAGTGGCTGCAGACCGTGTGGTTCCCTTTATTGGACATTCCGGAAGAAGCAAAGCTGCCGAGACAGTGAGAAGATCCGCGGTTGTCGAGGGTGGAAGGGGAGAGGGAATGAATAGGTGTGCACAGGGGATTCTTAGGACAGCGAAACTGTTCTGTCTGATACCGTAACGCCGGACAGGTGAAACGACTCATTGGTTAAAAACCACAGAGCGTACCCCCTACTGTATGAGAGAATCATACAGGGGTGGGGGTCTCAGCGTGGAATGACAAAGGAATCCGGCCGCATTACCAAAGCCTGAAGCCGCCTGCCTGAGGGGGTGGGGAAACGATGCTGACCCAGGTCACTTTGGAAATGAGCGGGGTCTGTAAGGGCAGAAGGACTGTCACAAGACCTGCACTGTGGTCGGTAAAGCTGTTTCGGCTGGGTGCCCGTCAGCAGTCCTGAAACCACGGCGTGCGCGCTGGGACTGAGTGATTGAGTGGAGGGGCGGTGGGGCTGGGAGCCAGGTCTCCCACCATTGGGGTGGGCGTGGGCAGATGAGCAAGGGGCAGGGTGGGCTGATCCACGTGGTGGGGTTCGATGTGAAACGCATGCTTAATATAGATACTTAGGGGGAAATGCAGAAGTGTTTATAGACGTGCGTATGGACGTGGGTCCGGCACACACATACCCATCTTGCTCTGTCAGCAGAGAAGCAATGATACCAAGTGCCAACAGGCACGTCCAGACCCACGTCTTGGCTCCTCACGCCATTCGCCAATAAAAGGAACGAGGGCTGCTACTTGGGGAAATGGCTGATTTAAGGACGGGGACATTGCACGTACAGGATGATCCTGGTGGGGCGGGGGTGGGGGGAGCCTGGGGGGCTCAGTCAGTTAAGCGTCTGACTTCAGCTCAGGTCATGATCTCACGGTTTGTGAGTTCGAGCCCCGCATCGGGCTCGCTGCTGTCAGCACAGAGCCCGCTTCAGATCCTTGGTGCGCTGCCCCATCTCAAAAATAAATAAGCATTAGGGGCGCCTGGGTGGCGCAGTCGGTTAAGCGTCCGACTTCAGCCAGGTCACGATCTTGCGGTCCGTGAGTTCGAGCCCCGCGTCAGGCTCTGGGCTGATGGCTCGGAGCCTGGAGCCTGTTTCCGATTCTGTGTCTCCCTCTCTCTCTGCCCCTCCCCCGTTCATGCTCTGTCTCTCTCTGTCCCAAAAATAAATAAAAAACATTGAAAAAAAAAATTTTTTAAAAAAATAAATAAGCATTAAAAAAAAAAAGATGCTTGTGGGGTATCTTGTAGTGCTAGTGTTATGGACTGAATTGTGTTCCCTCCGCCAAGAAAAAATTTCATAGGTGAAACCCTAATCCTCAATGTGACTGTACTTAGTGGTGGGGCCTTTCAGGAGGTAATTAAGGTTAAATGAGGTCATAAGGGTGCACCCTGATCCAATGGGACTGGTGTCCTTGCAGGAAGAGGAAGGGACACTGGGGAGGATACGGGAGATGGCAGCTGTCTACAAGCCATGGAGAGAGGCCTCAGGAGGGATGAGTTCTGTTGGGACCTTGATCCTGGACTCCCAGCCTCCAGAGCAGTGAGGAGTAAATGCCTGTTGTTTAAGGCCCCAGGCTGCGGCACTTGGTTAATGGTATCCCTCCCTAATACAGCTCAAAAGTAAAAAAGTGCTCAAAACCAAAACAAAACTGGGGCGCCTGGGTGGCTGAGTCAGTGAAGCATCTGACTCTTGGTTTGGGTTCAGGTTGTGCCCTCATCGTTTGTGAGTTCGAGGCCCACATCGGGCTCTGTGCTGACAGCAAGGAGCCTACTGGGGATTCTCCCTCCCTCTCCCTCTCCCTCTGCCCCTTCCCTCCCCCGCAAAAAATAAAATAAACTTAAAAAAAAATCCTACACGAGGGGGATTATGTTAGAGGGACACAAACTGAAGGGACCCCCAACGGCTAAAGCTAGAATAATTTGAGCAACAACATAAAAAACAGCATTGGAACGATAGACACCCGTGAGTCTATACTGACATAAAATGAGTGAGTCAATGGGGACAGGAGCCAAATCTGGGCACAAGAATCAGAGTAGCGTGTGGAGAGGCTCCCCCCCCGCCCCCCCCCCCCCGTAAGTGTGGGCCCCACATGGTCCTCCCCGGAAAGCACAGGTCGCAAAGGAGGAGAAAAACACCTCAGCCAGGTTGTCAAGGTGGCATCCGTGGTGAGGTGCCACCCTGAGAGCACGGAGCCCTGATGTGAGGTGGCAAGAAGGGCACTTTGTCCCTGTGGTCTTCTCCCCAGACCCATAGACTAATCGTGAGGAAACATCAGACACATTCCAACAGACGGACAGTCCACAAAGTCTCTGCCCAGCACTTTCCAGAACTGCTGGCTCACCTGGAGCCAGGAAAGGCAGAGACGTGTCACAGCCAAGAGGTGCCCAAGGAGACGTGACCCCTAGATGTAATGTGGGGTCCCGTACAGTAAAAAGACATTGGTAAAAACTAAGGAAATCTGAATAAAGTATGGACTTTAGTTAACGTCCTTATGTTGGCTTATGAATTGTGAGGATGGGGGGGTGTATGGGAACTCTGTACTATCTTCATACTTTTCCGTAAATCTAAATCTGTACTAAAATAAAAAGCTGATTTAAAAAAGAAAAGAATGGGGCGTCTGGGTAGCTCAGTCGGTTAAGCGTCTGACTTCGGCTCAGGTCACGATCTTGTGGTTCTCGAGTTCGAGCCCCATGTCGGGCTCTGTGCTGACAGCTCAGAGCCTGGAGCCCGTTTCGGATCCTGTGTCTCCCTCTCCCTCTGTCCTTCCCCCACTTGTGCGTGCGTGCTCTCAAAAAAATAAACAAATATTTAAAAATTTTTAAACCTATAATCCTTTGACGTGAAAAAAACACATCACACAAAACACATCTGAAGGGATTGCGTATGGGGCCAGGGGCCGGGGAATGAAGAAGAATACAATACAAACAGCTGAAACAAGAGAGGGCCCTACACTTAGGAGTCATGATTTTATTCCATGACCCTAGGTGTATGATGAACTTGACCCTCAGGGTAAGAAGGAAACTGGCAGAGCCTCCCTTACTTTCTGGTGAGCGTGGGGAAGCCTCCCAGCCTCAGTTTACTCTTCTGTTACAGGGGCAGGGAGGGGAGGCACCAAGCACAGTGCCCCAGGGGGCCTGTCTGGTGAAAGGAAGAGCAGAGCTGCCCACAGAGAAGACCGCTGTCGCATCATTGTGGGGAATGGTTAAATGTTTTAAAACTGAAATGTTTTAAGAAACAAGCAAATAGAATTGTTTTAAAATATATTGGGACAGGTAGAAAGTATGCAAAGAGGGAGCTTTCAGAAAACGTACACTCGTGAAAGATCTTTGGGACCTGTTAGTTAGACTTACCATCGCTCTGCCTGTCTCTGTGCCAGCATTGCACCCTGAGCCCCTGCATCCTGTGCAGAGGGCCAGACCAGGGGCAGCCCCAAGGAGCCTCCCCAGACCAGCCTGCTGCTTTGGAGTTCGCTGTCTTGGAGATCTGGAGGTAGTGTCGGGGTGGGGGATGTCCTATGGGCAGACCATGCTGGGATTGGGTCACTGTCAGGGTTGCCCTCCCTGGGTGAGGGTGATTGGAAACCCCCCCTTAGAGAGGCCAAATTTAGCAAATAAAAATACAAGACACCCACTTAAACTTGAAATGCACAAGGAATAATGTCTTGGTGTAAGTATGTCCCATGTGACATAAGTAAATGTACAGGGACCACACTGGCTGCCGACGGCTGGGGACCGGGTTTCTCTGCGGGGTGATGGAAACCCTGTCCCGGTGGCTGCAGCCCTGCGAGCGCCCGGACAGCCTCTGCCCCTGCACTTCAACAGGTGAATTCTACGGCAGGTGCATCCTCCCAATTGTGACCCTGTCCTTCATCCGGCAGCCCCTGCGCTCCCTCCGGGGCCGCGTCCTTGTCCTGTCGCGCGGGACGCGCGGGACGACCGCGCGGCGGGGCCACACGACGGCGCTTTTCGTGACTGGCGAGTCAGGCCCCCAGACCCACACCTGGCCTCATCGCCCGGACACCGGCAACGACCCCGCTCCAGGCTCGGACTCACGTTCCCAAGCCTCCCTCCCGAGACGCGGGACCGTCTCGGGCCCGCACGTGCCCATTCGGGACACTCGTCGGAGGCCGCCCTTCTGGGAGAGGAAGAAAGGAGACCCCGTGCAGCTACCGCCAGACCAGACCCGTAGAGCCGCGTGCCCTCCCCAGAACCGGCTCCGCCCTAAATAGACGCCCCTGGGCTATGATTGGCTAGTTAGCATCATGTGTCCACCCTGGCCCAATCGTCGAGGCCGCAGCTTGTATTGTGAGTGGCCGGGTCCAGTCTGGCGGCCCGGAGGGCTCAGGCCCGGTGGGCGTGCCCGGGCAGTGGGAAGCCTCTGCTGCTGGGACTCCTCGCCCGGAGGAGACCGGTCATGCGGTGTGGACGGCCCAGAAAGGCTAAAGATCCTGCCGTCTGCCCTTCAGGGTTTTGCTCCGTGAAAAATTTCAAACACGCGCAAGCGCCGCCCAGATTCCGCCTTAGCGCACGCGCCCCTCAGTCTGGTCGTCGGGCCCCTGCACACGTGTTGACAGGTGCGGGTGCAGACGGGCCTGCGTGGGTTCACCCGTGAGCCAGAAAACGCCGGCCCCCGGGGGCCAGGCTTCGTCTGCACCGGCCCTCAGCCACTTTGTACCGGCCCTTGGCCACCCTCAGTCCCCATCCGCACCTGCCCTCGGCCAGCCTTGGCCACCCTGGGTCACCCTCCACTACCATCTGCACAGGACCAATGTGGGCCTTGTGGCACCAGCTCTCGTGAGGGTTGGCATTTCATGACTTCTGTTCTGACAGGCCTCCCAAAGTACAGAGAGAACCCCCTTTTTAAGACTTCTGTGTTTACAAAGAATAAAGTGCATCCTGGTTTGCAGACCCCCGCACCAGGCCCCCTGGTCCCATGAGGCCATGTCAGTGGTCGTCCTTTCCTATATGTTGAGACATCTTGCTACTTCATCGTCCCAGGAATTACTCTGTCATTACTCATCAGCTCTTTCTGGCTCTGCCCACGATGACAAAACCAGTAGAAAACAATGAGGGCATCACCTGGAGTGGGGGGAGAGCGATGTCCAGCCTGTGCTACAGCTGACCTGTACAGGCTGACCTGTCAGGAGGCGTCTGTACACGCCTCCGCCGCTGTGCGCTCTTACCTGACAGAAGACAATTCGGAAGACGAAAGGGACAGGAGGGCTCTCGGCCCTGTTGATGGTGGGAAAGCAGTTGTCCTCAGATGGTCGGGTTCCGGACAAAACATCCCAGACGCAAGGATCAGTGAGTGAATGGTGATTTCTCACCCAGTTAGTCCTTCAGCGGGATGATGTGATCCCAGGGCTTTGTGACCAGCACCTGGACGGTCTCAAGGGCCTAAAAGGACCCAGGACAGTATTCTTTCATTTTTTATGATGTCTGCGCTTCAGATCATAGTTGATACAAACACAATGAGGCTTTCTCTGTTTAAATTCTTATTAAAGTTTTTAAAAAAGACTTTTATTATCCTTTTATGTTCACTTTTGTAAAGTATTTGTAATCTGAATTAAAGCGTACAAAATAAGAAGAGGCCTACTCTGTTTCCTCATGGGCGGGGGTGAGGACGGCCCTCAGGAGTGTGTGCTGTGCTGAGCATGGGAAACACCTGACCTTCCAGGTCCCTTCCCTTTGAGACCACAGTGGGGGTGACGGTGAGTGTTGGCCTGGGACAGCTGAGCAGGTGAGGTATGAGGGGAGAGCCCCACAGGACTGGGGGGGCACCAAGGGAGGGGAGCAGGCATGTGTGCAACAGCCTTGTGGAGGGGAGAGGCACACTGCGTGTGTGTGTGTGGGGGGGGGCCAGGCTGTGTGTGGAGAGAAGATTGTGGGGGAGCGGGCCGTGCGTGTGGCAGGGAGCCGGCTTACCTGGGCCTGAGACCTTGCAGGGGCTTTTGCATGTGTTGGGACAGGGGTCTCCCACCGCTAATGGTCCCTGTACTGTGTTCCCAGTGTGTGCTGATTCATCACCTGGGGGTGCTCATTTCGACAAGGAGGTTCCCTGGCCTGGCGGATGTGGGTCCACAAACACGGGCCAGCGCCTGCCTGGAAGTCGTGGGCTGGCCGTGATGACGCAGCTCAGGGAAGGGGAGCACTGGGAACGCTCAGCCCTCTGCACGAGAGGGTGACACGACTCCAAGCCCGGCAGCATTGAATCTGCCGTAACCCCGACTCGCAGCCGATGGCAGCGGGCCACCGTGTCTGAGAACTGTGCTCAGCCCGCTGTGCCCCAAGCCTCTGCTCCCGTGCAGGGCCACCGCTGGGGCTGGCAGGGAGTTTCAGCCGGGCAGCGTCCGCAGGATCCTCTTCCTGGCCCAGGTAGGGGTGGCTTCTTTGGGCGACTCTGCCCAGTGTGACCCCCAACTGTCTAGGGTGGCATCCCCCCACCCCCAGAGGGGAGCAGTAGGCAGGCCGGTCTGCGAGCAGGAGTGAGAGCTACCTTTGAGGCCCTATGAGTGTGTGAGAGGCACCCAGGGCCTCTAAAGATCAACACAGCCTGACAGGAGTCACAGCACTGAAAACCAGTTTTATCCAGTGACTCTAGGGGGTGAGGGCAGTGCTGAGTTCTGATCCAGATTTGTGCAGAGGTGAGTGCGTCAGGAGGGGAGAAGGAGGGTGGGGAGGGGGATGGTGCAGTAGAGTCAGGGAGGCTGGGAGACAGGGCCCCATCTTTGGGTGTGGCCAGAACCCCTATCAGAGGCGATTAGAGACAAGGGGCAGGGGTTCCTGGAGGCCCGGAAGGGGTGTCTAGGAAGGGTGGGCAAACCTCCATTCTGGAGAATGCCGGCTGTGGTCTGGGAGACAGTCGCGGTGGGGAAAGGCCTTTATTGCCAAAGGGTGACGGGCCTGGGGGGCAAGCTGGAGGTCTAGGATGTAGAGGCCGCTTTAGGCAGCAGGACTGAGCGATGGAAAGCTGTCAGGCAGAAGGGCCCGCAGTGACCACCCGGCTGGGTGCAAACAGGCCCACTAGGCCACCCACCTCGAAATGGCCATGCGCACCAGCTGACCCATGGGCTTTGCAACCAGGCACAGGTACCAGAAAAGGAAAATCCCAAACGTTCCTATACCTCCTCACCGCACGGCTAAACCGCAGCCACCACCCCCCCCACCCCCCACGCCTCTAGCAGACAGTCTCTCCCTTGCGCTGTTTTCAATAACCTTCTACCGTCTTCTGTCATTGCCTCTGTTCTGCCTCAGGGGGATTCTTTCCCAGCCGAGGCCTCCTGGCTATCAGATCCCCACCTCCGAGATGGGACTGAATATGGGTGGAAAGAGGGAGGCCTCCCACACGGACATTTGTGACTGGGTTGAAAGCCCAGGACTTGACAATTGCAGGAGTTTTCAAGGCCAAACCTGAGGCCCCAAGGACGGGATGCCTGGAGTGGCCTCAGACCCTGCAGGGGGTGGACTGCCACCAGGTCAAACGGCCCAGGGAAGCCAAGCTGTGGACCACCGTGGACAGCTGTTGGGGGGGGGGGGGTGCTCATTTGTCTGTGAGACCCCCTCATAGGTCCACAACCCACGCCCGGCAAACTGGGGGATCCGCCCTGAGGCCCTGCCACCTGCAGGCCTCAGTTTCTCCATCCGCCAGCGGGGTCCAAGAGCTCCCCTCCAGCCTAGGACGCTAGCTGGGGTGACTCCCCGCCGCTGCCTGAGTTTGCCGCCAGGGGGCGTGCGGCCCTCCTCCAGGACCGCGGCCGCCAGAGCTCAGTGCGCAGCAAGGCTGTGCGGGCCGGGATGGGTTAGGGCTCCACGGCGCGCGCGGGGGAGGCTGGGGACCCCCGTTGGCCATCGTCTGCGAGGCCAGGGGCTGATTGTCCCTCCAGGCAGTCAAGTCCTCAGAAGCAGGCGGACAAGAGCGAGTCGCAGGTGGGGCAGGGCACAGCAGAGATGTGGAGGGTGTGCAGGGAGGCTGTGGACGCCTCAAGGCCCCTCCCTTGCTCAGAACCTTCCTCTGGCTCCAAGTAGAGTCCCCACAAAACCAGCTCTTCCTGGGGGCGCCTGGGTGGCTCAGTTGGTTAAGCGGCCGACTTCGGCTCAGGTCATGATCTCGCCGTCCGTGGGTTCAAGCCCCAGGTTGGGCTCTGTGCTGACAGCTCAGAGCCTGGAGCCTGTTTCAGATTCTGTGTCTCCCTCTCTCTGACCCTCCCCTGTTCATGCTCTGTCTCTGTCTCAAAAATAAATAAAACGTTAAAAAAAATTAAAAAAAAAAACCCCAGCTCTTCCTGGCAGAGAGGTCTAGAGGCCAGGGAGGGTGGCTGGCTGAGACGGCTGAAACCCAGGGTGCTGGGCAGAGATGGCAGGAAGGAAGGGGCCAGGACGTGTGGGCAGGACTGGACCACGCGCAAGCAGGTGTTCCGCCGGGACCACCCAGGCGTGGGTGCACAAAATGAGTGGGGGGCACCTGCGTGGCTCAGTGGGTTGAGCATCCTACTTGGGTCAGGTCATGATCTCAGGGTTTGTGAGTTTGACCCCACCCCACCCCACCCCACCCCAGGCTCTCTGCTGTCAGGGAAGAGCCTACTTCAGACCCTCTGTCTCCCTCTCTCTCTGCCCCTTCCCTGCTGGTTTTCTCTCTCTCTCAAAATAAATAAGTAAACTTAAAGAAAAATGGATGGGATGGAACCATCAGGTCTCAGCCCAGACACCGGGGAGCAGGGATAATGCAGCATCTTGAGGGGAGATCTGAGCTCAGGGTGGGCGCCTTGGGTGAGGAGGGAGGAGATGACCAGGCTTCTCAGTCTGGTGCTGGAGGCAGCAGGGAACTCTGAAGAGAGACGGACGAGTTGTGTGTGTGTGTGTGTTGGGGGGGGGGGGACAGCATGTGACAATGGCACTGGAGCCAACAGAGGGATCTGGGCAGGGGTCCTGTATCTTGAGAACCGACCTGGGGGACATACGATGTCCTAGGGAGGGGATGCAAAGGGTGACCCCGCCTCTAAGTGGCCCAGCTGCAGACGACACGATGTGACCAGCCTTGTCATCAGAGCTTCCTGCCCAAGCTCAGTGGCCAGGACCGGATGTCTTTTCTGACGATGCTGATGGGGACCAAGTGAGAGGCATCAGTATGTCCCGGGATCCCAGGGCCAGGGGATCACAGGACCACAGCCAACTTTGGGGTCTGGCACTGCACTCGGGCCCCGAAGCCTGGCAGGTGACAGCCCCTTGGCACGGGGAGGTTAAGGCGATGGAGGTGTTGAAATAGGCAGGGGTCTTTCCAACCTCAACCTGGTCCCTTGGGAGGCTGCAGCCCAGGGGCCCAGTTGGGAAGGGAGCCACTGGGGAGGAGATGTGGGGAGTGAGAAGGGCAGGGAGAGGACTTGCGGTCAAGGTGGTCTGTCTTTGAACATGCTGAGTACGGCTGGACCTTCCTGCCATGTATCATGTCCGGGAGAGAACGTGGGGTTGCCCTCGAGGCCCTCCACCTCTCCCCCAGGAATCCCCTTGCCAGAGGTCATGTGACTCGCCCTGTGCCTACAGCAGAGCTGAGGGTCACTCCTGTGGTCCCCATGCCTCCTTGTCTCTCAGACTGTGGCAGTGTGCCTGCTTTTCAACCGCTCTACCTCGCCTGGTGAAGTCACTTCTGTGGGGCTTGGGGTTGCGAGGGCCTTCCTAGGTCTTCTGCCAGGTGGGGATCAAGTGACCTTGGCACATGGGATGCCCTCTGGGCCTTGCTCTCCTGGCCTGGACTGCAGGGAGCAGCTGTCGGGTGGTTGGTCCTTTAGAAGGCCCAGAAAGTTCCATTCCACCATGATGGGGTGGGGTCTTACCGGATGGGGAGTCCTGGAGGGGGTAGAGGGTATCTTAAGCACCAGGGGCACTTGGTGTAGGCCCCAGGCAAGTGATAGATAGTTTGGGGGATTCAGAGAACACTGTCCCAGAGCCGAGTGTGTTCACAGAAGAAAGAACACCCCAGGAGAGGCAGGATGTGGTCTCCCTGCCCACCTTCTAGAAACAGGAGAGAGACAGGAAGCCCAGCCTCCTGCAGTGTCAACCTGCCGGCCTTGCAGGGTGGACCTGGCCTTGAGGAGCTGTGGGTGCGGCTGTCTCCCCGTGGCAGTGCCCCAGCGCCATAGAGTGCCCTGCAGGGTCACAGACCAGGCAGGCCTTGTCCCTCAGCCTCTGGGAACTGTTCCCAGACCCTGAGGCTGGCCTCCCCACGCCTGTGGGTAACGGCCAGCACGGCGGCTCTTGGGCAGGGCTCAGCAGGCCTGGGACTTAGGGCAGCCGGTACCTCCTGGGCTTGGCTGGGCTGGGGCCTGGGAGGCTCCTCAAACACCCCCTGGCACCTGGGTAGCCACATCTTACCCGGAGCATCTGGGGATCTCTTGTCAACAGCAAACATTCCCTCGGCCCCACAGCACCAGCTTCGGGCACAAGATGACTCCTAGGAGCCCACAGTGGGGTCTCTTCCCCACTCCGCCACCAGTTTTCTGGCATCTTCCTCTGTGGTCTCCAGGGAGGCCCAAAGACCGTGCTGGATGCACAGAGGGGGGAGCAGACGGCAGTTCGTTTGCAGGCCTTGGGGCCTGAGGCCCAGGGTGTGGACTGCCTCCTCCATTTGCTGTGTCGTTGGCTTTCTGGGTTCCCGTCTCCCTTCTGTCAAACGAGGAGAGGCCACCCTCTTGTAGGTCTCTCAGCGAAGTGGAGGGCCCCTCCACCCCCCGCCCAGACAGCTCCCGGAGCTGCTCTCATCTGAACGGTGGGGGCCGTGGTTTTGGCGTTGCTCTCATATGCTTGTTCAGCTGGGGCCAGAGGACCTGCCGGCAACTCCCCACTTCTACAGGGTTTGGGGGGGGGTCTCCCCTGAAGGGGACCCTCCTTGCCGGGCCATCCATCCAGTCAGCTGGCTGGTTCTGTTGGAGGGGAGGCAGAACCCGCGGTCTTGCGAGGACTAAGGGCATTAAGTGACTGACAGAGGGGGGCAGATGTGGAGCGCAGGCCGGGGCGTGGGTCTGAGGAACTGGGGGAGCCCCGGCCTGAGCAGGCAGACCACCTTCCCGTGGCCAGCCCATCCCCTGGGAGGCTTGGGGAAGCCCTGGACAAGCTCCACCCGACAGCAGGGTGATCAGAGGATCTGGAAAGTGACGGCGCCCCTCAGCCAGGGGACGGAGGACAGGAAAGGAAAAGGGGGAAGAAGGGGCAGCAGCCAGTCAGGACACAAGTGGCAGAGGGGGAGGGCTGGCGAAGGGCCCCGGGGGCTTGGGGGCGTGGGAGCAGCAGCCAGTGTGGGGACCCCAGCCGCACCGGTGGCGGGGCGGGGCCACGACCACATGCGCGGGAACCCCTGGCCTGCGTTGGGGCTGAGCTCTCACAGGCAGGGGACTGGAGGTTGGGCCTGGCTTTCAGGGGTCTGTGGGCGTCTGTTTGCCAAGGTGGCGGTGGTGGCGGTGGGGAGATGATACTTTATTTACCCACCGGTCACCTGATCTGACTATGAGAGACGCAGACACCCGGATGCGGGCGCCCCTTAAGCTGTTGCTCTGTGGGTGTCGGGGTGCTGCAGGGTTTGTGCTGCAGGTGCTGTGAGGCCTGAGCAGGGCTGGGGGCCGCGGCGAGGCCGGGGGGGGGGCACTGCAGGCCCACGGCTCCTTCCTGCTCCCCGACGCCAGCCCCCACAGCCTCGGAGGGGGGCGGTCAGGTGTCTCTGCAGCATCTCAGCTCTGTGCCCGCGAGGACAGTGGGGTCGGGGCGGGTGGACTTGGCCACGGCCCTGAGCCCTTGGCCAGCGCGGAGCATCACGGTGTCCAGAAGGGACCATTGTCACCGTCCCCAGCTTGCATCTGCTCCACACGCTGCTGTTTGGGCAGGTTCACAGCCCGCTGCCCCGTCCCCAGCCAGGGGGACGCTGTCGTCCTCTCCGTCAGGTCGTGCGCTCCTGGCGCTCACGCCAGGACCTCCCACCCAACCCATCTGCCCATCTGCCCTCTTGCCCCCGGACATTGTCCCCAGTGTGCCCACACTAGCCCCGTCAGCCTTGCAGCCTTGCCCTGCCGCCAGCCGCCTGAGTCTCTTCCTGCACCCTTGCCCGCGACACGTCAGCTCCTCTCGTTTGGATCTCCCTCCTGCCCCCCCCCCGGGGGGCCAGCTTGTTGACTTTCCACCGAACCCCCAGCACTGGATCTAAGCCCTGGGAAGGGTGGCCACTCGGTCAGCATCTGCAGGATGTGTGTGAAAGTCACTCAAGGAGAGGAACCCTCCCTCTTGGAGCCCCAAACTGGTCTCAGCCACGGGGTCATCCATGGGCATGGCCCAGCCTGTTCCCCCAGATGAGCACCCACCGCCCCCCTGGGTGTCCCTGTCCCAGCCAATTCTGACAGCGGTGGGGGCAGTTCGTGAGGCCCACGGTAGACCCTCAGGGAAACTTCCGGACGTTGGGGTCAGTGCTGCTCCTCAACCCTCTGGGGCCCCACCTCCCGTAAAGGAAGACTGTGGTGGGGCGGCATCTGCCCCCAGGCGTGTTTGCGCCCTCGGTGCCCCCAGGTCAGGCGTGCTATACGCTTTGCTAAAGGTGCTCTAACCACGGTGGTGTAGACCCTCATCTCCTGCCACCACACTTGTGTGTCGGGCAGGTGGCTTTGGTCTGGCCAGGGACGAGTTACTCTGGGCACACACTACTTGCCTTTAGTCGGGTCTGTTTATGGGTGTGCAGTCTCCCCAAGAGCGATGAGTTTTTGCTCTCTGTCTGGGAGAGGGATGGTGCGCAGGGGTGAACAGGGCCCTCCCCAACCAAAGTTCATGCCCGCACAGAACCTGTGACCAGGCCTTATGTGGAGATTAGTCTTTGCAGGCATGGCCAAGTTAGGATGAGGCCATCCAAGATGGCCCTAAATCCAATAAGACGGTGTCCTTGCAAGAAGAGAGAAATTTGGACACAGACAGGTGGCACCAGAGAGAAGTCCACGTGATGACAGAGGCCGCAGACCGAGGAATGCAGACTGCAGGCGGCCGCCAGCATGTGGGAGAGGCCTGGAGCAGATTCTTCCTCAGATCCTCCAGGGAGATCCAACCCTGCCTCGACTTTGAACTTCCGGCCTCCAGAATTGTGAGAAAACAAACAAACAGACAAAAGGGAAAAGGAGGGAAGAGGGAGGGAGAGAGAGAACCTTTACGCAGCCTCCGTGCCCAGCGTGCAGCCTGACGTGCGGCTTGATCTCATGACTGTGCGAGATCGTGACCAGAGCCAAAATCAAGTCAGGCGCTCAACCGACTAAGCCACCCACACACCTCAACTTCTATTATTTTAAGCTCCCAGATTTGTAGTAATGTGTTATGGCAGCCGCAGGAAACAAATTACAATTTCTTCTGGGCTCACCCACTGCTCCTGGGCCGGCTCTCTCACCTCATCACAGGAAGGTGTGAGCGGAACAGCAACCAAGAGGTGCCCGTGTCCTCCAGAGCATGGCCCCCATGGCCAAGGAGCAAGGTGTGAGGTGTATACGGAGTGGACATTGTTGGTGAGGTCCATGCCTGTTGGGACATTTTCGCCTCCAGGACCATCCTCCATGAGGAGCCCAGCACAGTTATAACTATGCTGTCCCTCTTTTATTCTTTTTTTTTTTAAGTTTTTTTTTAAAGAGTTTCTTTTTAAGAGTTTAACTCTTTTTAAGAGTTTCTTTTTTGAGAGAGAGAGAGAGAGACAGAGCATGAGCAGGGCGAGGGGCAGAGAGAGAGGGAGACACAGAATCCGAAGCAGGCTCCAGGCTCCGAGCTGTCAGCACAGAGCCCGACGGGGGGCTCGAACCCACAAACTGCGAGATCATGACCTAAGCCGAAGTCGGATGCCTAACCGACTGAGCCCCAAGGGCCCCTCTTTTATTCTTTTTTGATCAGAGTCTCAGAAAATAGAATTCCCTGGAATCCCTGTGATGGTAGGAGCCACAGCTCACGTTCTGTGCATGTCTAGCCAGCCATGCACATCCTGGCCCACACTGTGCTTAGATGAAATGGTACTCAAACTCCGTGTTCTCTCTAGAAAACGGCACCACAAAATCCTGGTCATCTGAAGAGGAGGCCAAAAAGCAGGCAGTGACATCATGTAACAAAAAATAGAATGGTTGGGGTTGCCTGTTAATTTAAAAATACTATTTTCCAGATATTTTGGATGTTTTTTGAAATTCGTGATTCCTTTTCCCATTCTGAATATCCACTTTTGTACCTGATTTCTACCTTTGAAATTGGGGTTATTTCCAGAGGGAGACTCTCTCAGTCTTCAGAGGCTCAGTTTCCACTGGGCCGGACCTGCTGCTTTTCCTTCCGAAAGCCTCCACTGCCCTTGTGTTTTCTGAATTTACCCCTGACCGTCTGTAAGGCTGTCTCCCAGACCACACCTGGGGTATGGGGGCAGGGCGAGGACTTGGGTCCTGTGAGGGGTTGCAGAGATGTGGCCACACAGCCATAGCCCTTAGACTGTCCAGAGGAACTCATGACCCTCTCTGCCTCTCATTGCACAGCGCTGGATCATGAGGGCCATGCTGTCCTGTGTTGTACCTGTTCCCCGCCCCCCCCCCCCCCACCCCGCCGCTCTCCCATCGGTGGCCTCTCTAATTTCAGGTGTGCCAGCCCATGTGTCTAGTTAAAGTAAAATGTGCACTACTACTCTGTGGAGGCATGTTTGTAATTCACGTAGATGGCATTGGGCCTGCAGACCTCATTCTGCTTCTGTTTTTTGCTCAGAACCGGATAACAGTAAGTGGTCGTTAAAAAAAAGTTTCACCTATGGTTTCTGTTTGGTGCATGTAGAATTCCATGTTAATTAATGGCATGATTCAGATCTGAAGGGACGCACTAAAACCTTAGGTTGAAGCGGTTGTTTTATTGATTTTCCAAGTGCCTCTGTCATTCCTGGCTTTATGTATTTTACCTGTTTATTTTTAGGTTCATATGTATTTACATTGGTTCTATATTTTTGTTCTATCGTTGCTTTTACCAACACTACTATTCTGTCAGAAAATAGGATCAGTAACTCCAGCTTTCTTTTGGTTTGTGCTTGCTTTTTATGTTTTCCACCCTCTTATTTCCAGCCTATTGATGTTTCTTTGTTTAAAGCATTTTGTCTTACAGACCACCTATTGTTGAATTTTTTCTTTTAAACCCAGTTTGACACTGTCTTTTAATTGGTGAGTTTGACCCATTTACACTTATTGTGAAAGTATTTATTGTATGATTACTGCAGTTGTAATTCCTGTTATTAGGACTAATTGTACTTAACTGTTAAATCAGTACATTTTGTCACCTCATTTCATATTTTCCATTCACTGTGTAGTCTTTTGCATTTATTATTATTTTTTCTTTTCCTGTTTCCACTGGGCAGCTCTTTCTGCTGGTTTTTGTAGTATGATCTGTTTGGGTTCTTACTGTGGCTGCCCTTGGACCCCTTCCTACTTATTTTTCGGATTGATTTCTTAACCTTATCTTGGTCTGTGTCTTCCTTCTGACCAGATAGATGTCTCAGCATTTTCTTCCCCTCCCCCTCTCCGTTGTGCTGGTGTTATCTAGAATTTTAGTTCTAGATTGTTATGTAGATTGTAGGTTGTATGTTTCTTTTCTTTAGTCATTGTTTTCTGGCAAAAGTAAACTCTGTCGTTATTGGTGTCTTTTTTCGCCTGTAATGTCTCCTATGTTTGGGTATGCTTTATTTGAACACTGACTCCAAGAGTGATTTCAAACTCTTATGTACCCCAGAATATCTTTATTACACCCTTACACTGAGATGATAACTTAATGTTTCAAGTACAAAGTCATTCTTTCAGTAATTAATACTTAAGTATTATTCCACTGTCTTCTGGTTTGTTGTTTTTTTTTTAATGCTTACTCATTTTTTGTGTGTGAGAGAGAGACAGAGACAGAATGTGAGTGGAGAGGGGCAGAGAGGGAGACACAGAATTGGAAGCAGGCTCCGGGCTCCAAGCTGTCAGCACAGAGCCTGATGTGGGGCTCGAACTCGCGAACCATGAGATCATGACCTGAGCCAAACTCGGACGCTTAACCGACCAAGCCACCCAGGCGGCCCTCCCTTGCTTTCTTGAATGCGGAGTTGTCTCTGGGAAATCTGATGCCACCTGAAATTTGGGATTTCTTTCTCGCCCCCAGAATGCATGGGTGCGGGCTCGCCTTCTCTGCCCTCCCTCTGCTGGTGGGCCGTCTGCTGCCCCTTTACTGAGAGTCTCACATGATGGGGTTTGGGGGTGATGGTGGGCTTCAGAGCCTATGGCCAATAAAGAATTCTTGAAGACGTCTTTGGTGCAAAAAGGTGATTTTATTAAAGCACAGGGACAGGGCCCGTGGCAGAAATTGCGGCACAGGGGTTGTGAAGACTGAGTGATTATATACTACGGAGTTCAGGAGGTAGAGTCAAAAGGGGGGCCTCCAGAAGGACTGCGATGTGCTAAAGAAGATGCCTAAGACACCTGAGGCCTTGCTATTGTCAAGCTGAGGTTGTTTTCCCTCCAGGAAGGTATTAGCGTTAGGCAGTAGGAGGTTCTTGGAGAAACGGGTGTTTGCCTCAAGTGTCCGTCAACGGGCTGCAGGTTACAAAGAAATGTAATTTTACCTGCCATTTCCTTCTTGCCTTTGTTCCCCACATCTATGGAGGGGAAGGTGATGTTGGGGCTCCAGGAAACTGAGTCTACAGGTTTCTGGAGATTGGGTTATTGATAAGATTGCCTTTTTCTTGTAATATATGAAGATATTTGTAAACTGACGGAGACTCACGGCCTGTGACTGTGATCTCTATCAGTTAACCATTGGTTTTCTGTCCTTTCCTTTGTCCTTGGGCAGCTGGGAGTGCCTGAGGAATGTCACACACATCCCCTGAGGGCAAGGGGGGGGGTGCTAGCTTCTACTTTGTCCTCAGCCTGCCCCACACTCCCTCGTCATCACGCAGTCTGCCTCTGGGGCTCTCACTGTCCTGCCCCCCTTTCTCGGGCCTTCCTCGAAGAAGTTTCTCCTCTATCACCCTTATCTCTGAGGGTTCCCTTACTTCTCTTCTCCTTTTGGGAGATTTCCTCTGTCAGATCTCCCCTCCCTCTCCTGCTGCTTGTTCCCTCTGGTATCATTGGGTCAATGATTATGGTATTATTCCTGAACTTCCTGAGTGGATGACTTGATGACTGTCCTCCAAGGGTGTCTGTTACTCTAGCCTTGACTCTGGGGTGTTTGGCCCTGTCCCAAGAGGCGTGGACAAGGCCCAGTTGGCCAGCTGTCCCCTGAGGATATGAGGTATCGGGCCATGAGTCTTGAGGGGGCCAAGTCTGGTCCAGGGTTGTGGGGCCTGTTGCATCCACACGACTCCTGAAACAGAATGTTACAGGTACCAGTGACACTCACAACAAAGCTTATTACAATGAGAGGCAAGGCCAACAGATCGGGACCGACACTCTTGACCGGAGTGCGGTCTGGAACAGCCGGGGTACAGAGTTTTTATAGCCGACCACATCGTCTTATCATCACCTGGGAACAGAACAAAGAAATAGTTCCCAGATGGGGGTGGAAACAGTTCAGACATGCCCTCGCCCCAATCCAATCAAACACTAAACCAGTTGATTTTCCTTAAACTTTTGTTCCCTTGATTGATAGGACAAGGCTGTTATCTTAATCTACAGTGTTAAAACAAAGCTGTTATTTCTTAAGGCTACAGGTTAGCCCTACACTACAATTTAACCCTTACAGGGCCAGCCAACCTGGAGTGTGGAGGGGTGAGGCCCTGGACAGGCTGAGACCCCACCCCTCAAGACCCTCTTCCTGCCATGACCATCACCGCCCTCTGGCCGCCCTCCTTGGCTAGCCCCTGCGTTGGGAACTAGGCTCTCTGGGGAGCGTGAGTGGCCATCCTCTGGCTTTGAAGGCCAGTGTGGGAAGGAGTCGACACCCTGTGGTGCCTGTTCTCACTGCTCCCCACTGCCCCCAGCAGTGGCCTGGGGGTGGGAGCTGTAGTGCTGCCTCTTGCCATCCAGGCCTCCGCCTCCGTGGCCTGAGCTTCTGTGGTCTGAGCCCACACCTGCGTGGTGGACAGAGCATTTGCTCTGCAGAGGCCCGTTCTGAGGGTTTACTGTGGTGTTTGGTTCTCGTGGCACCTCACCACATGGGGCAGTCCTTGTCCCCATTTTACGGGTGAGGAATTTTGAAGCCTGAGAGGTTCAGGCACAGAGGTAGACAGTGGGGAACCAGGACTTGGATAGTGCTCTGGTTATTTGTCATGAGAGGAATAAACCAGGCACATCATGTTTAAGTATCTATCATCTATCTATCTATCTATCTATCTATTGGCTATCTACTTATCTATCATCTATCTATCACTTATCTATTATCTATCTATCTATCTATCTATCTATCATCTATCTACTTATCTATCATCTATCATTTATCTATTATCTATCTATCATCTACTTATCTATCATCTATCTATCTATCTATCTATCATCTTTCTATCTATCATCTGTATTTCACAACATGCCCGGCACACAGGAATGCTCGGGAAGGACTGGGGGAGTGGTGACATGGAAGAGGAACTCAGCCCTGCCCTGCAATCGCCATGGTCTGGAGGGTGGACAGAGGAGCAGCCGGTCTTGGGACAATCATGAGGAGGGTGGAGGATGTGGGAACATGGCCCTGAGCACAGAGGGGAGTCACCAGGAGGGGTTCTTGCCACGAGGAGGACGGTGGGGCTGTGACTCAGGCACAGCCTCTGATTGCTGGGGTGAGGTCAGGCTGAGATCTCCTCAGGTGACAAGGGCCTCCGGAGCCTGATGATTTCCACCTCCAGGAAGTTGCTTCTGAAGGGTGGGGAGCAGGGAAAGGGTGCAGGCGCCTGGGAGCTGCAGGGGTGGGGGGCAGTGGGAAGCATGTCCAGCCTGGCCTGGACCCCACAGAGTCCAGCTCTGGAAGAGAGCATGGACCCCGCTCCCCTCATTTACAGAGGGGACACTGAGGCCCAGAGGGGTAGGACTTGCCGAGTGGTCAGGACTGGGGACAACCAATAGACACCTGTTGTATGCCCGGGTCTGTAGGGCAGTCTGCACTTCCTCCGGGGTCCCTGGGAGGCTGGGACACCAGGACCTGGTGTCTCTTTGCCGGTCTTCCTGGCTGCCATTCTGCATCCCAGGGGCAGGTCCCTGGTGGCCTCCAGAAAAATTGCTGAGTTTGTGTCCCAGGCTGCCCACCCTGGCCCGAGGTGTCCTGGTAACTTCCCGCCTGGGGAGCACACATCCCACCAGCCAAAGACACAATTCCAGAAGCGGGGTTTCCAAGTAAAAGGAACATCATACCTTAATGACGTTTTAATCTTTGCCAACATAGGGGGTGGCGGATTATTTAATTTCTGCTGATATTTCATGGACAACTAGCAATTTGAATGGTTTCCTATGTTCATCACTCATTTTTGCTCTTTGCTCATTTTTATCTGAATGTTTTCTTTCCATTAATTGATAAGGATCTTCATAAATTAAGCATATTAACCTTCGTTCGGTAATCTTTCTCCCCCCACCCCCAAGTTTGTAGATGCTTGTCATGTATTTATGTGTGTAGGGTTTTTATAGAGCGAGGTTTTCGACCAGTATAGTCAACCATATCAGGGTTGCCTTTCCGACTCTGATAGGGGTTTGAGGGCACAGGACGGGGGGGGGGGGGGGGGGGGCAGCACGGTCTGCTGTTTCTCAGCTCAGAGTCTAAGAGGACACGTCACGGTCTGCACCCACACTGGGGGTGCCTTGTTTCCCACCCGAGAGCAAACATAGACACCCAAGTTCCCATCGCCCCCCAACACGAGGGCACATAGGGAAGGGCTCTTAGTTAAGACCCCGAGTCACTGCTGCCGGGCCCCTCCTCCACCCCCACCTCATTGTGTGATGGAGGCAGGTGAGGCCAGGTGAAGGGGGCTGAGGGGGTGGGTGAGGGCCCTGGTTGATCTGCCCCTTCTGCAGCCCATCCAGGGTGACAGGGGCCCCCTTGGGCCTGGAGTGGGGAAGGGCCCCCTTGCTCATGTCCTTCCTCAAGGTGTCACACAGAATCACACAGGCTGCGGAAGTCCCAGAAGGTGTTTGGGGAGGGTGTCAGCCCCTCCTGGGCTGTCAGCTGGTTGAGAATAGATGCTGGAGTCGGGGACGGGGGAGAAGAAGTGCTTTATTTCAGGGGCTGGGCGCCCCCTCCCTCTTGCCCCTCTCCCAGGCCCAGGGCCCAAGTCCATCCTGCAGAGGAGCTCCCCCTCCCTCCCGCCGTTTGAGGGCAAGGGCAGCAAGCAGCAGGTCAGAGAGGCTTCCTCCCTGGTGGCCCCGAGGTGCCAGAACCAGCAGAGCAGGGCAGCCCGCAAGGCAGGAAGTAAGCAAGGAAGGCCTCCTGGAGGAGGTGCCTGGAGCCCGACGGCCGCAGGGATCTGCCTGAGCGACCTCGCCGGGTCAGGCAGCCCTCCGCGAGCTGCACCTAGGCAGCCTGGGGGGTCCGCGGGGCTCACTGGTACACGTTGGGGATGGACACCGTGTTCCGGTTGCCATAGGACATGTCCTCGTACACCACGCACGCAGAGTTCTTATCTTTCAGGCAGCAGAGTTTCTTGATCTGAAAGACAAGCCCCTCCTCTCTGTCCGGGGTCCTGCTCGTTCTGGGGCGTCCCCTGTCTCCAGTGCGCACCCCCTTCGGGGCTGTTTGATTGACCCTGGAGATGCTGCTGGGCTTCCAGGCATGAGGCCAGCTCCCAAGGCGCCCCCGCCAGCCCCCCAGGTCCCTGGAGCTGCCCCAGGCCGGGGGGTGGGGGGGCAGTGGACCTTGCTTCAGAGGCCTGGGGAGGGGGTGTGCTGTCCCAAGGTGTGGACGGGGCAAAGGCGCGCCGGCCGTGAAGAGCTGAGTGACCAGGGCAGAGCTGACCCCTTCCTGGCACCTGGCACCCCTGATGTGCGCTTTCACACCCGCCCATGCTGATCTCAACCCGCAGGCTCACACACACACTGCACGCACACCAGTGCTCACCCGTGTGCACACACACTCACGCGCTCACACGCGTGCCCGCCCGTCTCTCTGAGCCTCTCCCCCCCGCCCTCCTCTTGCAGCTGTGTTTTCCTCCTGGGCCCACGCCCATCCCTGCTCGTGGTCCCGTTCTTGGCCCACCCCCCCCCCACCCCCCACCTTGGACCCTGCCGTCTAGGCCCTCGGGCCTCCCAGGGACCCTGGTGGACGGGCTGCAGGGTCCTGGGGTTTCCCTGGGGCTTCTCAGAGGAGGCAGCTGACAGCGACACAGGTGAAAGCCGGGGGTTCATACTGACCTGTGTCCTCCTCAGCACACACGTCGCCCCCAGTGCCAGCCCGATGAAGAAGCAGCCCATGGCCAGGGCCACAGGGAAGGAAAAGCGTATCAGCTGGGCCTCCCGGCTCGTGTCCGCTGCCTCGGGCGGCTTGTCTGAGGAAGGAGTGGAGAGCGGCACTGGGCGGGCGGCGGGTTTCGAGATCGAGAGAGCCTTCGGGGCTCACTGAGGGGCTCTGGGGTGGGAGGATGGGCAACCCGGGGCCTTCCTGGAGGCAGCGGGCTCACGCCGGAAGGAATAACTCACGCCAGCGGGGAAAGGCCCCCAGACGAAGGCGGGGGGGCCAGGTCTAACCGGCAGGCAGGGGAAGTGGGTCCTGGGGTAGGCACGTCCCCTACCTGTCACCACGACCAAGGTGCCGGGGCCCCAGACCTCGTCCTTCATGACCGCCTGGCAGGCATAAGCCCCGGTGTCGGCCGGCTGCAGGCGGTGCACAGTGACCGTCAGGTTGTGCTGCCGCCCCGAGAAGACAACGCGTCCCCGAAACTTCTCATCCACCGTGGGCTCCTTCTCGTCTTCGTAGTAAATCACACTGCTAGGCCTCGGCCACCTCTGCTTCAGGTAGACCCCGAACAGGGACCCGCTGGCGAGGCAGGTGATGTCGACGGAGCCCCCCTCGGGGGCAATCGCGTAGGGGGGGTACTGCCGCACCTCTGCAGGAAGGACCCCCTGCTGTCACCGCTGGCCTGGCCAGAAGGGCAGGGACCCTCCTCACCGCAGGGGATGCTGGAGGGACAGAGGTGTCCCCGGGGCAGCCCATGGCTGTCATGTCACCACAGCCAGGCATCTTGCCCCGGAGCAGCTCCGGGGTAACTGCCCCCCCATGGCTGTCCTCGAGGGCTGAAGGGGCCCCAGGGGGCTGGGCTGCCTGTGACCTCTCCCCACCCAGGGGCCTAGGGGACCTTTGGGCCGTGGGCAGATCTGACCGCATCTCCTGTCCCTATGCCTTCTCCCTCTCTTGACTGACAGTGGAGACAGCAGAGAGACTGTCCCGTCTCCTCCTCTTTCCTTTCTGGCTGCCTCAGTTTCCCCATCACTTCCAGGCACCTAGACCTGGTGGCATCTTTGCTTGTCTGTGGGACACCCAGAAATGTCCCCATCTGTGCAGCTGGGGCCCAGCAGGACCAGCTTCCTGGTGCAAACACGAGCCGTTTTGATGTAATCCAAACATCAGTTTCTCAGCAAACTAAATTCTGGAGATTCTTTTTTTTTTTTCTAATGAATCTCCCCACCCTGCCGTGTGTGCCGGATCTTTCCATCCTATTGCAGAACTTTGCACATGTATCTGTTTTAAAAAGCAAACTAATAGACAAAATCCTCCCATAACAAAGGCAGCCTTGCTGATTATGAAAAAGAGAATCCCCAAGACATTTAGGTAAAGAAAAAGACCAAAGCCTCGGTGATTCTGCACCGAGACGGCACCAACAGTGGGGTGGGGGGCTCGGTGGGGAGGTCATGCTCAGCGTCCCCAGACCACCCCCTTCCCAGGAAGGAGCATCCCCAGGTGGGGGGTACTGAGCCCTCCGGGGGGGGGGGAGCACAGTGGGAGATATAGGGAGGGCTTACCTTGGGTGGCCAGGGCCCTGAGCAGGGTGCAGGCCAGCGTAAGGAGCTCAAAGAGCAGTGGGAGCTCTGGGGCCATGCTTGCCGCCGCCGTGCCCACCACAGACCCGGCGACAAGGGAAAGGCAGGGCCCCCTCTCTCGGCTCTCTTCCTGTCTGCAGCACCCAACTGCCTGCCACCACCTCTGAGGCACCGCCTCAGGCCAGGAGGCTGTGACTGGTGGTCCAGGCATTCTGGGAGGGCTTTCTGGAGGCGGTGCCATGGGCAAGGGGAGGTGCTGAGAGCCAGGCTGGGAGGGGCGGTCCTTACTCCCTTCCCCCTTCGGCACTGTCCTGCTGAGTGCTCACAGACAACTGGTCACCCACTCCTGTCTCCACAGGCTCGGGGTTCAGGGCAGGAGGAGGGGAAAGCCAAGGGGGTGCCCTGGGTGGGTTGGGGTTCAGGCTCCAATTGCCCTGGTCACTTTTTTCTTTTTTTTTTTTAAAGTTTATTTATTTATTTGAGAGAGAGAGAGAGAGAGAGAGAGAACCTATGTGCAACAGCAGAAGAGGGGAAGAGAGAGGGAGAGAGAATCCCATAGAGAAACCCTTGAAAATACAAGTAGTAAGGAGGAGATGAACACAAAGACCCGGACCCAGAATTTCCTTGTAGGTCTGGGCCCAGTCAAGGCGCCACGCAGGGCCCTCCTCCGTGTGGGGCTCTCCGCAGTGAGGGAGGAACCCGAATATCTGCTTCTTTTGAATGTTCTAGGATTTTTTAGTGCCTGAAGACAGGAAGCAGCTTCTTTTAGACTTGTTTTTCCCCACTTAAAAAATGTGTATTTCCCAGGTCATTTCATGGTTTCTCGATTGGTTTGTTTTATTCATCTTAAGGATTGGCGTTATGGGTGTTTTCCAAAGCACTGAACGTGTACTTTAGAAAAAGCCTGTATGTCCCTCTTAAGAACACACTGAATGGAGTCATACAGTTGTGATGAGAAAGACATCTGACATAAGGGGGTTTGGGGTGGGGAAGGGTCAGCGGGGGCCGGTGGGGGAGGGGCCCTGTGGCTGCGGTGGGGAGAGAAGGGGGGAGCCATGTGCCACGGCCAGGAGCCACCTGTCGCCCGCCCCCACTGGCGAGCCCCCTAGTGGTGGAGGCGGGGCTGGTTCCCCACCTCAGGCCTCTATGCCCTCAGCTTGACCCCAGGACTGCCGGCAGGACAGTCCCCCAAAGCTGTTCTTGCTCCTGGTCAAAGACAGGGGTGTGCCCAAGATCAACCTAAGACCCAAAGCGGGGTGTCTCCGAGGCTACAGCAGCCCCTTGTGCACCCGAGGCCGGAAGTACACCCCCAACCCCACCCCACCGGCCCCGATGGGGCAGAGGAGGGAGAGGTCCTCTGAGGTCGAATGTTTTGGAACTTGAGATTTTTCCCATCTTTGACCACAGAGTCGGGGAGCCAAGAGAGCTGCGGGGGCCCAGGTGGAGAAGAGCCTGCGGCTGGGGTGGGGAGCCGGGGAGTCGACCTGGGGCCACCCTCTGCCCGGGCAGGGAGCTGGCCCCTGGGCCGTAGGGCCGAGCAGGTGTCCTGGGCCAGCAGACAGGGACAGGGGCCTGCGCCTGTCTGCCACCTCTGCGAGGTTCACGGGCTTCTGTCAACCAGATGGGTGTGGGACACGCGGGGCTCCGTTGCTGGGGGGTGAGTTTCGGTGCCAGTGGCCTCAGACCCCTGGGGGCTTCAAGTACAGGGGACTGTGCCGTCGGCGCCAGGCTAACACGATGGCCACCAGGATGGCGAGGGCGACACTGACACCGGTGACCACGAGCACCACCTGGAACTGGCGTTCGGCCCTCCCCGGGCACGGCATCTGCGGGCCTGTGGGAGCAGTCGGGGTCGTCACTTATTCTCCCGCCAGGAGTGCACCCTCAAGGGGGACACCACCCCTGTAGGCAGGAGGTGGCATGGGTGCCAGGCTCAGAGGGCGGGGACAGCCCGGGGGACCCGAGGGGGCTCCCCGGGCGCAGGTAAGAACACTTACCACAGGAAGAGGTGAGGGGTAGGACTCCTGTCTGGTTCAGGTCCCGGGCCTCTGCGCCTGATGATGCCCCCCCAGCCCCAAGTATCAGATGAGTCCAGGAGGGGCCGGCTGGACTGGGGGCACCGTTCCCAGCCCCCTCACCGCCCCTGTCCCCAGAGCTCAGGTGGCTGTGATTGGATCCGAGCCGGCTAGGGGTGCGGTGCCCTGCGAACTTTGAGCAACGTGAGGAGAAGGAGTGGAACAGGGTTGGGGGGGCAGGGGCGGTGTTGGGAAGGGGGTGGTGGGAGAGGAGGGTCTGGTCTGGCTGGAGAAGCGGAGGGATCGGGGGCCCCACCTGCGCCCTGGACAGGGCAGCCCCCCACACCGAGCCCCTTTCAGGATCAGGTGCCCAGTGCCTTTGGGGGCAGGGGCTTGTGTTGTTTCACTTTGTTTTGTTGGAACCTTGGCCTGCCCTTCCCGGCCCCCCCCCCCCCGCCCCCCGCCAGCCCCGGGAAGAGAGCCGCTACTTCCCTGAACTGCCCTCCCAAACAGGAGCACAGCTCACCTAAAACGTTCAGCGTGGTGACTTTAATATTCCTCTGCAGACCTTCGAGATGCCACTTGTAACACCCAGCCTGGGCATCGCTCGCCTTCGGAATCGCCAGCTGTGCCACACCTCCGCGTACCTGCAGCTGCCACTCACCCCGGCAGAAGCAGCCTGGGGGCGTCACCCTGAAGAGGGGCTGGGAATCCTCCCCAAGGGCAATCAGGTAGACGGTGACGCCCAAGAAGGGGTTGGAGATGTTGCAGGACATCACGGCCCGCTCACCCCTCGACACGGAAACCACGCCTTCGGTGCAGGAGGGGTTGTCCCAGTCTGTGAGCCGGGGACAGGTCACACGTGGGTCACGGCTGGGCCTCAGGACGTTCCTGACCACCCTCCCTGGGGCCGGTGGGGGGCAGTCAGTGACAGGACAGGGCCCCTGGGGACACGGGAGCCCTGCTCGGGGCGGAGGACACATCGATACGCGGGTCTCAAGTGGGAAAACGAGACAGAGACGAAAACGAGGGGAGGGCCGTGTGTGGGTGCTGAGTCACCTGGCCTGAGGCATCCCGTCCTGGCAGGCAGATTCGGGGGGAGGGGGAGGCAGGTGTCACTGCTCTGCCGACTCACCTGAGTGTTGGGAAGTGGTGGCCCTGTGCAAGGCTGCCGCCGTGTCCCCTGGGGCCCGCCTCGGAGTCCCCAGCTCCTGGGCCAGGAGTGCGCAGTCGGCACACTCCTCTCCACAGGGAAGGTCCCCAGCTCCTGCGGGACACCCGCCCAGCCATGTTGGACCCCCAGCTGCCCCACCCCTGCCGGCGGTGCAACCAGCCCACAATCTGGGGAAGGCTGAGTCCCGGAATGAACTCGTCGCCGGCCTCACCCTGCAATCTGGGTGAACTCTGACCCCGGGGGGCCCCAAGTGCCAGCACAGGGCGATGAGCCAGGCCCCCCTTCCCGCCACGCCAGTTCCTTCTAGGGACCGGACACAGATGGACAGACAGCAGACGGTGACGCGCCGTTAACCGAGTACAACACGGTGTGGCGGGTGCCACGTGTGGGCGTGTGCCCGGGGCCTCGGGTGCCCACAAGAGAGAGGGTGTGTGAGGTGGGAGTTCGTGCGAGGCAGGCACATTTGGGGCCAGTGGGGTCCTCACAGGCCACAGTCACAGAGGTGTACCTCGTGAGGGCAGCTAGGCCAAGGGAGAGGACAAGGGAGCCAGCAGGAAACCCCCCGTGTCCCAGCGGGGGCTAGTGGGGCCTCCGCAAGCATGTCCGTGGCAGGAACCCGACTGGAAAACCCCTGCTGTCCCTTCAGTCGTCAGAGTGCTTGCCCCAGAAGGGTTTGAAAATGATTTCTCTCCATCTTTACAAAACCACCAAAGGGCTGCATAGACACACGCCTGTGATAAACATTCGAACAACTGGAAAGGGCCCCCCCACACACCGACAGAGAGGCTGCTGGGTTGGGGGGGAGCCCAGGCCGGGAGTCCAGGTTGCAGGAATAATCACCATGCCCACATGGGGGGCTGACTCGAGGACCATCAGGGGAACAGGGGGCGGCCGGGGACTCTGTTTCACAGGTGTGGGATGTGCCTGGGGCCCGGCATCTTTGACGAGCCCCTTCCGGTGATTTCCCGCACAGCCCTGACCTGGGGCCGTGGGGTGGGACTCGCTGGGAGGTCCCGCAGGGCCCACAGCTCCGAGTCTGCAGGGCCGCCCGTGTCCCGAGAGTCTGCATTTCTAACGAGCTCCCAGGTGGTAACGGAGCTGCTGGCCCAAGGGGGGATCGGGGACCAGAGCTGGGACAGAAAATCCTCACCCCGCTGTCCCTCCTCCGGCCATAGCACTTGTCGCTGACTGAGCAGGGCGCTCTTTCCCTGGAAACTGGACAGGCTCTCGGACATCTGTCCAGTGCTCTGACGGTCGTCACTGGGCGCTGGGGCGGGCAACCACTGAGTGCTGTCCGTGGAGGCGGGGGAGGGCTTGGCTCGTCCCATTACGGCCCAGGGGCGCTCGCCTCGGGGGTAGGTCACCACCTGGGCCTGACGGAGATCTGCTCCCCCTGCCCCTGCCAGGCCCCCCAGAAGCCGGGATCCTGAGACTTACTTCCATCCTGAGCACTCAGGGCGGTGGCCGGGAGGATGGGCCAGAGCATCCTGGTAACCAGGAGGAGGAAGGTCAAGGACAGCATGGCAGGCAGCACAGGGAGGCAGGGAACCTCACTGGTTCTTGGGACACTCCCTAGAGGAAGGAAAGACACGGGATCACAGGTCTCTCGGGCTGCAGCCTGGCCAGGGACAGACAGGGTCCCAAGCTCCTTCGGGACCCACTGTGCCCCGATGCCAGAGCCCCTGCCTGAATCTTCTCCACGCAGCCTGCCTTTCTCTGTACCCTTATCACACACGCAGTGCTGGCCACGGTCACACACGCGAGCAACACGGACAAGCCAGGAGGGAAGTCACCGGGAGACAGCCCTGCTGTCACCGTCATAATTATAACAAAATGTGCAAACCTGCCCAATCGTGTCCCTGCGGAAACGGGTGATGTCTTGGAAAGTCTGCTACAGCGCTGGGATCGGACGCCGTCCCGAGACCGCTTCCGACGCCCCTGCCCCCCCCACCCTTGTGCTTTCCGTGGCTGGGTGCGGCCGCTTCCTTTTGGGAGCCCCTCAGGGGGCGTGCTTTTGTCAACAAGGGCCCAAGGAGCCCTCCTGTGGGACCGGCACATCCCCATTGGTACGCGGGGCTCACATGTCCCATCATGCCGGTGCCCACGGTGGAAACTCCTGGCCTCCATCAAATGTGACCTTTTTCCTGATCAGTTTAAACTGTTTAAAAGTACTTATTTATTTAAAGGTTTTATTTTTGAGTAATCTCTACACCCGATGTGGGGCTCGAACTCACAACCCCAAGATCAAGAGTCACACGGTCCACTGGCCAAGCCAGCCGGGTGCCCCCAGTTAAAAGTATGTTAAGGGGCACGTGGGTGGCTCAGTCGGTTGAGCATCCGACTTTGGCTCAGGTCGTGATCTCACGGCTCCCCGCGTGGGGCTCACTGCTGTCAGTGCAGAGGCCGCTTCAGACCCTCAGTCTCTCTCTCTGCCCCTCTGCTGCTTGTGTTCTCTCTCTCAAAAATGAATAAACGTTAAAAAAAAAAAAAAAGTATTTTAACATCGCTTGCCAGAGTATTTGTTGACCTTTTGATTTAAAAAAATAGACTTTCTGATTTGTCTTTGAGCGGTTTTAGGGTTACAGAGAAATGGGCAGAACACGCAGAGTTCACGTGTTAGTGTCACGTGTACTTTTTACAACCAGTGAGCCAAATACTGTCTCGCACTTTGTGAACTTCAGGGCTCACTCATGTGCTGAGTATAAGGTGGGTCACCCATCGTCATGACCTGTACAGAGCTGTCTCTTGGGGGGGGGGGGGACCCTGTCACTGGTGTGCCCATGGGCCCAGGGCTGGCCCGAGCTGGCTTGTTCTCCACAGAGGCAGACAAGGAGAAACAGACAGAAGGCCAGGTTGATGGACGGATGCTCCTTCTCTCTCCATCCACACGGCGTTCTGGGGTCCCGGCCGTGGAGGCTGCTTTCAGGAAACAGGCTTGAGGGACGGGATACAGAAAAGACCACAGCAACCACACAGTTGAATTCAGACCTGCCCACCAGGCGACCCTCCCCGAAATATCCCCAGGCCCCAACTGACCAATGGACTAGGCACAGTTACCAAAAGAGAGAGAATTCCATACGTCACCATACCTCCTCACCTTCCGCCTTTATTTATTTATTTATTTATTTATTTATTTATTTATTGAGAGAGGAAGGGAGGGAGAGAGAGAGAGAGAGAGAGAGAGAGAGAGAGAGAGAATTCCAAGCAGGCTCCTCGCTGAGTGCAGGGCACAGAGCCGGACTCAGGGCTCAATCTCACAACTACAAGATCATGACCGGAGTGGAAATCAAGAGTTGGACGCTTAACCGAATAAGCCACCAGGTGCCCCTCACCTTCCCCCTTAACAAGCAGTCCCTTCCCACTGCCTGGCGGCAGACGGCCTCTCCTCTGCGGTCCTGCCCTGACCGCTGCTCCCCTGCGGTGTGTGCAGGAAACTTCCATCTCCTTTGCTCTGCCTCGGGTGAATTCTTCCCCCCCCTTCCCGACCAGCCACCCGCTTCCAGCTGATGTTGCCCCACATTTGGGGGCCCATACGGGGAGACTTTGTGCCCCCCACATTTGGGGGAACCTTGCATGAGGAGACTTTGCCAGTCCAGGACTCTCCCTGGATTTTCTCTCGGGACTTTCCCTGGTGGATGGACTCTAGGTCCTTGGGGAACTGACCACCTGTGGCCGAGGCTACCCCTTGATGAGGATCCGAACCCCCAGAGGAACCAACCGGACCCTCCCCCACCTTGCCTGAAAGGGAGAAGGGTTTCCTTTTGCCCTTTGGAGGGACCTCTGCCTTCCTCTCCTCGTTCTTTTAGGCCTTTGGCAGCCTGATCCTAAGACGGCCCAGACAACCGAAGGCCTCGGGGCAGGGGGGGAGGGGGCCCCAAGTGGTCTGAAGGTCTGAGGGCGAACAAGCCGACCTGCCCGGGCCCACGAGGGCAAAGGGCCGCTTCCTCTGCTTTCTCACTCTGTCCACAGGTCTGTTCCCAAAGTCCAGCACAATTGGCAGCTTGCCCGGGGAGAACCCACGCGCGTCACGGACTCCGTGGGAACTCTTTGCTGACACTCTCAGCCGCCACCTGGACCTGTGCGCACGCCTGTTCCCAGGTCTCTGAGTGGTGCGTCCTCCCCTCGTTTTCCCAACCGGTTCTGGCCGAACGGTGCCCGGGCCTCCCCGTTGCCGGGAGACGCCCCGACAGGCAGTGGTGTACCCTCTGCTGTGCCCCCTTCCGAGGTGGGGTGCCTCCAGCAGACTCGCTCACCTCGTATAGGTCCCGTGCTTTCCCAGGTCAGCAGATGCCTTGACCGAAATCACGAGTTGGGGCTCCATTCCCTTTGGCGGGACCCCCCTTTGGAACAGGCAGCCAGTCTTTCCCGCCGTGGGACCCCCTCTCTTTCTTCGGACTCACCCTCGGGCCGTGTTCTTAAAAACGGGAACACATTTGACCCCAACGTCTGGGGAAAAAGCATCTCCTCATTTTGCTTCCTGGCCTCAGTACAAACTCCCAGATGAAGAGGTGTGGCCCCTCCACGGAGCTCTTTCTTATAATGCTATTTTCCAGCTTGTCCTCCTTTGCCAGAACTCCTCCAAATGGGTGGAAGTCCCACACATGCCTTCACGGCACTGTCCCCAAACTCCGACCTCCACAAAAACTGTGGAATGGGTCTTGCTCGCCTTCTTGGCCCCAAATCAGCTCCTCCTCCCACCCTCCCTGTCAAGGGGTGAAGACCACCCCCTTCAGACTTCCCCACCGGTGCCCCAGGCAAAAACTGACAAGGGGGAGCAAACTGATTGACTTTTAAGTGGACCCAGGTGGAACTCAGTTCAGTATTGAAACTGATGTTGTTGGTTTAATTAAGATAGAGCATGTCTTTAGAGCTATCAGCATTAAATATGAAACTTTTATTCTACCAAGGTTTACTTGGGTCAAGTACGTCTATGCTATCTCCATCACAATTTGTCAGCAAAAAGATGACTGAAAATGATGGCTAATTTTATCTGTCTCAAAGTTTTCATGGGTAATTGTGTTTTTTTGTTTTTGTTTTTTTGTTTTTAATTTTTTTTAATGCTTATTTATTTTTGAGAGAGAGAGAGAGCACGAGCATGAGCAAGGGAGGGGCAAAGAGAGAGAGGGAGACACAGAATCTGAAGCAGGCTCCAGGCTCCGAGCTGTCAGCACAGAGCCCAACATGGGGCTCGAACCCACGAACCGCGAGATCATGACCTGAGCCAAAGTGAGACACTCAACAGACTGAGTGACCCAGGTGTCCCCATGGGTAACTGTTAAGATACTTTCAAAGTCTTTGGCAATCTGAACATTTTCAAGTTTTGTTTGGATGCTAAATTGGATTGAATTCATTGGACATCTAGGTCTTTTCCAAATAGGATAAAGTGCAAAAGCATTGATTACTGAACATAAGATTTATCTGCTTTTGACTTCTTATTGCAAAGAAACTAAGGATATTTGGGTCTGTTGGAAAACATGCTTTGTGCTTAAATGTATCCATAAATTTGTCAGCTGAAGAATTCTGGTATAACAGTTCACAACTGGTTGCTATTTAGTTTTCACTGGAGACTAAGGTTTCTAAGAGTGCAGAATTCTGCTAAATGTAATTAAGACTCACGGAAACAAGGGAAACAACTCTGTATGTAGGAAAGTAGGAGCCATGTAAGAAAGATCTAAGGAATGGAAATACATTTTTGTTGAAGGAAAAAGGTAATTTTGTCCTAAATGAGACTGGTTGTTTGGAGGGAAACGTCTTGGGACAAAATCTGAATATGGAAGAAAGTTGTAGAAGGTTCATGAAGGGAAATCCTTGGAAAGGAATTTTATGTGTGGTCAGGATGGACTAAGGTTGAAATGAATGGATTTTAAAACTCTGTTGCTATTCTGCTTTCTGGTGAAAAGACCAAGTTTCCTTGGATTGTTGGTCTGTTCTTGATAACAAAATGCAAACAACATTGTTTTCTCTTTATCTGCCCGGAAAACCAAAGTTTCTAGTTTTGTCTTTATCAGGTCTTTGCTGGTCTGTAATCCTATTTAGCCTTGTTTGGCATTTTACGTTCTGGTAGAAGGTCATCATTTGATATTCTGATTATTGAAATGTTACGTGTCACAGAAATAACTGACTTTTCTCATGAGTTACATCATAATGAACCTCATATCAGATGGTTAACAATGTCCATTTCTGAGTGTAGTCTTTTACGGCTGTTGTTCTGATGCTCTTACGAAACACATTTCGTCCTCTAGGAGATTCATAAAAAGGGCTTTTGACAAACACAGGTAGTCAATATCTTTCACGAAACTTGAACGGGGTTAAGAGTTTCCAGAACTAAAAAGCTGCATTCAAATGGAATAAGAATTAGAAATATGGGACTAAATGAGCTGAAGAAGATGATTATGGTTTTCTGACCCTTACGGGAAACATTGCTGGTTCTCTAATGTTTGTTCTTCTAGATTAAAGAAACTTTCTCCTAAGATACTTATGACTTACAAAAATGTGATAAAGTATTCATTTGTGAACAGACTGAGGCATTTAACTTTTCTGTCTACCTGAACCCTCTGAAACTCAGAAACTCTCAGTGGGCATTCTTTCTTCCTTGGCACTTATAATCTCTGCAGAGGTTTGATAAGATTCTGGTCTCCTTGTAACAGGACACCACTGGGAACACTGGTTATTTTACCAAGGCTTTGACTGGAACGTCATATTTGAGAGTGACATTCATAGACTCACATATGACCAAAGAGCTCTAAGGGACTAAGGTGGACTTTATGAAACATGGAGCCATCAAGCCCCTTGGAAATGTTGGCCAGATACCTGCTGACAGAGTTCCCAGCAGCCTCGCCAGGTGAGCAAAGAAGGTCACTCCTGGAAGGTGCAGGAACCTCAGGACACTTTGGGGACCTCGTGGAGAGGAATCTGCCCAAATCTTCAGGGATTGCAGGCAGGTCTGATGGCAAGTATTTGGCTTGGCTTCTGGCCTGGAGAGGCTACTAAGAGTTCAATCTAGACTCCTTATGAAAGGTTCCAGCAAAGCAGATTTTTTTTTTTTAATTTTTTTTTTTTCAACGTTTTTTATTTATTTTTGGGACAGAGAGAGACAGAGCACGAACGGGGGAGGGGCAGAGAGAGAGGGAGACACAGAATCGGAAACAGGCTCCAGGCTCCGAGCCATCGGCCCAGAGCCTGACGCGGGGCTCGAACTCACGGACCGCGAGATCGTGACCTGGCTGAAGTCGGACGCTCAACCGACTGCGCCACCCAGGCGCCCCCAGCAAAGCAGATTTTAAGAGATCTATACGATCAATCCCTATTCTTGCTGAGCTTACTTGGTCAGAAATCAGAACTTACCTTGAGCCACTCCCCCCTTGATGTCCTGCTCCCACAAGACAATCCTCACCCCTTCTGGGACCGGGTAACACCAGGATGATTTTCCTGGAAACAGATCTGTTCGTGGCTTCTTTCCTTCTTAGGACTCCTAATTACCGGTCCCCCTCTCGTCAGTCTCTTTGTTAAACTGGTCTCTTCTAGAATCCAGCAGTTCCATATACGAACGATAGTTCAACAGCCCACACCATCGGAGGGTCCCCTCCCCCACATCCCACGGGCCTGGCCGCCTAACCGCCTATCAGCACGTTATATAATACCACGATCTGATCTATAACCGCGCCAACCCCTGGTGCGGAGACAAGCGTAGGTGGGGACATCTCTCTGCCCCTTGCTCAGCAGGAAGAAGCTGCTGAGGATGTGACGGCCACCCATGTGCAAAGATCTGTCACTGCCGATGTGTCTGGAGGGAATGTGGAGGTCGCTTTCAGGAAAGAGCCTTGAGGGGTGGGATGCAGAAAGGGCCATGGCGACTGCCTGGCTGAATTCAGACCTGCCTGCCAGGCGACCCCCCCCCCCCCCCCGAAACATCCACAGGCCCTAACTGACCGACGGGCTACTTACAGCCAGACACAGTTACCGAAGGAGGGAGAATCCCATGTGTCACCACACCTCCTCACCTTCCCCTTTTAAAAGCGGCCCCCTCCCACCGCCTGGCGCCTGGCGGCAGACAGCCTCACCTCTGCAGTCCTGCCCTGCCTGCCGCTCCCCTGCGGCGTATTCACTAAACCTCCATCTCCTTTGTTCCGCCTCCGGTGAGTTCTTTCCACCCGCTTCCGCCGACCCACCTTTGGGGACCCCCATCCGACACCCCGTTCAGACACCGCACTGGGGTGGGTCGCGTCGAGTGTGATGTGTCGGCAACAACAAAGCCCCCTGCCCTTAAGTCCCGGCGCTCTGGTCTCCGGTGAGCAGGAGCCCGTGCCAAGCCCAGAGCGGCCTCTGTGAGGACATGGACCCCGAGTCTCCTGGACGGAGGGTTTTGGCTAATGTGCTGTAGGGGCCTGGCATCTTATGAATGTTCTAGTAGCCATGTTCCTAAGTTTCACGAATTAGAGGCAACCGCTCAACACCCAACGGGCAGTGTCCCGTCCGTGGGCGGGCATTGGTTTAACGTAACAGCGTTCAGGGCCCAGAACTGCCTGTGGTCCTCGCACACCGTTCTCACCACCGGTGCAGGCCGTGCCAGAAGGCTCACACCCGGCTCTGACCTGGACCTTGACCCTGATCTGCACCTTCAGCCCCACGTTCTGCGTCCCCTTCCCCAGCCCCCGGGCATCGCTCCCTGGCTCTTTGATGCACTGTTTTGCCCCTCTGTGCATCCCTCACACGTAGAGAAGCTTTATTTCAGTGCTTTCTGACGGTTCAACAGGCTACAGTTTCTGGTGGCTGGGCCCCAGCCCCGGGACAGTAGGGGTGTGGCTCCCTGGGAGCCGGGTCCTGCAGGCCTTACCAGGAGAGGTCCCTTTCCAGGCGGCCTGGGTGCGGGCTGGTGCTGCCTCTCTGGCTACCTGCGTGTGATTTTTCCAAACTTATTTCCAGTTTAACTTTCGTGGCAAGAAGGGCTTCTCTTCAAGTCATTACACACACACCACGTTCGCAACACAAGAGCAAGCGGCAGAGAGAAGGTGAGGAAGAAAGAACCCCTGAGAGACTCGCCCCGGGAGGAGCCGTGGTGTCTCCGAGCCCATCATCCGCGTGTGCTCTCGTGCGTGTACGAGCACACACACACGACTTCGCGTAGGCGGAATCCTGTTGGAGGAGATCCTTCCTCATAGACGGCTCCTGCCCCGGCCCTCCCTCCCCGACCCCCCTCTCACTGTGGGGACCGGGTGAATGGTGGCCCCCAAAAGTCACGTCTGCCCACAACCTGTGAACGTGACCTTGTTTGGATATAGGGTCTCTGCAGACCTAATTACGTAGGATGAGAGCGCACTGGAGTCGGGTGAGCTCTGAATCCAGTATGATTCGTGTCCTCAGAAGATGAGGAAAATCTGGACAGAGACAGAGACGCGCAGGGAGAACACAGCAGGACGACGGGGGCAGAGAAGAGTGCAGCCGCTGGCCCAGGAACTCCCGGGCCACCAGAAGCTGGAAGAGACCAGGAAGGATCCTCGACTGGAGCCCAGGAGGGAGTGTGGGTTTTGGGTTTCCGATCTCCAGCACTGTGAGAAAATAAACTTGTGTTGTCTTGAACCCCCAGTTTGTAGTCCTTTGTTACTGATGAGGGAAACGAAGGCAAGAGGAAGGGAGCCAGAATTAAATCTCCTTACGGCCACCGATCCCTGAGACACACAGCATGTGCCCTTGCTCCAGAAGCTCGAGGCTGGCCTGTGCCTTAACGTTTATGTTTCATTAAACACTAACAGTAACCTTAACAGTAGCCCCGCAAGGTCCCGAAAGCCTTGCTCCAAATTCTTGGAGGACAGACGCTGTCCCTACCCACCCCCCCACCCCCCCGCCCCGATTAAAAAGTGTAGAATCAGTCACTCCTCACAACCCAATGCAGCTCTTTCTGTCCACGGGTCCTGTCCCCGTGCTTCAGTAAAACCACCTTTTGCACCAAAAATGTCTCAAGAATTCTTTCTTAGCCGTTCGCTCTCGAACCCCAAACTTCCACGCTTCATAATTTCACCATCACGGTCACCCCAGGCACTCCCACCGTCCCCTGCCCCGAGCCCGCAGCCGCACGCGCCCTGCTTTCTCCCGACCCCGACAATCCTGCACAAACCAGGGTGCGGGGGGAGTGTGTGGGGTCATGTCCATTACTCTGCATCTGGGCCTCACCCAGCAGGGCCCTTTGGGGAGGCCTCGGCTCACGCTCCCCCAGGCCCCCGCCCTGGATTTCAGGGCTCTGTGAGGCACACCCCCGCCCCACCCCCGCTGGGGCCCCTGCTGCCGGGACCACCCCAGCCCGGCTCCCCTCTGGGTTTCCGTGGTGCCACCACCTTAGCAAACTCTGCCCATCTTCCTTGGGGTCTTCTCTTTATGCATTTGCAAGACTTGTGTTTTAAGGAAACAAACTGTCATCTGTGAGGCAAAGGTGTTCCTGCTCGATTACTTCTCCCTTGGTTATTTCTGGAATAACGGGACGCCACGCGTTTATGTCATTCTGTCCTTTCCTTGAAAGCTTCAAGGTTTCATTTAAAAAGTGTTGTCTGGGGGCGCCTGGGTGGCTCAGTCAGTTAAGCGTCTGATTTCGGCTCAGGTCATGATCTCACGGTTCGTGGGTTCGAGCCCCGCATCGGGCTCTGTGCTGGCAGCTCGGAGCCTGGAGCCTGTTTCGGATTCTGTGTCTCCCTCTCTCTCTGCCTCTTCCCTATTCACGCTCTCGCTCTCAAAAATAAATAAACGTTAAAAAAAATTTTTTTTAAGTGTTATGTGTTTGAAGTGTCCTCTTACAGAGGCCTGCCAGGTGGGGGGATCCATGGATGGCCAAACTGGACCGACTTCCACGTTTGAATCATGAATCATCTCAAAGCCATTTTGCAAGTGACACGTGACTGGGTCCAACTCTGCTTTCTTGCAGGACAGTGGGCTGTGCCCGAGGCATCCATTGAGGGGCACACCCGTCTCCTCCATCCAGCATCTGCCCTCGGGCCACGACACTACCAACCCACAAGTTTCCGGGTGCTTTGTCAGCTGATGTCACGCTGGAAGGCGGTTTCTGTCCTGCTCTCTCTGTATTTTTCCTTATGGGTCTGTCCCCCACAAGTCCATTAGCATAACGTGATCAGCTGTCTTCTTGGAACTGGAATTTGTTGATGGGTGCATAAGGGTGGCCGTCCCAAACCTGCCCGAATCTGCTCTGCGTAACGTGACAGACGCGGAGATTTCACCGCTGGAAACTATCCAGGGGCGGTCCTTTTTTGGTTGTGCTGCCCGTCAGCAATCGTGGTGATCAGGCTTGAACAGCTCATTACCATCACATGTTGCTTGTGTGAATGGAAGGTTTTAGAAAGAGGCGTCGAAACTTCGCATGCTGGGGCTTTTTCCAGGCACCTCAGATAAGATCTGCGAAAGTTTTCCCCGAGTATTTTTTTTTTTTTTAACGTTTATTTACTTTTGGGAGAGAGAAAGAGACAGAGTGTGAGCGGGGGAGGGGCAGAGAGGGAGACACAGAATGGGAAGCGGGAAGCAGGCTCCAGGCTCTGAGCTGTCAGCACAGAGCCCACTCGGGGCTCCATGATCCGTGAGATCAGGACCTGAGCTGACAACTTTACCGCCTGAGCCCCCCAGGCGGCCCTCTAGTAATTTTACAAAAGAACTTTTCTTGAATTGCAGAACACAAATTTTCCTTCTTTTTCCTTCCCCTCCACCCGACATGGATTTTCTTAAATTAGGAGACACAAAATGGTGCCCAATGGCCCACGGGTGTGCTTGCTGGTCCCGGTGGTCTGTCCGGGTCCCCTAGCCAGAGCCCTCTGTGTCTCCCGAGGGAGACCTCTGCCTGGGCCCTGTCTGATCCCTGACACCAGGCTGCGCCACAGGGAGCCAGCAGGAGAGTCACCCCTGTTGTGTGGCCTGTGGCCCAAGCTTGCAGGAAGCCTCAGGCCCCCAGGGTTTCCATCTTTAACTACAGTCCGTGGGGACTGAGCTTCCCTCCCAGTGGCCTCCAGACGATCCCCTGGCCTCAGGGGACACCACGTTTGCCTCTCGGCCATCGGTGGACCCACACGGCTCTCTGCTGCCACTGGCTGACCTCAGCATGGACTTTAGTGCCCACCCTTCCCTGGTGCTCCTTGTGGGTCGGGGTCCCTGTCTTGGGGGTGGGAGGCGGCAGGCCGTGCTCTCCTCTAGCTGCAGGTGAGAGGACACACTCCAGGGGAGGACAGCTCCTTGATCCCGGCTCCGACCCCGCAGGGATAAGTGAAGGCGCACCCGAGCTAGCGGGCAGGTGTCCTGAACGCAGTGTGGACGATTCACACGGAACCAGTCCCAGCACACGGAAGCCAGCGCCAAGTTTTGGCGGCTGAGCAAGCAGCAGGGTCTCCCGTTGGTGGCCTGGTGGTCACCCGATGTCCGGAGCACAGACATGGCGCTGAGCTCTCTGTCCAGACGTGCATTTGCGTCCACCACGCTCCTCAAGCGTGAATGCAGCACTTCGCAGGAAAGGCGGGAGGTGCCCAAGGGTCTGCAGTAGCCGGGAGGAGACGCTTCCCCTCGAAACCTTCCTCACCACACGTCTTCCTGACTCTTGTCGGGGTTTATCCTTCCCAATACGTTTACAGTCACGTTTCGGGTTGTAAGAAAACTCCCTGGGATGCTGACTGAGAATAAGTAAATAACTTCTTTCACAATCCTGCACCTTCCAGGGCCTCCCTCCACGCAGAACCAGGGCCACCCAGCCCGGCTAAGCCGCCGCCTCCGCGGGGTCTTCTGTGATGTCACCCCGGCACCCCGTGACACCCCCACACCCACACACATGCACACGCAGGCCCACACGGGCACACACACTCCCTCTGCGGTTCCCTCAGGTCCTCGGACGTGCTCTGCACACAGGAGGTGCTCAGTCCCCGTGGGCCTGAACGGCCTGCCCCCGGCCTCCCTTCTGGTCCTCGCTTGGACCAGGTGGCGTGGAGAGGGGGTCACCTCAACAAAGGCGTGTTCGTGTAAAACATGCTGCCTGCCACACTGGACTTTGGAAGGGAGTGGGCATGTTGACAAGCAAAAGGAAAGTGAAAGGCAGGTGGCCGTCCCGGTCACATGAGCCAGCTGGGGTGGGGGGTGGTGACCTCCCGCCCCCAGGGCACGGCCTCCTGGGGACATGGGGTGCAGTCCCTGCCTGGCCACCCTGGGAAGCACCGAGGGAAGCCCACCAGCCAGGGCCGACCCAGCCAGCCTCTGCCGTTTTTAATGCACCTCGTACTCTCAAATCCTAACAATCACTTTACATTGACTAATTTTAAAATCTTATCTATTTTAGCCTCACCTTGAGAAACACACATCATCATTAGGTGTGCTATTTACACATGTGTTTTCTAATCACAATTAACCGGTTACAAGACAAGCCAGGAAGCATCACGGATTCCCTACCAGCACCTGGCGTCCTCTGTTGTGTCCTCCGGGGAGGCTGGAGCTTGTGCCCCCAGAGGGCAAGGCTCCCAGATGGGCACTGGCTGGGGCTCCAGGCTTCTCTTCCTGGGGCCCAGCCCCCGCTCCTGTGACCTGTGACCCCTCCCCCAGGCTCTGAGGGCCCTCCCTCACCCGCAGTCACCTCTCAGCCACTCTTCACACTCTCCTTTTGCTGGGAGAGGTCCTGACTCCCCATGAAATCCCCTGGTTCCAGGCAGGGGAGAAGGGGACACTTGAGCCGCACCCCTTTTCACCTCCAAACTGTGCCCACCTTGGCTGGTGTCATGTCCTCTGTCACAACCCCTGTGGCGCTGGGTGGCAGTGTCTGAGCTAGCCCAGATGTCGCTGTGACAGTCTGTGGGTCAACACATGAGACAGACCAGGCCCCTCCTGGTGAAGAAGAAGGCACAGTGCCTGCTTCGCTCCCAAGGCCTTTGTCCCTGAGCTGGTGCTGGACTTGAGCTGGGGCAGTCTCATCTGCTACTGAGGCAGGCAGGGGATCATCTAGGCTGTGACTGTCCTGAGCAGTCCCCTCAATGACCCCCCGATCCCCACCCCCAGTGACACTCAGAGCCAGGTTTCTACCTGGAAGTACGTTGGAGCCACCAGAGGGTCAAAAATAATCATCAGGGGGCGCCTGGGTGGCTCAGTCGGTTAAGCGTCCGACTTCAGCTCAGGTCACGATCTCACGGTGCGTGAGTTCGAGCCCCGCGTCGGGCTCTGGGCTGATGGCTCAGAGCCTGGAGCCTGCTTTGGATTCTGTGTCTCCCTGTCTCTCTGTCCCTCCCCCGTTCATGCTCTGTCTCTCTCTGTCTCAAAAATAAATAAACGTTAAAAAAAAAAATTAAAAAAAAAAAAATCATCAGTACCCAGGCCTGCCCTACAGGTCCTGGGTTATTGGTCTAAGAGGGCTTGGGCCTGGGAGCAGAGCTGAGGGGCTGGGGGAGACCAGTTGGGCATGGCTGGGCTGTGGGTGGTCTGCGTGCTCTGGGCTGAGAACAGCTGCTTAGCGCACCTCCAATCCCTGGCGGGAAAGAGCGTGGACTGGAAGAGGTGGCGGCTTCCCGCTAGGCCGGGGCTACGTGTCAGCGAGTGTCGTTCAGAACGAGAGGGCCGGTCCTCCCCGCTCCCACCCCCAGTCCAGGCCAGGTGCCTGGAGGGTCAGGGTCCTTCAATGGTGCAGAGCGATCCCTCGAGTGGCTGCAGAGCTCTGCTGGGCCCTGACAGCAGGGGACAGAGCCGGGGGATCAGGAGCCCTCCAGCTTCGGGGCAGACCTCCAGGACCATGGACAAGTCTTAATATACTCGAACTAAATCTGAAAAACACAGACACAAACTTCCACCTTATAGGAGCACAGGAAAACCTGCCAGAAAAGAGCCGGACTAGGGACGCCTGGCTGGCTCAGTTGGTAGAGCTGCAACTATTATACTCAGGGGTGTGAGTTCAAGCCCCATGTTGGGTGTGGAGCCGATTTAAAAAAAAGAAAAGAGGGGCGCCTGGGTGGCTCAGTCGGTTACGTGTCTGACTTCGGCTCAGGTCATGATCTCGCGATCTGTGAGTTCGAGCCCCGCGTCGGGCTCTGTGCTGACAGCTCAGAGCCTGGAGCCTGTTTCCGATTCTGTGTGTCTCCCTCTCTCTCTGACCCTCCCCCGTTCATGCTGTGTCTATGTCTCAAAAATAAATAAACGTTAAAAAACATTTTTTTAAAAGAAAAGAAAAGAAAAAAAGAGCTGGACCGGAGAGGGGGGGGAAGCTTCCATTGTTCTCTTGCACATCCTGCCACCCTGAACCTTCTGGGGTCCCACAGCTGTCCTGGGCCCCACCTGACTTTTCCTACTGATCATTGCCCCTTCCTTTTGGACCTGGGCATAGATCTGAGCCAGGCTCAAGGCACGGATGCCAACGCTGAACCTCAGGCTTATCTGTGAGGACAGTGCCCGTCTCGGCTGCCTACCCTCAGAACAGTCCAGCGGTCAGAGGGCAGGGCAGGGAGCCGGGTCTGGCAGGCAGGGGTCCCCCTCGCCGTTCATTGCACCGCTGAACCCCTCCTGGCACTCCTGCTCCGGGGAATCCCGTCTTTACTGGGAGGTCAGGGGTCATCTGAGTGCAGTTTGGATGTGCTTCTGGGGACTTTGCACTTCAGGCCACGATCACAGCGGGCTGCCTTCTGGGCACAGAGCCAAAGGCAGCAGAGGCCCCACAGAATGCTGTTGCTTTTTTTTTTTTTATGTTTATTTATTTTTTGAAAGAGAGAGAAAGAGAGCACCAGCTAGGAGGGGCAGAGAGAGGAAGACAGAGGATCCAAAGCGGGCTCTGTGCTGACAGCAGAGAGCCAGAAGGGGGGCTTGAACTCATGAACTGCAAGATCGTGACCTGAGCTGAAGTCGGACACTTAACCTACTGAACAATGCCATTTCTAACTCCTGCCCCCTGGTATGCTGGCTCTGCCCGTTTGTCCACTCGTGTGAGGAGCGGAGCCCAGGCCTGGCCATCTCTGGACAGCAGCCCTTACCCAGAGCCAGAGCGGCACCCCGGCCAGCAAAACTCGCCACTGGGGAGGCCATCTGGGCCTCCAGGCCTCAGTGACCGGGTCCTGGAGGCCCCCGAGGGCAGCCGCAGTCCCTGGGCTGAGCTCCTCCTGCCCAGTGGTGGCTGTGCCCTCTTCCTCCGGCCCCTGACCGACCCAACCCCCGGTGGCCGTTGTGCATTTGGTGCAAGAGCAGCCAGGCCCGGGTTTCGTGGCATCGGTGGTGCCGCCCCGTGCGCAGCAACGTTCGGTTGTTCCGGGGAATTTACCCGGAGAAACTTCTCCCTGGTGAGACAGGCAGCTCTCTGGGCTTGCCAGGCACAATACGGACCCCCCGTCACACTTGAACCTCGGATACGCAACCCCCCATTTTGGAGTATGTGTTCCATGCAGTATTTGGGACGTGCTTACACGTAAAAAAGGACTCATTTTCTGAAGTCAAATGTGGCAGCCCCACTTGCTCTGCCTGAGCCCTCTCACCTGCCACCACCGTGGAGAAAGACAGAAAACCGGAGAGAGAGGGTGACAGGGAAGGAGACTGGGAAGGAGACAGGGAAGGAGGCGGACGCTTGGCGTGGTGCAGGGAGACTGGGCGTGGGGCCCGGGGCCGACAGACGTAGCCTCACGGCGGCACCTACGTACTGACACAGGAGTCACAGCACCGGTGTCCACGGGGCCCCTTCCAGGAATGATTCACAGGCTCAAGAGCTATCCGCACCTAGGAGTCACTGACGCGATTCGGGAAATGCCTGCTTCTGTCAGCGCTGTCAGCAACTCGTCCCCCTTTGCGAAGAGGGGAACTGGGAGCCGGGTCTGTTGGCGGGCCGGGTGCACGGGGGTCCCTGCTCCCGCAGCGCCTAATAGCGGCTGCTGCCGCTTTCTCCCCTGCTGCGGGGGTGCAGTGACCCCCGCACGTACTTCGGTGTCTGTGCACAATGCTGACCTGGCCAGCCTTTCACCAACACTGCAAGGGAGGTGACTAAGCACCTGGGGAGACGAGGGGGGGGAGCCCCCCCCCCCCCCCCCCCCCCCGCAGCCAGAGCTGGGTGGGGAGGGAGCGCCCGGGGCCAGGTGCTTCTGCCGGCATCATGGTCCTTGCAGCCGTGGCCGGGAGGGGTCCCCAGCCGGGCAGTAAAGTCCTGCAAGCCCGGGGGCTAGGCTGGCAAACACTTCCCACCTCCCCTCTGCTTGTCTGCCTCCCGCCGGGCTCACAAGACACCTGTGCCAAGAAGCCTCGTCCCCACCACCAGCCCAGTGAGACACCGCCCTGACTGCAGGGGCCAGAAGCACGTGTGCCCCCAACCCACTCTGTCACCGTCCCCAGGGTCCCCAGGGTCCCCAGGGACAGGAGGGCCTCTCAGGGGCTCTGGGTCCTCTAGCCACAGGTCTGGAAAGTGGTTTTCAGCTGCAGGTTATTAACCAGCAGGGGGTGAGGCACCGCATAGAGCTTGCCTGTGGCCAAACCACACGTGCGTGCGGGGGGTGGGCTTGCAGAGGGACCGCTGGAAAACTCACCCCTAGAAAACTCACCCCGGGGAACAGGCTCATCTCTGGGCTTCTGGAGCACATCGCCTCTTGGGCAAGGAAGTCTTAGGCGGTGGCTCTTTTCTGTTTTACTGCTGTGTGTGCGAACGTGTGTGGGTGTCATGGGCGCGTGAGCCCATGAGCGTGAGTGCACACACGTGTACGTGTGAGTCTGGGGGAGCACGAGTGCCGCCCTGCCGGGCCTGGGCGTGAATGGGGCAGGGGGAGGAGGATGTTCTGTCCCGAGTCAGTGGACACCTGCGACCGGACTCCCTGCCCCCTCAAAAGCTGAGCCCGGGGGTGCCCCGCAGGGAGGCGGTCCCACGGTGACCTGTAGCCCCCCTCCTCTCTCCCCCTGTGCCGCACCCTTTGCCCCCGGCCGCCTGGCCCACAGACTCTGGCGGGACGCTCGGGGCCACCTGTCTGTGGGTGAGGGTCCCGGTGCCCCGCGCTCCCGGATCCCCAACCCCCAGTGTGTCCATCCCAACACGTATCCCGTACTCTCCACCGCGGAAGTGCACCCCGCGTCCTTGGCCCCGGCTCTCTGAGCCCTTACCTGCACTCCGGCTCCCTGCACAGGCTGCCGCTCCTGTGCGCACCGAGCCAGAGGAGAGTCGGCCGCCCGGGCCGCTGAGGGCGAGGGCGGAGCCGGCGGGGGTGGGGAGGAGGCTGCCCGAATGGGGCTCCAGGATCCACACCCAGGGCCTAGAAAGGGAAAGAAACGCCTAATTAGGGGAAGTCACTGTGGAGCCAGGAACTGCCCCAAATTCACAGAAAGTGTTTACGACCTGCTTGGTGGTCATTTATTCTACCTTTATTAGAAAGCACTTCACTAGCCGGTCATTCTAAAGAAAACAGGAAACCAGCAGGAAGCCTCTTCCAGGAAAGCGAATCCTGAAGTTCCAGGAAAGCGAATCCTGAAGTTCTCTGCGCTCAAGCTCAAGTCTGGTCACCGCTCCTTGGAGCTGGTGGGTCCATCCCCTGCACAGATCAGGGACCCCACAAGTCCTCAGCGGGGCGCACATGCACACACGCACACGCATGCACACGCACAGGCACCTGTGTTCGCTGAGAATCCACAGGAGCTCATTAAGCCTGCAAGTCGGCTCAAATGCAAGTTGGTCCGTCGGGGCTGGGGTTGCAGGCAGGGGCAGGGGTAGGAGCGAGCAGGGGCAGGGGCACCGGGCAGCTCAGTGGTTGAGCGTCCCACTGCAGCTCGGGTCATGATCTCACAGTTTGTGGGTTCGAGCCCCGCGTCGGGCTCTGTGCTGACAGCTTGGAGCCTGGAACCTCCTTTGGGTTCTGTGTCTCCCTCTCTTTCTGCCCCTCCCCTGCTCGCTCTCTATCTCTCTCTTACAAATAAACATAAAAAAAATTAAATTAAAAAAAACCCTGCACACAAATGTTCATAGCAGCATTATTCATACCAGCCAAGAGGTAAAAAATCCAAATCCAAATGTCCATCAGCTGATGACTGGATAAACAGCGTGGTGTATCCACAATGGAATATTATTCAGCCATAAAAAAAGAACAAAGGTGGGGTGCCTGGGTGGCTCAGTCGGTTAAGCTTCCGACTTCAGCTCAGGTCATGATCTTGCGGTTTGTGAGTTCGAGCCCCACGTCGGGCTCTGTGCTGACAGCTCGGAGCCTGGAGCCTGCTTCGGATTCTGCGTCTCCCTCTCTCTCTGCCCCTTCCCTGCTCATGCTCTGTCTCCCTCTGTCTCTCAAAAATGAATAAACATTAAAAAAAATTATAAAAAAAGAAAATAAGTAAACACTTTTAAAAAAAGAGCAGTGAGCGGGAGCAGCGGCCACCCTTTATTAGCCCTTGAGCAGAAGGAGGCCCTCCTCCCGGGTCTGTCCACTGAGGGTCTGGCAGTGCTGGGGACACACAGCCGGGGCCTGCGTGAGCCATGCCCACAGACAGGCGGAGCCCCACAGACAAGCTTCGGAAGCAGGGGCTACTCGCTTCTCACGTACAAATGGCTTCGGTGGTTATAGAAATCACTGTGGTAAAAGTCTCCCCTTAACTCTTGGAAAATGGGAACAAGGAGGCACGTGTGAGGGTTGCCGTGATGTCAAGCGGCACAGGTGTTAGCTTGCCCTTCTGCTCTAGGGGACTCTGTTCTGTCTTGGACTTTGGCCCGCGGCCGCCGCACCAGCTTTCCAAGGCTGGCCGGCCGGCGCCCAGCTCCAGTCAATACAGACCCAGTGGCGGTCGCTGGCCCCTCGCCCGCGCCCGCCCAGCGGCTCCCTGCCCGTGTGCGGATCCGGCCTGCGGCCGGTCCCCGTCCTGTGAGCTCACACCTGGGGCGGGCACGCGCTCCAAAGGAGGGACTCTGCCTGGTGGGTGGGAGGGCTCAGAGCTGGGCATCGGCGCAGGAAGACCGCACGAAGGTCAGGGTAACATGCACCCCTCCGTGGAGGGGTTCAGAGGCCACAGGCTCTGGCACCCACCCAAAGGCCGGTGAAGCACCTGGGACATAAACTCTTCCTGCCCCCTCCTCTGTGCCCACCCCACCGCCTCCCATGCACTGCCCCCGGGCCTGGAGGCAGGGCTTGTCCGGAGGCCACCGGGTCCCAAGCCACCCTTCCCTCCCCTCACATCCAGCCCGCCCCCCGGGTCCCTGGGCTCAGCAGGGGCTCCTGGGCGGGGGCTTGTGGCCAACGAGTCCCTGGGACATGGGACTGTGCAGAGGGGAGGGGAGGAGTGTTCCACTCCATGAGGGGCCCGAGCGTCAGCTGGGGGCTGACAGTCTCTTGTCCCCATGCGATGGGGAGTCTGATGTAAACGTGCACCCTGGTGACACACGTATGTATCTTGAAAATCAGTGAGTTTGTTCCGGAAGTCGTACAGAAGCCTCACAAAACCGCTCAGACGTGCGGTGGAGGGAGCCGGTGTATCTCTTGGCGACTCCTGCTTTGTCCCCGGAGGTGATGCCCACGGACACGTCCTCCTCGCTGTCTGGAGGCCTTCTGTGTGTACAGACACTCACACGTATCCGATGTGCGTCTGCTTCCCAGTTCTGTACAATCCTGGGATCCCACCTGAGAAGGGCGCTCGGCCCCTTCCTTCTCCCCTTTCTCCTCCCCTGCCCCAACCCCCCGTGTCTCCGAATCACGCTTCCGCTGCGCTACGGGGTGTGTGCGGTTTCATTTCATTTGGGTTCCTGGAATTTCTGGTTTCAGTTCTGATTTCCTACCGAGCCGAGCACGCTGCCACGGCTTGCTCCGAGACCCTCGCTGGGCTGGGTCTGTCTGCTCCCAGCTGGCGACCCCACTCCAGCTTCCGTCTCCACTCTCGGGGCTCACCCCTCCCTGAACCTTGTTGCGGTTTGGTGCAGGCTCCACTGATCGAAGGCCGTGAACGCCTCGTGTGTCCTCGAGAGGCACGTGGATTCCCTGACAGTGCCCCTCACGCCAAGGCGGTCAGTGGGGAAGCGTCACCTCGTAGGTGCTTGCCGATTTGGACCGGCTTGAGCTGCCCGTCGTTGAGAGGGGTGGGCGGGAATCCCTCCCTGTGACGGGGCCCGTCCATTTCCCTGCAGGTCTAGCAATCTTGAGTCGTACGTCGGGAAGCCATGTTATTAGATGCCTTCAGATCTTAACTTGATATTCTTCCTGGCAAGTTGAGCCTTTCACTGGCGACCCTTTTCACCTGATCATCGATTTACTTCAGAGTCTGTTTTGTCTGATATCAGTGCAGCGACACCAACTCTCTTTGGTTAGACTATCCCTGGTCTTCTCCGGACTTTTCCTTTCAGCCACTGTGTGTCCACAAGCTTTAGACGCGTCTCTTGTACGCAGACGGAGTCCCCGCTTGTATCCGCGCTGCCTCTCCGCCAGCGTGCCCGGCTGCTCTCTCTCCCAGCGCCGCGGCTCTTTGCGTCAAGCCCTTTCTTTTTTCCTTACCCGAGATTGTTGCTTGCTTCCTTGTTGTTTTCTTGTTCTCCTTGGTAGAATTTAATCCAATTCTAATGTATCTTTTTTAGAAAATGTTAAAGTTTTAAGATGTAAGACTATGGGGCTCCTGGGTGGCTCGGTCGGTTAAGCATCCGACTCTTGGTTTCGGCTCAGGTCATGAGGTCACGGATCGTGGGTTCGAGCCCCGCACGGGGCCCTGGGCGCTGACAGCTTGGAGCCTGCTTGGGATTCTCTTTCTCCCTCTGTCTCTGCCCCTCCCCTGTTCATGCTCTGTCTGTCTCTCAAAAAATAAATAAACTTTAAAAATTTTTTAAAAATAAAATGTAAGACTAAGTGTAATTTTTTTTTTAATTTTTTTAATGTTTTTTTTTTTTTAATTTTTTTTCAACGTTTTTTATTTATTTTTGGGACAGAGAGAGACAGAGCATGAACGGGGGAGGGGCAGAGAGAGAGGGAGACACAGAATCGGAAACAGGCTCCAGGCTCCGAGCCATCAGCCCAGAACCTGACGCGGGGCTCGAACTCACGGACCGCGAGATCGTGACCTGGCTGAAGTCGGACGCTTAACCGACTGCGCCACCTAGGCGCCCCAATGTTTATTTATTTTATTTTTTTTTTTTTAATTTTTTTTTCAACGTTTTTTATTTATTTTTGGGACAGAGAGAGACAGAGCATGAACGGGGGAGGGGCAGAGAAAGAGGGAGACACAGAATCGGAAACAGGCTCCAGGCTCCGAGCCATCAGCCCAGAGCCCGACGCGGGGCTCGAACTCACGGACCGCGAGATCGTGACCTGGCTGAAGTCGGACGCTTAACCGACTGCGCCACCCAGGCGCCCCTGTTTATTTATTTTTGAGGCAGAGAGAGACAGAGCATGAGCAGGGAAGGGGCAAAGAGAGAGGGAGACACAGAATGTGAAGCAGGCTCCAGGCTCTGAGCTGTCAGCACAGAGCCCGACGCGGGGCTCGAACTCACGAACTGTGAGATCATGACCTGAGCCGAAGTCGGATGCTTAACCGACTGAGCCACCCAGGCGCCCCAAGACTAATAGTAAATTTTTTTTTTAATGTTTATTTTTGAGAGACAGAGAAAGGGAGAGCGTGCGTGCGTGCACACGCATGTGAGCGGGAGGGGCAGAGACAGGATCCGAAGTGGGCTCAGCACTGACAGCAGAGAGCCCCATGCGGGGCTCCAACTTACCAACCGTGAGATCATGACCTGAGCCAAAGCTGGATGCATAACGGACTGAGCTCCCCAGGTGTGCCTAATTGTAAATTCTTGACTCACCTATTTCTGCTTCTAGTGGAATCCACGACTCAGCATGTTGTCCTTCCAGAATCTGTTCCTGAAACTTCTGGTTATTTTTGTCCCGAGCATGGGATTTTATTGTTCTTGCAGCTTCATTTTAGATTTACATTTCTTTTTTTTTTTTTTTTTTTTTTTTTTAATTTTTTTTTCAACGTTTTTTTTTTTTTTTTTTTTTTTTTTTTGGGACAGACAGAGACAGAGCATGAACGGGGGAGGGGCAGAGAGAGAGGGAGACACAGAATCGGAAACAGGCTCCAGGCTCTGAGCCGTCAGCCCAGAGCCTGACGCGGGGCTCGAACTCACGAGTGCGAGATCGTGACCTGGCTGAAGTCGGACGCTTAACCGACTGCGCCACCCAGGCGCCCCTAGATTTACATTTCTAAAAAGGTTTGCTTATTGGGGTGCCTGGGTGATGACAGGCCACCCCACTTGTGTTCGCGTGCTCTCTCTGCCCCTCCCCCAGTCTCTCTCAAAATAAGTAAACTTAAAAAAATGACCTCATGTGTTCTGATTGAGGTTATAAAAAAAAGTTTATTTATTTGGGGGCGGGAGGGCAGAGAGAGAGGGAAAGAGAATGCCAAGCAGCCTCCATGCTGTCGGCACAGAGCCCGACGTGGGGTTGGATCTCCCGAACCTGAGCTGAAATCAAGAGTCGATGTTCAAGCAGTGAGCCACCCAGGCGACCCCAGAAAGAATCACATTTTAAGTACTGATCCTTCCAGGTGAAGACCAAGATACACTTTTCTCTTTATCTCAGTGCTCATTTATTTTCTCCACAGCATTACATAATTTGTAGAAGTGGTTCACATTTCTTACTAAATTTAGAAGTATTAGTGTTGCTGATTTGGGAATGCGTGCGCTCACCGCAGGACGCGGCCGCCTCACACGTCTGTTTGGCGACAGTGCCCAGAGACGACTCCTCCCGTGGTCCTCCCGCGAGCCCCTCAGATGCTGCCACGGCCCATGGCAGCACATGGAACGAGGGCTGCGGGTGTTCAGGGGCCCCATCAGCGGCCACGGGTCTGTATGGGAGACCTGCAGGGCCTCGCAGTCCAGTTCCGGCCACGGCCGGCCTATTGCAGGCACCCCCTCCAGCGGCCGCTGGGCCACAGTCTGCTGGACCAGGGACGAGATCCTTAATGCCCACGCCCTTTCCCCCCCGGGAAGGACCCGGCCGGAACAGAGTCAGGGTGGAGGCTGTGCCTGTTCCCGGAGGAGAAGGGCAGGCTCGCCAGTGTGGGCCTGCCACCCTCAGTGATTTTAGGAGTTAAAACTCTCTTTCCCCCTAGTAACGACGAGGTGTTTGTTGTAGAACGTTTACCAAGCGTAAAAAAGCCCCAGATCACCTGTGTTACTGCCCCTAGAGGGAACCTTCTAGTGCTTACGGGTGTAGTGACTTCTCGCCAAGGGTGGAGGCAACAGGATTGGTGGGCTCTGTCTTCCCTGTGCCCTGAGTGAGTTCCCGGGCCATTTTGTGAGATGCCCACCAGCAGCTCTGACCATCAGATGCCCTGCAAGGACCCCCCACCCCCGGTTCCACACACCCCCCCCCCCCCCCCCACTCTGTGGCCTCCCCCCGCTGTGGGAAGATCCAGTCAACCCTGCTGTTCTCAGGGCACAAAGGACCGTGGTTCCATAGCCTGTCCAGCTACTGCCCCCTGCTCGGCCTCCAGCTGGTCCCCAAATAGCGAGATGCCTCTTGTTTCAGTCCCTCTGAGCTAAGCGTGGGCATCTGGGCCCAGCTGGGCATGCAGGAGTGAGCACTCGCCCGTCACTCCCGGTGTGACAAGTGGGTTGGGGGACTGCAGGGGGCAGGTGCAGGCCCCTGGGGAAGGCAGGAGTGCGAGTCTGGCCCAGGGTGGCCCGTCCCTGAGCCAGGCTGGCCTCCCCCCTCGCCCTGGCAGGAGGATGGGGGCACTGGACTGAACCCTGCTGCCAGACCCCGGGAGAGCCCTCAGCCGGCCCGGCCAGGGTGCAGGCGCTGTGGAGAGGGGCGATCAGACCTGCCCCTCAGAACTCTCACCCTGCAAGACTGCGGCCTCTTTGGCAGTGTAACGTCCCTTCTGATGTCCTCAGTATTTGCTGTTTCCTCTCACTGCCCTGTTCCAACAGCCCAGATCCTCCCCAGCTCAGTTGTTTACTTGGCTTGTGGAAGGTGGGGTGGGGCAGGCTTGTGGAGGGTGGAGCAGGGGCACCCCCGGGAGACTAGCCTTAACCCCAACCCCAACCCGGGTTGTCAGGCTGGACCAGCCTGTGGGATTAGATCGTGCGGGGATTTCCAAGCCTGCCGCCGGCCGGGCCGAGTGCCCCAGACCTATACCCCGTCTTCTCCCTTTGGCTCCCTGCCCCCAATTCCTAGAATTGGCTCCAAGGCACTCCTGGACTCTGCCCGGGCATGGGGGCCTCCTCCGAGTGGCTCAGCCGAGGGGCTTGGCACCCTCCCCTCAGAGGCTCACTCAGCCCTTAAGTGGGGGTGGACGCCACAGAGGGGCCAGGGGGGCGGTTTGGGAGAAGGACTCAGCCACCTTGGCCCAATGTGATGGAACCTCAGCTCCAGGACATTTGCAGAACAAAGGGACACCTCTTGGCCCTTCCCTACAGTCCCTTCAATCCGCCCACCGACCCAGAACTGGCTTCTCAGGCGGTCCATTCCTCATTTGACTTCCTGCCTCCCCTGCTGGGCCAGGGTTAGACCAAACAGGCCTGAGGCCACTGGGCTGGAGACTGATGAGATCTTTGTCCAGAGTAGGGAATGCCCCCCAAGGCCAGAGGGCCAGAAGGGACCCTGGGGGAAGGGCTGTGAGCAGAGGGCCTGGGGCAGTAGGTCAGAGAGCCCTGAATGGGGGCAGGTTCAGCCCCGGCCCCCAGGGTGGTCCCCACATCCTGGAGCCTGAGACCTGGGATGTGCTGCCCGGAGGTAGGGAGGCCCACAACTGGAGGGCAGAGCTGAGAGAGCAGCTGGGCTGTAGAAACCTGAGGGAGAACATCACTCTAGGCTTGTCATCGCCAGGGGCATGGGTGTGGCACGCAGGGTGGGGGGTGAGGGGCAGGGCGGTGTGGGGCACAGGGCAGGGGGATTGGGGTGCGGGACAGGGGTCTGTGGGGTGCATGCTGCAGGGTGTGGGGCAGAGGGTGTGGGGCACAGAGCAAGGGGGTTGGGGCACGGGATAGGGAAGTTGGGGTGCGGGGCAGGGAGGCAGCTGCCAGCCTGCATGTTGCCTTCAGCAAGGGGCCAACGACCAAGGGTGTTCTGTTCTGACCATGTTCCTGCTCTTCCACAGTACTGTGTACTGTTCTGCACACAGTAGGTGCTCAGTGAATGCTGCTAACCATTCTGCACACAGTAGGTGCTCGGTCAGTACTGCTAATAGGAGATCAGATTTTCAGCCCTTTTCCCGTATGGGGGAGGCACACGTGCGCCCCCCCCCCCCCCCTGCCGCTGCAGCCCCCTCTCCCTGTCTGGAGGCAGCTGCTGATCCAGGGGGAGGTGAGGGACTGTGTAAAATTTCTGGACGTGAGAGACTCCATCTTCTCTTTTGACTAATGAGCTCCCGACCTGGGCCGGACACGGCAATTGTTTCACAAATAGCTGCTCATGAAATGTCAGCACAGCCAATGGCATTGGGATCAGTAGGTTAATACAGTAAATTACAGTAAGTTAGGACAGTGAGTCAGTATATGCCAGCGATGGGTTTTTTCATGTTTATTTACTTGGAGAGCGAGAGAGCACGTCAACAGGGGAGGGAGACAGAGAGGGCGCGAGAGAGAGTCCCAAGCAGGCTCTGTGCCGTCAGAGCAGAGCCTGACACAATGCTTGTTCCCATGAACCGTGAGATCGTGACCTGAGCTGAAATCGAGAGTCGGACGCTCAACCCACGGAGCCACCCAGGCGCCCTGCCAGGTATAGTGTTCTTTGTAAGCGCCAATAAAATAATCAACACCATAGTAATCAGACGTGGCTCCCCCAGTCAACAACACGTTAGCAGTTTTTTTCTCTTTTCTTCATCTAAATCATGTGATTACCGCTTCCCTCTTTTCTTGTAGAAACGCCTTGCTTTCCCCACCGAGCGGCACATTTTTCTGATTACTCTGGAACATGTGCTTCCCGAAACCCCCCGCCCCCATGTTCTTACTTAGTTTTGCTTTCGTTTCTCCATGGACAGTGGCGTGCATGTTTTCTGGAGGAATTCGGTCCTCTTTATAAAACAAACCGGCCCCAGAATTTGGCACGTTGCCATTTGTTGCAGAATCTCGGGCCTTGACGGGTGGGGGTGTGAGCAGTGGCCCCCACCATATGGGTCCTTGGGGGCAAAGCTCAGGGACCCTCCCTGCGGCTCCAGCTGGTCTCGGAGCGGTGACGGGCCTGCCGCCAGCTTTCAGTGGTTTGGATGCGGTCAACACGGCTGCTTTCTGAATCAGTCTGATCTTTTCAGACTATGTGTGTCTCAGTTTAAATGAGCTTCTTGTAGATGGTGTAGAGCAGATTTTTATTTGTCTGATCTGTTTTTTACCCAGATAAGACATCCTCTGTATATTCATAAGGAAATTCATTTCATTACGTGGTTACCTGGATTTTACACTATACTTCTAACAGACTACTATCGACAATGCTTAGAAACTGAATATATCTTGGGGCGCCTGGGTGGCGCAGTCGGTTAAGCGTCCGACTTCAGCCAGGTCACGATCTCGCGGTCCGTGAGTTCGAGCCCCGCGTCAGGCTCTGGGCTGATGGCTCGGAGCCTGGAGCCTGTTTCCGATTCTGTGTCTCCCTCTCTCTCTGCCCCTCCCCCGTTCATGCTCTGTCTCTCTCTGTCCCAAAAATAAAAAATAAAAAAAAAAAAAACGTTGAAAAAAAAAGAAACTGAATATATCCACTTGACTATGTTCACAACGGGCCCCCTTCGAGCCTGCCATCTGGGCGTCTGGTCTGAGGCAACGAGAGGCCAAACCTCGTAGAACGTTTGGGGTCCCTGCAACACTGAGCCCCAGTGTCAAAACGTGTGCCTTCCAGGTGGTGTGCAGGTCGATCAGAACTCGTGTCTCCACTTACGCTGAGATAGAGACTTAATGAGCATTTCTCTCCCCTGGGGAGCGCCAGCCGCTTAGTTCCCGTTTTGCTGCTGGACGCCACACCTCGCTGGCCTGGGTGACAGGTTTGGTGAGATTCAGAGGCTAGAGGGGCGGGTGGGTCGGTGGGTCTTTTGGTCCTGAGGGAGGGGCCCGGCCAGGGGCCTAGGAGTCACCTCAAATGAGGGGATCTCCACTCTTGCTCACCCCTGGCTGGCATGCGGGGCGAGGGACGTGGGTCCTGGGGAGGCACCTGTCAGGAGGAGGTCGGTCCTTCTCAGAAGCCAGGCTGGCAGTGGGCAGTGGGAGGGCGTTGGACAGAGTGGCCGGCCAGCGGGGAGCCCACGAGCCCCGAGGCACCTGTGGGAGGCAGGCGGGACCGTGGGAGGGTGACGGGGTGGAGCACGGCCCGTCCTCACCCAGGACCCGCCACTAGCAGTCAGGCCTCTCGCAGCTTCTGAGGAAGCCGAGCCCCAGTGGTTCTGCCCAGAGCACAGACAGAGTCAGCCCGGCCATCTGCTTCCTGCTGTCCCCTCTGTCCTGTGGGCCCATCACACGGCTGCCAACGGCACCCGGCTTTCTGCGAGCTCAGGGCTGGTCTGAGGGATGTCTGTCCGTCGAGATGTCTGTGACCCTCACTCCTCAAATCACAAGGGGTTGGAAACATCTGCGCTTGCTCTGCACAAGGGTGCAAGCGTTGGGCGTGAGGCCGAGGGCCAAGACGGGGGCCAGGTCGTCGGGGGAGGCCCCTGCCGGCCCAGGCAGGCCTCCAGGTGGCTGCCATCTGGGGAGGCGATCCCACTTTGCACGTGGCCCCTCGTTGGCAGGTCTGAGTCTGCACGCTCGGGATGCGCCTGGGGGCCAGCTGGCACTGGCCAGACCCACGTCACGGGGGGACAAAGGCCGTGGTGGCCTCCACTGGCTGCCAGTGCGCTCTGCCTTGGGAAAAGTGTACTCAAAGGACAGACGTAACCGGCAAGTGGCAGAATCCTGGCGGCGGCTGGCCTCCGTGTGATGGTTGGGGTGGGGTTCTGTGTTTGTACCCCAGACAAACCGGCTGGAGACAGGGGCTTCTGCTCAGAGGAGGGAAACACAGTCACAGCCTCTGCGGGGGGACCTCACTCCTCACTCGGGGCCGGGCTGACCGAGGCCCCTCTGTCTGGTGATGGCACGCTCTCTGTCACGGCTCCCACGGCTGCCGTGGACAGCCTACACGTGGACTCATCTGCCTCGGCCGCAAGGCCCCGTCGCTGATGCCGGGTCGCGGTCACCTGTCTTGTAGGGCAGGCCCGTGGACCGTGGAGTGCGGGGAGCACGCTGCCTCCTTCCAGCCCAGATCCCGACAGACCCTTCATGCTCCTAACAGGCTCTCCTGCTGCTTAATCTTTGCCGGGACAGCTTTGGGGACCTGCGGGCGGCTCCCAACCGTCAGTCCCCACGTGGGCTGGCCGGCTGGAGCCCCCGGACGCTGCTGGTCCTCACCTTGGACTTCCAGCAGCTCACCTGTCCGGGGATTGTGCCACCGCCCGGCTCGGCCGGCCCCGCGGCCAGGGGAGGCCCTGCAGGCCGGGCAGTTCCCTGGTCGCCGAGGAGTGGGAGGAAGGACATCCCGCACAGGAATGCTATCTCTGTTTTTGAGGGAAAGGAGGAGCGTCCCTCCCCGCCAGTGGCGCACTGACCCCCACCCGCGGCCAGCCCGGTTCTCCACGAACAACCCTTCCCCGTTTCCTCCCTAGACCTAACAGAGCGACCCTTCCCTCTCTCTCCAGACTCGCCAGCAGTCCCGGATGGCAATTCTCTGCTGTTCTCGAATAAACTCATTTTGCTGGTAAAATGAGTGGCTATTGTACTTTTCAGGTTGACAACCCCCCTCAGGAAAGGACGCCTTTCCCTTCCCAAGACCACCGACTTCTCCCGCCTCCCTGTGTCACGCCCGTCCCTCCTGACTGTCCCGGCGTGATAGGGGACCCGGCCCATCTTCCCGTGGCCTCTGGAGGCCTCACGGGCCCTGGGCCATCTGCGTAGGTTACTTAGGGGCCAAAGGAGAGACTTTTATTCTTTTCAGAATGGGGCTTGGACCAGAGATGCAGCCATCCGGGTAGGCAGATAGTGAAAAGAATATGGTCAAGTTCTCTTATCACGTTCTTCCGGATCCTCTCAGACTTTCTGAATTTACACAAATAAAGCCAAAGAGAAATGTGCTCTGTCCACTCCCACCCTCGGTGTTTACAAAGGCAGGGGTGAGCTCTGTCCCTGGTTCCCCCGGAGAGACCTCTGCAGGTAGGGCCATGAGTGCCCACCTTTGTCACCCCCAGCCGCCTGCGGTAGAACCGCCTGGTTCCTGGGTTTCCAGGCTGTGAGTGCAACCCACTGCCTCCCCCAAGGGGCGTGCTGGGTGGTGACAGGCTTGTCCTCCCCCCCCCCCCCCCTTGCACCTTGAGACTGGCTTCACCAGTTCCTCTCCTGAGGCCATCTGTGCCCCCGTCTCTCCCTCTCGGCTCTGGTTCTGTGCCTTACCCACCTCGTTCCCTTGAGCTGCCGCCTGTCCCCTCCCCGGGCTCTCGCCACATGGGGCTGTCACGGGCTCTATCACACGCGTCACGTGTCCAAATGACAACACCGGGCAAAGTTCCGAACGGTTAGCTTTCCCACGTCAGCCTGTAGCTGTTTGTCCCCGTGAAGTCTCATTGGCATGAGGTCAAACAGCCACGTGGGCCATTCCTTTGAGCCACGGCCCACATCAGTCTTCCGGGTGCAGCTTTGCCGGGCAGAGCCGGCCAGCTGGGCCCCAGCATCCGCGTTCCCTGAGTGGATGCTTCTGGGCCACCGCATTCCTAGACCCCTTGCATGAAGGTGGGCCCCAAAGATACCCAGTGTCCTGAAATAGTGAAATTCAAGTCCATTCCTAAGAGAGTTTTTCGTAAGATTAGAAAAACCGCTTCTAAAATTCATATGAAAGAGCAAAGCGTCAGGAGCGGCCAAGAGGTCTGAAGAGCAAAAAGGTGGGCTTGACCCTCCGGGGCCCGCAGAGCTTCCCCGCTGCCCGGCCCCCGGGCCTGATTGTGACGTGGCGCAGGCCCCTCTCAGGCAAAGTTGGCGGCTTGGAGGAGACCTCAGACCACAGCCGGGCACGGTGACGTCTAGTTCTGGGCGAAGCTCTCTGACCTCTGCACACCTGGGCTGCGTGGGTGTGCCCGAGTGTGTGCTCTGAGTGTGGGGGTGGATGTGAGGCCCCTGGGGAGGCACACCCGTCCTCTGATGGGACGTGGAAGTGGGGGGAGCATCACCAGGGGACAAGCCTGCTGACCGAGGATGATGCCAACTCAGAGAAGACGGCTGTGAGGGCCGGGGGTGGGCCGATCCTCAGACCCTCGTCCAGACCTGCTGCTGGCGAGCGAGGGGCGGCCCGAGCCGATGGCCGGCTGGTCCCAAAGAGGCAGGCGGCTGCCCGCCCAGCCGGGCCACGCGCCCTGGAGAGCACGGCACACGCGGGCCCTCGGAGGGCCCGAGGTACCGCCCGCTCAGCCCCACCGTGCACTCCCACGCACACGCGTGTGCACTCCCACGTGCACATTCACAAACGTGGGCTCACAGTGGACACCCCCACGTGCACACACGGGAGCTCCCGGGCGATCACTGCTTTCCCGGCGCTAAACTGGAAATAAAACTCTGTGACAGGTTTAGGTGTACAAATTGTCAGGATAACTTTTATTTTTTAAATTAGCCACCGGGGCGCCTGGGTGGCTCAGTCGGTTGAGCGTCTGACTCTTGATTTCGGCTCTGGTCAGTATCCCAGGGTCGTGAGATCCAGCCCCGTGTGGGGCTCTGCCCTGGGTGCGGAGCCTGCTTGGGATTTTCTCTCCCTCTCTCTCTGCCTCCCCTGTTCCCGCTCTCTCTCAGAATAAAGAAACACGTAACACTGTGTTCCTTTCATTAGAACAGCACCCTCCGACTTTCTGATTTCATATTTCCTCACGCCGTCCTATTCCCACCATGGAAACCGGGGTCCGGGCTTCTAGTTTATGTCTGGGGCTCAGTGGTTGGAGGGATGGATGCTAGGTCCTGAGGCCCGAGGCCTCCCGCCAGGGACGAGCCGGAGACGCGGGCAGTCAGGGTGAGGGCCCCTCCGCAAACGACTGGAGATCCCGGGGGCCGGCCCGCGCTGCCCTGGCCACCACCTTGTCACCTCAGCCTGCTCGCCTCCCCACGCTCGCCCGAACCCACGTCTGGTGCACATTGTCTGGCAGCAAACCCACAGTTCTAGTCTTCAAAAAATATATACCTTATGAGCCAGCTTACGTACAAGTGAAATAAATGTAAATATTCTTCCTTATATTCAGAAACACAGCCTTGAGTTGGAACTGAGTAGTTCACGTAAACCAGGTGCGGCACCAAGCAAACCTTCCACCTAAACCACCATGGATTCTCGGGACTCTGGGCCGATCCCTCCACGCGTCATCGGCAGCGCGCCTGGGAGACTCGGAGCGTCCACGCTGCACCTGAGACACAAAGGTTCCGGGAGACACCTGCCTTCGGTGCCACTGGACGTGATGGAGCGCGTCGCACTCATCACCTTCCTGTTCACAGAAGAAAGTGGCTGTAAAATAGCGTCCACCATTCTGAAGTGTGCGTGTTTAGGCCAGCGTGGACGGGGCTCCTGTCACCTCCGCCGGGGCCTGTTCTGTGGCCCTGCTCCCCGGAGCCCTTCCATCTCCCTAAACCACACGGCAGACTGCTTGGCCTTGGCTGGTCCATTTCGCTGGTGCCCGTGGGTCCCTGATCCCCGATTTCTCCTCGGCCCCCTCCCCCCACATGTTCTTCTCCAGGCTCTGCTGGAGGCAGAAGAAACGTGCGGTGAGGAAAGGCCAGGGGGCGGAGGCCTCGAACGTGCAGGCTGCTGGGAATGTGAGATGGTGCGGCCGCTGAGGCAGGCGGCGTGGCGGCTCCTCTGAAGGTGACGTGTGGGGTCACCACGTGTGTGACCCACGACCCACCCTGGGGACACACCTGAGCAAACCGGAAACAGACGCGCAAACAAAACCTACAGGAAGGCTCGTGGTGGCTTCCTTCATTATTCCACCAAAAGGTGGAAAACCGAAATGTGTACCAGCTGACACGTGGATGAACAACGTGGTCATCCGCACGATGGACTGTCGTCCGCCCCAAACAGGAGTGACACTGACACAGGCTTCGGCGTGGATGAAGCTCATGGCCTTGTGCTGAGTGAATGGAGCCCACAAAGGCCACACAGGTGGGTTCCATGAAATGCCCAGAACAGGCAAATCCACAGAGAAAGAAGGAAGAGTCGTGGCCAAGGGGAAGCAGGTGGGGGAGATGCCGACGCCACAGGGTCCCCTTCGGGCGATGAAGGGCCCGCAACCAGACAGGAGTGATGGCGCAGTACCACGGATGCACTAACCGCCCCAGGACTGTGCAGGTAAAGACAGCCTGTCGGGCTGAGTGTGCAGCTGCCCTTGGCTTTGACCTTCAGCAGGGTCCACGCTCCCATACCCTGTGCAGGCGCCAGGTGGCGCGAAGGGCGATCCCTCTGTCCCTGGCTGGAGTCACAGCCACGCACCTTCCCGTGTCCGCGGGATCCGACCTACGTCCTCCAGGCCCGCCGGGGAGATTCCAGGTGACACGGAGCGGTTCCCTGTGATGGTGGGGCCGAGACCACACCGTCCTCGCCCTGGGGCAGCTGGGGGGCAAGGCAGAGGTCTTAGAGAGGCTGGTGTCCCTGACAGAACTCCTGCTATGGAAAAGTTCAAACTCAAACACAAAAGCCGAGTGGAACAGCCACCCTGAATCCGCCCCTCGCCCTCCCCACCCCTGGCCTCTTCCCCGTCCACCCTGCCGCCATTGGGAAGCACGGTCTGGGGCCCAGGCTGCGGGCCGGCTGGTTTCAGTCGGTGAGTGACTTCGTCACCGCTCCCCCTCCACACGCCTGGCCCTCCCCTGTTGCTTCAACGATTTGCACACAGCTTGGATTTGGCGTTAACGGCATTTCTCTGGCGAGTTTTCCTGATTACAAAACCGTTAGAACCGGCTGACATCTAGACCCAACTGGCGGTCCCCCACACCACGACACAAGGATCGGCAGTTGCTACGGATGGGACACGGGTCTCCCAAAGGTGCTGAGGGTCAGACTTCTGGAGTCCTGCTCTTCAAATGGGAACACAGGCTACAGCTTTACACAAGGGCCCCCATGGGGCGTCTACCACGTGGCACATCACCTCCTCCCCGGGAGGCCCTGCCCTGGCCGCAGGGTCAGCACGTCACTTTCCCACATTACCTGGCATTTCCGAAGGGCCTGGATGTTAAGGAGTCGGTGTTTTAAGCTGTGCCTGATGACCCTGGGGTCAAACCCTCTCATGGTGACGTGAGCACCGCCCACTTCTCTGGGCCTCTCTCCAGTTCGCCAGGACAGACCATGGCTTTCTGAATGAGAAGCCCAGAGCTTGTCAACTTCAGGCCCAAACAGCTGCGTGTGAGGTTTCGCAGACAAGGGCGACCTTCGGCTGGGGACGCAGGGCCCTGGGCTCTGACACGGTACCTTGCATCTGTCCAGTTCCCTGGGGCTGGGCCAGCTGGGGGGACCACAGCAGGTAGCCTGGCTGAGGCCTGCGACCCTTGAGTGGGGGGCACTGGCCTGTCTTGGGGTTGAACGCGTGTCTGAATGTACCTGGGTGTCATCCAGGGTGAGCCCTGGACCATCCCTGAGGCTTTGTGACAAAGACCAGCTCGGGTGGCTGGGCAGGCAGTGTCACCTGCACACGGGGCCACAGGGGGTGTTGCGGGAGCCCACGCTGACAGCCACCTGCTATTTATCGGCCAGAGTCCCAGTCGCCACGGGAAGAGTGAAACAAGAGTAGCCTTGGCCAACGTCCATGACGGCTCAGGGGTCGGGGCCGTGTCACCCTGGGCCACCACCTTGGCCATCTTCTGTGCTTCTCCGGGGCTTGGCCCAGCCTGGACTGTGCACAGGGTGAGAACGCTCTGGCTGTTCCGTTGCCTGGTCCCATGGTAGTTTCAAGTTCATTTCAGAAGCCATGGAAAACACAGAGGAGCTGAAAGTGTCAATGTCCCGTGTCACCCACGCCCAAAGGTGGTCTTTGCCAGCATATGGGTCTCAGCCCTCTAACTCTGTGTCCCAGTCTCTAAGGCCAGGCCCTCTCCAGCCACGATCTTGTGATCATTAGTTGGCTCTTCTGTTTACCTCAATTCACCAGACTTGGCCAGGGGGGAGGGGACCCAGAAACCAAGGCACAAGCTCCAACCCTCAGACACTGCACACCCACTCTCTTACACGCAAACACGTGCACACTCACAAGCGTATGGTCTCAGTGCACACTCACGCCCACGCCATACGCTCTTGCCCATAACTGTGTGCACTCACGTGCTCACAAGTGCACACTCATGGCAGGACTGGGGCAGGAGGCAGAGCCGGACCAGATGTGCCTCCTGTCCCACCTCAGCCCTGCAGCCAGGGCCTCTGCCAGAGAGGACCCTGGGCCCCGAGAGCCGTCGGGACACCACAGAAACTGTCCTGACTGCACGGATCAGAGGACAGAGGCCAGGACAGACTGCAGAGACGAGTGCTCCAGCAAGTTTCAGAGGACAGGCAGTTGGCGCAGATTCTTCCTGGAGCCGCGGGGTACTGGGCCCGACCTGGGCCCGAGCATGTGGCTGGCGCTCCTTCGCAGGAGGCGGTTGTTTCGGGGAGGCGACCCAGCCTGAAATGACCACCAGGGGGAGCCATTGGCACGGTAAATCAGCCACATCCAGGGCCAGGAAATCTGCGCTGCCTGGGATCCCCAGGCCACATCATTGGGGCAGGTCAGGTGCACCTGCCTCTGTGGGCCCCGGCGGTATCCCCTGAGGGCGCCCCTGGCAGGTCCAGCTGCGGGGTCCACGGTGGCCGCAAGGGATTGGCCTGAGGGCCTCCCACATGGGTTTGGTGGCCTTCACTCCGGGAGCAGGGAGGTTGGCCATCTGTGCACAGGGTCCTCCCCAGGAGGAGCTGAGAGGGTCGGAACCTTCTAGCAACGCTCTCTGCAGGCTGGTCCTGCTCTTGCTTCAACACGAATGGATTGAACTGAAGTAAATCTTTAAAACTGTCTGTAATCAAAAAGATTGTTACTGGTTCAGCACAGAAGACAGACGGTGACGGGCTGGCTTCCTGGAGGCCAGTTGGCCAGAGGCTGGGGGAGGCCAGTCCAACACCACACGGATTTACCCAGAATCCTAATCCTCAATGCGTGTACTACCCACCCCTCCCAGAGCAGAGTGACTGTGAGCCGGCCATGTGGTGCTGCCTCTGCCTGCTGGAATCTTCCAGCTGGGGAGCCTACAGCCCCAACTCCAAAGGTACCCAGAAGTCTCTGGAAAGAGCTGGCACAGAAACCAGGTGGAGTGCTGTGGGACCAGTGGAGGTGGGGGAACCCTCCCAACACCCCTGGGACTCACTGGGCTTGGAGGTGACGACCTTGAGGTTTGTGCCACCAACAGGTGGAGAAAGCTGAGGGTGTCAAAAATGTCCAAGCCTCTTCTGTCCCCACACTTGCCCCGCAGTGCACATGTCTTTCTCTTCCTTTCACAAAACTACTCAGCCCGCGGCCCCCTGCCCACCTCCGTGGCATCGAGTATTCCAGGCGTCCCCGAGAGAAGGGGTGCACCCGCGGTCGCCCCCACCCCAGGTGCCAAGGCGGGTGTTCCTCAGGACAAACTCGGCGGGGAGGTGGTCTGAGACCAGCATCTCTGTGGGCAGGAGGTGGCCTTTGGCCGGTGAGGTGACAATGGGCATTTTTAGATGTACGGACCACAGCTGCTTACCGCCTGAAAGAAAAAAGCCAGTGTTGCTGCACTCCAGGAAACAAACCCAGTCTGCTGTACAGAAGATTCTAGAAACACGATGCTCGGCGAACCCAGGTTGTCCATGTGCCTGTGGGGCCCGGAACTGGCCTCCCTCTGGCTGAGGCGCACGAGGGGCGTCCTGATCCCCACAGACCCCGTCCTGGTCACCAGCTTGGGAACAGCGTTTCCCAGGTCTGAGCCTCCTGACCGGCCTGCTGCTCAGGCCCATCCCCAGCAGACAACACCCCAGCCCCGCCCTGCCCACGGGCTGCTGGGAGCTGTGTCAAGACCCTTCCCCAAGCGGGGTTGCTGCTGCCTCCACAGGGTGGCCTCTGCCCCTGCCGGGGTCCCCACCTGCCTGGAAACTCGCAGACGTGTTCAGCGCCACCACAAGGACTTGTGTATGGCACCGAGACCCCTGGGTCTTCAGCGGAGGGGCCCTGTGACCCCAGCGCGCATTCGCATTCGGTCCTTTCTTGCTCCAGGACTGTTTCCTGCACTCACCGACGAGTCCTCTGGGAGAACTCATGGGCTCTGGATGCAGGGGGGACACATGGCCATGAGGGAAAAGAGGGGATGCTGGGCCTGCGCCAGGCTCTGGACCTGCCCAGGGGAGAGGGTAGGGCCCCCCTCACCCAGACCCCACCCCAGAAGGACTAAGGACGGTGCTGGCCACAGGGGTGTCAGTGCCCGGGCCCTCCCCTTCCCGCCTGCCCCGCAGCTGTTCCCCGTACTCAACACTAACTCACAGACACCACACTGTAGAAGAAACTTTTAAACAAATAATTCTGAATATCCACAGAAAACAGAATAGAACAATACCCGCCAGATAGTGAGCGCCCTCTGTGGGTTGGGCTACTGATCATGTTCATTCTCCTTGAATTTGCCTATCTGTGTTCTAAATTGTGGACAATGAATATGCATTATTTTGAAATAAGCAAACAATATTGGAAGTCCTTTCTGGAAGGGCAGGCACTAAGTGCATTATGACCCCGGCTGTGATCACAGTGTCTGCGGGAGCTCTGGTCTCAACAGCACTGCTGACACCTGACACGTCCACCCTGCAGCTGCCTGGCCCTTTGGAAGGACAGGGGCCACCAACGGGTCTGGATCTCAGCAGGTGGGCAGAGCAAATAAGACAAGGAGGGGGGGCTGGACTTGACTCCGGTAGGAGACTGGTCCCATGGACACAGTCTACTTTCAGGAGGCCCCACCTCCTTTGGCAGGTCGGACAGGCCTCCCTCACAGCCTTCTCCATCGCCACATCTTTCTTCATCTGTCTCCGTCCCTGGAGTGAAGCCCCACCCCTTGGAGCTCTGTTTTGTGTGCTGACATATCCCGATGCCCGGAGCACTGTAGGTGCTCATTAAATGTTTAGTGATTGATGGTTTCCAGCACCAGTCACAGAAGGGTCATCACACAATGTGAAGCGTCACAATTTACTGACATTCTATACACCCAAAGGGCAGTGTGGCGTGAGCCCATGTCACATCGGACATTGGTGTGAGATAGTGTGAATGTGAGGGGGATGTATGTTAGGTCCCAAGTCCCATAAACCATGCCTGGGATTTCGACTGGATGTTTATTGGGTTATTAGGGCGTCCGGCAGTGGTGGGGGTGGGGGCCACACACTGCCGGCATGGTTTCCCACTCTTGCTCAGACACATTCTCTGGCCCAGTCCTGCATCCTTCTCAGGAGTTAAAATAGGAAGTCCCAGAGGGGTCACCCTCCGGCTTCCCATCGTCACTAAGGAGGAAGATGGAGACTTCACCTGTGACTAGAGAAGTGGTGTGGCCAGGATTGATCTGTCCCAGAGAAGAAGACGACAAGGCAAAAAACAGGGGCTTTCTGAGGAAGAGCTCAGGACAAGAGCTTGATGCAAAACTCTTCTGACTTTATTTAGTTAACAAACGACACACAAAGAAACGGGTACTAAACGGTCAAACCGCATAAAATAGCCAACATCCGAAACCAGGCCTCTCCCAGCGCACACCAGCGTCCCCACTGCCGCCGACAGGGTCTCCTGGAGCCCCAGAGACCGTCCAGGCGGAGGCAAGCACACATCCCCGTCGCCCCGACCTCCGCATGCCCCGTGTCCCACTCGACACACCCCTGCGTGTGGCCAAGGGCGGGGCCGGGGTCCAGACGCGCACCCTGCACCCCACTTCACAAGCTGCGCGGCAGCAACCGTTCGCGAAGCGCGTCGCCCAGGGCGTCGCGTTCCCGGCTCCGTGGCATTTGGCGGAGGAGAACCTCTCTCCCGCTTACGGGCTTTTGGGTCCCTTCCACGGAGGCAGAGACGGTCCCGATCCTCAGTCCCGACGCAGCTCCCCATTCTTCGTCCCCAGGCACCGGCCCCCCTATTCTTGGCCGGTGGCTCCCCTGGCTGTCGCGGGGAGGGGGCAGCCAGGACGACGGTGGCCACTTGGGCCTCGGGCCCTCAGTTCTGGGGCCCTCGGCCGAAGGGCTGGAAGCGGGCCAGCTCCCCCAGGGCCGAGGCTCCCACGGCAGCCAGGCTCCCCCCACTGGGCCCGCTGCTCCCGGGCTCGGTGGTGCCGGGATCCCACCCGTGGCAGGAGGAGGCCGGGGGCCCGGGCGATGCGGGGGCCCCCTCCCCCGCCCCCGCCTTGGCCCAGGGGGAAGAAGAGAGGATGGCGAGTCCCCTCTTCAGCAGGGCTGTGTCCGCAGGGACCAGCTCCTCGTCCTGCCCCGGAGGAGAGGACTCCAGAACGCTCCGCTTCCACTGGTGCAGGTCCTGCTTCTGGGGTGCGTCTTGGAGTCCCACCACCCACACCTCATCGGGCTCCAGCAGCACTTTCCAGGACTTTCCAGGACTTTCCGCAGGACCCACCCCGGCGTCGTCTTCCGGAGGTAGACGGCATCGCAGCAGCCCGCCACGGAGAGGCGCTGCGCGTCCCTTAACCAGGCCTCGGCCTCGGCCTCGGCGGGGTCCACGGCCCGCGTGGTGCCCAGCTCCAACACCGTGGGCTCCCCCGGGGGCAGGTCCACTCTGAGAAACCCCTGCCACGGAGGAGGGGGCCTCGGCCAGTGTGCACAGGCGGGGGCCCCCCGAGCCTCCAGGGGAGGCTCTGGGTCCAGTCAGCGTCCTCGGGGCCCAGGCCCAGGGGTGCTGCGTCCTGAGGCTCCAGCTCGGTGGGCGCGAAGTGGTGGTCCGGGCCCTCCTCCTCCGACCCCGGGGGGGCCGACCCCCACTCCACAGACCCCTCCCGGGCGGGGTGACCCTGGCCCTGCCCCCAGCTCAGCCCCATCCCCGGGCCCCAGCCCTGCTCAGGCCCCGCCTCGGTGGGGTCCATCGGCTTCCTCCTCCCAGTCTTCCGACTCCCGGCGAGTCGAGTCTCTGAGCTCCAGGAAGGCAGCCTTGAAGCAAGCGAAGCAAATCCCCAGCTGGTCGCCACGTCGAAGCTGATACGTCCAGGACGCGCGGAGGTAGGACACGCCCTCGTCCCCGTACCGCACGCGGACCGGGGGGCACGTGGCCACGCTGCCTGCCTCCTACCGGGGTGGGCAGCGAGGGTGGGACGCGCCGGGCACTTCAGGTGGCCTGGCCCACAGGTGGGGGGAGGGGCGGGAGGAGGAGGAGGAGGAGGAGGAGGAAGGCGAGGATCAGGAGGGGGAGAGAAAGAAAGGGGTTTCTTGTGCAGGTATTTGGGGAGGGGTGGGGGTGGGCGAGCTGGGTCCCAGTTCAACAGAGACCTGCAGAGGTTGGGCAGGTTGGACTTCCGGAAAATTCTTCAGCTCCGGCCATGGCTCTATTCTCTGGGAAGCTGCAAAGGGAGAGAGAGCAAGTGAGGTCGGGTGCCCCCTAGCAGGCAGCTGGGAGGGTCACCGGGGGGAGCCGGGGCAGGGGGCCGATGGCTTGAGACCTGGCCCTTTCAGCTCGGCCCTGCTCAGTGCAGCTGCTCCCAAGGCCTGTGGGGCACACGGCCCCTCCCCCACAGCCCCCCACCCCCCAGTCGGCCTTGCCCGGCAGCACCTGAGAGGACCTCAGGGAAACTGAGGGGGTCTGATGGGATCCGAGGGAAACTGCCAGAAGCTGATGAAACTCAGAGCACCTGGTGGGAGCTGAGGGAAACTGAGGGAACATGGGGGAACGTGAGGGAAAGCGCCGAGGGAAGCTGAGGGAACCTGATGGGATCTGACAGACACTGAGAGAAGCTGATGGGATTTGACAGAAGCTGAGAGAACCTGACAGAACCTGAGGGAACCTGAGGGAACCTGACAGACAGTAGCAGAGAGAAACTGATGGATCCTGATGGAATCCGAGAAAACTTGAGACAAACTGACAGAACCAGATGTTGAGGGAACATGGGGGAACCTGAGGGAAAACTGCTGGAAGCTGAGAGAACCTGACGGGATCTGAGGAAATCTGAAAAAAACGGAAGAACCTGATGGAAACTGCCTGACGATGCTGAGGCAACCTGCCTGGAAGCTGAGGGAAACTTATGGAAGCTGAGAGAACCTGACAGAATCTGAGAAAACCCGAGGGATCCTGATGGGATCTGAGGGAAGCTGAGGGAACTTTGAGGAACCTGAGGGAAACTGCTAGAGGCTGAGGGAACCTGAGGGGATCTGACAGATTTGAGAGAATCTGATGGGATTTGAAAGAAGATGAGAGAACCTGACAGAACCTGATGGATCCTGAGGCGACCTGATGGAATCTGAGGAAACCTGACAGAAGCTGAGAGAATCTGATGGGATTTGACAGAATCTGAGAAAACCTAAGACAGAACCTGATGGGAACTGCCAGATGCTGAGGGAACATGGGGGAACCTGAGGGAAACTTCTGGAAGCTGGGGAAACCTGATGGGATCTGAGGAAACCTGAAAGAACCTGAGAAAACCCGAGAGAAACGGACAGAACCCGATGGAAACTGCCAGATGCTGAGGGAACGTGCCTGGAAGCTGAGGGAAACCGATGGAAACCGATGGAAGCTGAGAGAACCTGACAGAACCTGAGGGAAACTGACAGAACCTGATGGATCCTGATGGAAGCTGAGGGAACATGGGGGAACCTGAGGGAAACTGATGGACACTGAGGGAAACTAACAGAATCTGAACGAACCTGAGGGAACCTGATAGAAGCTGAAAGAATCTGATGGGACCTGACAGAAGCTGAAAGAATCTGATGGAACCTGATGGAGACTCAGGGAACCACCCCCAGCCACCTCAGCCTCTCACCCCACCTCACCCCACCCCACCCCACCCCCTGGGCCCGTGTCCCCTGGACCCTCTCCTCGGCCGAGGGGCTCTCACCCTGCCTGGCACCTCCCTCCTACAGGCACCCCGCCCCCCCAGAAAGGAGGGGAGGCAGTGCACCTGGGAATATAAAGGGCCCTTTCCCATGATGCCCTGGCTCATCTGCATATCTCCCAGGAGCCTCGGCCCACCAGCAACTGAAACTGCTGAGTCACCCACCTCCCTCCCAGGAGCCCCGTGCAGCCCCCCAGGCGGGGCAGGCTGTCCCCCTCTGGCCTCCCCAGCACCGCCGGGCCTCCGTGTGTGTGTGTGTGTGTGTGTGTGTACGTGTGTGTACGTGTGTGTGCTCTGGCCCATAGAACTCTTCTCGTTGTCCTTTCCGTCTGAGGGTTTCTGGAACTGGGCAGGTGGACGCTTCTCTGATGGCCCTTGTCCCTTCGTGGGTGACCTGCCGGCCCCGGGTCCTGTCCCGTGGTTTAAAGTGGGTTTTTTCGGGGCGCCTGGGTGGCGCAGTCGGTTAAGCGTCCGACTTCAGCCAGGTCACGATCTCGCGGTCCGTGAGTTCGAGCCCCGCGTCAGGCTCTGGGCTGATGGCTCAGAGCCTGGAGCCTGTTTCCGATTCTGTGTCTCCCTCTCTCTCTGCCCCTCCCCCGTTCATGCTCTGTCTCTCTCTGTCCCAAAAATAAATAAAAAAAAATAAATAAATAAAAAATAAAGTGGGTTTTTTCTAGTTGTCTCTTGATTAAAGGTTTTTTATGAATTCCAGAAAATGTTCAATTCTCAATTATTTACATTTGAAACACATTTCCCACTTTTGTTTATCTCCCTTTGTTTAGACTCTGTGGATGAGGTCGAATGTGTCAATCTCTTCCTCAAGAAAAGATCTTTTTTAAAAAAAAGTTATTATTATTATTATTTAATGTTTATTTATTTTTGAGAGAGAGAGAGGGAGACACAGAATGAGAAGCAGGCTCCAGGCTCTGAGCTGTCAGAACAGAGCCCGATGCGGGGCTTGAACTCATAAACCGTGAGATCATAACCTGAGCTGAAGTGGGACATTTAACCGCCTGAGCCCCCCAGGCACCCTCTATCTTTTTGGTCAGAATCTTTAGTTCACCAGACCATAATGTCAGTTTCTTACATTTTCACCTTATTCTTTCACTTTTTTGCTTGTGTCCTTTGCTTCATAACTTTGTATTTAAGTGTCTTTTGTAAAAAATGTAACACAAGAGTATAGATACATGGCTGTTTAAGTGATTTAGCAAATAATCAGGTCATTCAGCCCTCCCTTCCAAACTTCCAACCAGTGTGTCCAACTGCACCCGGCACGTCCCCCAGGACATCTGATGAGTGTCCCTGATGAACGAATCCGCAGCTGGGCCTGGACGGGGCAGCGCCTGGAGGAGAAGACACAAGCTGCTTCTGTCATTAGATGACAGCAGAGTTCCTTGGATCAGTGTTTCTCGAATTTTGCTGCAAGTCAAATTGTCTCGGATGTTTGAGAAGTCCCCGTGTCCGTGTCACACCATGTGGTGGACCCCCCAAGGTGACCCCCGGTCGGTCATGCCCTCCCTGTGATTGAAGGTGGAAACCGTGACTTGTTTCTTACCAATAGAAGGGGCAGAGTTGACGGATGTCACCCCCTCGATTGCATTATTTTACATGTACGTACATGATTGTACACGTGTACATATTAAGCATGATTAGGTTATGTGATTGCATCCTATGCACACATTGTATACACACGTACACTATCATATATTGATATTTACACTTACACACCTCATGTATGTGTGCGCACACGTGACCGCACACATGCACCTATGTGTGCCCCAAATCGACTTGCTCCTGCTCTCCCCTCTGATGGAGGGGGCAACAGCCATGCTGTGTACTGTGGGTGGGGGTTGGAGCCTTTGGTCAGTGGGAGGGGCAGGCGGCTGCCTCGGGAGAGTGGGTGGGGGGACCTGCCATGACCTGCAGGGATGCAGCGTCCCCCTTTCCGGCCCCTCCCGGGCTGGCGCGCTAATGAACCAAAGCGGCCCTCCTGGCGAATCCTCACCTGTCTGCTAACCTAGCAAGCCGTCAGCGCCCTGGCATCGCTTCTGCTGCTGATACACGTCTTTATCGACGCCTCTGTCACGATGTGTGATCCCTTTGTTCTCTAGCTCCCCTCCCGGCCAATAATCCAGAGCGTATGACGGAGCCTGACTCAGGTCTCTGTTGGACACAGAGAGAAGAAACTCAGGGCACAAAATGAAACAATTTGGGGAGACATTTTTCCGTTTCCCTTCTCAGTACCCAGGGTTATCAAGCTTCTGCTCCGCCAGGGACATCTTTGTGGCAGGGGCCATGCCTCCACCCCTCCCCCACAGCCCCGCTCCCCTCCAGCAGATGAGCAGTGCTGAGGACTGGGGGGCCGTGCCTGCAAGCGTGGCTCTGTGCCCCCGCTGTGAGGACCGGCGGACCGGGCATCTGAACCCTGGCGGGTCGGAACCACCACCCACGTGTCTAGTCCCTCTTGGCTACCTCACACTGGGTCTCCCTTGGAATGTGGACCCTCCAGGGCAGGGCTGGGTCCCACCCTCCACACTTCCAGACCCAGGGGCTGACGCTGGGTAGACGTCCCCACCTCCTTCCCCGGGTCTGCTGCCACCCAAAGCCCTTTGGGAGAAGACTCGACAGCCCCTGGAATCTCCCTCAAGTTCCTTCATGTCAAGCCTCGGGAGTGCATGGTGTTCCCACATAGCCAAGGCCACCATGTCCACCCAGACCCCACGTAGCTACGCGGGTGTCCATCAGCCATGCCACTTCCCGGCAGTGGAGGCTCCGTGCCCAGCCAGCGCAGCCCCGAGAGGGACCAGATTCAGGGTGAACGTCTCTGCAAGGAGGGAGCACCGTGTCTTCCCCAAGCCCCCACATGACCGCCTCCTTGTGTGCTGTCTGCCTGCCCAGCCCTGGTCACACTCTGTCTGGGAGGCACCTGTGCCCCTGGATGGAGAGGGGGGTGCACTGGAAACAGGGCATCCCCCAGCTCCCGCAGCCAGACACGATCATCCTACGTGAGCCAAACAGATAACCACAGACAGATTTATTCCCTTACAGTTCTGCACGTCTGAAGTCTGAAGACTGCAGGGCTGGCTCTTTCTGGAATCTTCAGGGACAATCCCCTCTCTTGTCTTTTCCAGCTTCAGGAGGGCATGCACACGTCGGCTCACGGCCCCTTCCTCCATCCCCAGGCCAGCAACACAGAGCCCTCTCTCCTGGCTGACCTCTATTTCTGTCCTCACACCTTCTCTCTCTGACTCCAACCCCCTACCTCTCTTGTAGGGACCCTTGAGATGCCATTAAGCCCACTTGAATCCAAGCTAACCCCACCCCCACCCCGCCTCAAGGTCCCTAACTTGATCACACCTGGAAAGTGTCTGTAGCCGGGTAGGTGATATACACCCAGGTTATGATATTAGGACATGGACATCTTTGGGGACATCATCCAGCTGACTTCAGACCCAGCCCATGCTCTCGATGGCCCTTGACCCGCTCTGGAGTTTTCGGAAAAGCCTTTCTTCTCTCACTACACGTGGGAAGTGCCTGGGCTTTTGGACTCCAGCTTCTCGCATGTGTCTGCAGGCCCTCAGTCTGTGAGGCTGGGCTTGCCGCCCCTGACACCAAGGCCTAGAAAGATCCCGCAGGCCTATTTGACCTGGAGGAGGAAAACGGGATGAGGACTTTGGGCTGAGGGAAACAGCTTCTCAAAATCTCAAAACTGGATTCTGCAACAGCTGCCCAGAGGCCAGCAGTCAGAACAGGTAAATGAGGAGGAGCTGTGCTGCCTACAGCTGGCCGCTGGGGCCCACGCCAGCGCAAGCCTCTCAAAGCTCAAAACTGGGTCGACCTGGCCTTCCCAAGTGCTTTGAATTTCTGGATAGACAGAGAAGTAAAATTGGACCACTAAGGTGTTACCAACAGCTTATTTTTACAGCCAAGGCATCTTTCCATAAAAGACATTTTTCACACCGGAGGTAAAAAGTCCATACTTCCTGACAAAAGGATCTTAAACTGAATAAATTTCACTCCATGAAAAACTCCCTCCTACTTTTCTCATTAGGCTTCAGAGCAAGGGGACTTCCTGGCCTGCAGTTGCCCCAGAGGCCTTCTGAGTAACCAAGACTAAAACCGTAGGGCACAGGAAGGAAAGAACTTACGCGTGGATTAGAAAAAACCCGTAAAAATGGAAATGGACGATCTAGATCCGAAGCTCAGAACCTTCTGTCAGGCTGTAACACATGTAATACGGATTGGATACCGCAGAAGACAGCCCCGGTGAAACCGAACAGCGTCAATCTCCAAGTCCAAGCACGAAAAGAAGAGGGAGAAAACAGGACTGAGCATGAGGACATGTGGAGGCACTCCGGCCAGAGCCCTACAATGGAGGGGCTATCCCTGGGCGGAGTGCCTGAGGGCGGGGTCTTGAGGACAGGAGACAGGCTGCCCATTGTCCACCCTGGGCTGCTCTGGATGCAGGAGCAAGTCCAGAATAGTCCATCTCCAAGGTCAGGGGAGGCCAGAGCACGTTTGCGGAAGGAAAGGGTCACCCAGATGGCGGGACCCTGGCTCTGGGCCGGGTCATTTCCCCTCCCAAGTGAGTGTCCAGGTTACTGTCACCCACCCCGATGACAACCCGCCACCCTGAGGGGCTGTGGCCTCTGGAAGGCGCCCCCTGGAGCTGGCTCCTCTTTACCGAACCTTGTTTGCCACTGAATTTAGCAATGCAGTGGGAATGAGTTCCCTTGGGAAAATCGTGGTTCCCCTGCACGACCCCGTATAATCATGCTCATTATTATTATGCGTGGAGCAAGGCTTTACAGTCACTTTTAATGAGAAATGTGATATTTTTCTGGTTAATTCTCAAAGCGAATCACAGGCATGCAGTTACTTTTGCACAGAGCACAATAGACTTGGGGCGTGGGGCCCCACAACTCCTGAGGGCAGCAACAGCCCCAAATTCCCGTTTCTTGCAGGAGCCCTGGCCCCGTGCCCCTGCCCCTGGCTCTGGACTGAGCAGTGAGCCTCTCAGGTCCAGGCTGAGTCACCACGCAGAAGAGGAAGGTTCTCAGTGTCCCCCACCGACAAGGGGCCGTCCCTGGCCACCAGCACCTTCGGGCCCCTCCCTACCTTCCTCTCCCCATTGCCTGGCTCCTGTTGCCCAGCCCCTTCCCCACCGTCTACAGGGTCTGTCCAGCAAGCACGCTGGATGTGCACCTGTCCCTTCCTCGTGGTGCAAATGGAGAGAGGGCCGTGGGCTGTGTGGCCTGTGACTCTGCATGACCAGGAGAGGAGACACAAAGGTGGATCCTGGAAGGGCAGGGAGCTGACCCATGTTTTTGATGATGACTGTCCTTGGTCATCTGTACCTCCCAGTCTGTGGCCCTGAGGGCTCAGGCCTCAGGCTGAGCTGCTCGGCCACCTTGGCAGCTGGCCAAGGGCTGTATCCTGGAGGTTTCTGTGACTGGACACTCTTGGGTTATGGGGGTGTTTGGACCAAAGGCGGCAGATAAGCCCCAACATGCTAAGCCCCATCAGACTGAGTCACCTGCCCATGGAGGGAGAGGGTGAGAGTCAGACCCGTCTATGAGTCAGTCCACTTGTCTAAGAGCAGTGAGACTCTCCTGTACTGAGATCCACAGGCTCAGGTCTCCGTCTGCCAGCGAGGACCGGGGAGCAGTGTTCATAGAGTGCCGGGCTCCCTGAGAATGATGGAGCTGTCTGAAAAGACCTGACAAGGGGCGCCTGGGGGGCTCGGTCGGTTAAGCGTCTGACTTCGGCTCGGGTCAAGATCTCACGGTCTGTGAGTTCGAGCCCCTCGTCGGGCTCTGTGCTGACCACTCAGAGCCTGGAGCCTGTTTCAGATTCTGTATCTCCCTCTCTCTCTGCCCCTCCCCTGCTTGTGCTCTGTCTCTCTCTGTCTCAAAAATAAATAAACGTTAAAAAAAAAATTTGAAAAGACCTGACAATAAGGATGGTTAAGATTTTTCAGCGATAAAGGAAAGAAATAGCATCCACAAAAGGGGTGGGAAATTGTTAAACAAAACAGCTTCCAGAGAGGGCATAGCCAGCGGTCACAGATGAAGAACAGAACGTGGGTCATACACACAATGGAACCTTATTCAGCAGTGAAAAGGAAGTTCAGACACTACACGGATGACCCTTTAGAACATTATAGTAAGGGAAAGAAACCAGACATTAAAGGACAAATTCTGTATGACGGCCCTCACAGGATGTCTCTAGAGGAGTGACACCCATAGAGACATAAGATTCGGGGTGGAGACACTGTTTGCTGGGACAGTTCCAGTTTGGGAAAAGGAGAAACTTGGAGATGGTGATGGCTGCACAATGTGAATGTCATTAATGCCACTGGGTCATGGCCTGGTCAGTCTCTCAACACCCCCCCCCACTGTCCCCCTGCAGCTTGCACGCAGGTCCAGGGCCCGATTGACAACCAAGAGTCCCAGGAGCTCAGGGAAACTGAGGGGAGCAGGCACAGAGGGGCGAGGCGTCTGTTTCACTCAGGGTGAGCCCTGCTCAGACTCCCACTTGGGCTGCCGGCCACTGACGGCGACCTGTGGTCCTTGGCCCTAGTGTTCCAGCTCCTGCCTTTTCCCACCCGGGGAGGCGCCCCCTAACCCCGTCTGCCTCTCCCCTCGACACCCCCTCCCGCCTCCTCACCTCTCTCCCAGCGAGAAGGATCCCACTTGTGCTGGACTCTTCTCTAGCCAACACCGCCACTCCCCCTGCCATGCCCCCTCCCTCCAGCACCACCCCCACACTGCCCCCTCCCTCCAGCACCACGCCCGCACCTCCCCCTCCCTCCAGCACCGCCCCCGCACCGCCCCCCATTCCTCCAGCACCACCCCCGCACCTCCCCCTCCCTTCAGCACCGCCCCCCCGCACCGCCCCCTCCCTCCAGCACCACGCCCGCACCTCCCCCTCCCTCCAGCACCGCCCCTCCCGCACTGCCCCCTCCCTCCAGCACCGCCCCCCCATACCGCCCCCCATTCCTCCAGCACCGCCCCCCTCACCGCCCCCTCCTCCAGCACCGCCCCCTCCTCCAGCACCGCCCCCTCCCCCAGCACCGCCCCCATTCCTCCAGCACCGCCCCCCGCACCGCCCCTCCCCCCAGCACCGCCCCTCCCCCCAGCACCGCCCCCCCCGCACCGCCCCTCCCCCAGCACCGCCCCCCATTCCTCCAGCACCGCCCCCAGCACCGCCCCCTCCCTCCAGCACCGCCCCCACGCCCCCAAGCGCCCCCAGCCGCGTCCCCTCCTTCCAGCGCCCCCCTCGGCCCCGGGTTATTAATACCCGCGCGGCGCATTCTCAGCTGGCGGCGGGGCAGGTGGCGGCGAGGACCCGGGTCCGGGTCCGGACGCGAGTGCGGCTTTCCCAGTGGGACCTGGGGGCGGGCGCCCCTCCGCCGACCCGGGAACTTGGGGACGTGCTCGGTGACCCAGGACTCGGGACGGACCCCACGCTTGGTAAGTGAGGAGCAGGACACCAGCGCGAGTGC